>NC_066346.1:13677618-13995746 GCF_024516045.1 Bombus affinis | reverse complement strand
TTTGGACATTTGGTGGAATTTTTTAACGGTTAAATTAGCATGTTGGTGGCTACCCCCAGCGGGGTACCATCCTCGTGTTTGTTAGGTTATGTCCTTTATAAGGTCTGCTGGGTGCTTCCTTTTTAGCTTTTTAGCTTCCTTTTTATATCATAATTTATTAATATTTAATTCTTTTCCTTAATCATTGATGGAACACTGATCCATTTTTTTACTAAATAACAAAGAAATATTAATTTACTTTGGAAAAATTTATGAAACTATCCACCTTAGTAATAAGAAACATCGAACGATCATTGAAACACTCGCGTCTGACTAGTTACTGTCTAATACTACTTTTCAGGCTACACTGTATCTTCATTTGCTATACTTATACACTGTACAATTGTTATTATATATAATTTATATATATATATATATATGTAGTATCTTAATGGGTCTTAGAGGAAAGGACAAGTAATGATGTTTTGATTTAATTAATAATATTCGAAGCAACGAAATAATTACAATGCTGTCGTACGTCTTATTTTCAGACGCGGCTTTCGACTTCCCGATTCACACTCTTCGGCTTCTACACTCGCTCGCTCTCGCTTCTCAATTCACACTCTGCACACCTTTTGCATCCGTTCTCTCCGGCTTCTCAACTAATACTCACTTTAACGTCTCTTTGTCTTTTCCCGCCGTTCGAGACACGTGTCGCGAAACGCCCATGGCCAGGGTCACGCGGGCCCTTTCCACGAAACTATCCACTTAAAAAGGATCGACGACACATTGATGTACCCGACGATGCCGCGGCTCTCGCGACATTATTTACGATTCGGCAGATATCTTAGGCCTTTTGCCCACGATACTACATTCGGCCATCCTGCAATAACATCTGCCCTCAGATGTGGTCTTCAATTTCGCTATCGTCGGATGCGTCGTCTTCGGCGTTGAGGACCCAAGGCTTCATGAAGTCGGCGGTCGCCGACGTGTGCGTAGGCCCCTCATGCTCCCCTACTTTCTCCACCATGTATCGGTCATTCCACATTGTTCGCAATACCCGGTACGGACCTAAAAATTTGCCCCCGAATTTTAAACCTGGGCCAAATTGAGTTCTCTTAATGGCTACCAGATCTCCCCTTAGGTACTGCTTCGCACTCTTCCGTCTTTTGTCGAAATTCCTTTTGTTTTCTTCTTGCGTCGCAGCGATCTTCCTTTTCGCGTCCTCACGTAACTCACGACGCTGTTTTTCGAAATTCACGCCCCACTCTTCGTCGATTAATCTTCTGGTTACATATCTATCGGCCTGACTACACGTTGCGGCATCTAAAATCTTACGGACTTCAATGCCCTTCTTCTGTGCGCTTCTCAACCGTGCAATCAGCCCGTCCTCACACTCAGCCACATACACAGCACCCGGCAGTGAATTTCTACTCGGGGTATCCGCGTACTCCATATTTTTGCCCGGCCTATGACATACCTGACACTTAAAATCGCCTTCGTTTTTTCGCAACTTCACCAAGTCGTCTATTTCTCTTTTCTCAGACGGCGCCAGTCTTCGCGGTCTTTGTACTACGGGTTTGTCGCTTTTCAACACGATTTTCGCGGTTATCCCGACATCCCGCGTCTTCTCTGGCTTATACCCCCTAAAGATATCGCGAATCGCTTCACGGTAGTGAGGTTCCTCTATGTGCGCTACATCTATCTCGTCAAACTGTTCTATCACGTTGACCCTCAATATATCCGACGCGTCTTCGTGACCGTCAGCCTGCCCGTCGGCCGTCATTACCTTCGTAAATTCACCCGAGGTCTCATTGTCAGCGGAACCCAAACCATCAAACTTAAGTTTACAATTTCCTAGCGGTGGTGATCCTAACCTCGCATACTCGTCTGATCGTATGAACGTGAGATCACTACCCGTATCTACTAACGATGTAATCTTACAGTCATCTATCGACACTTCTTTCACGTACTCCTTCTTCTCGGGCCTCGAGATGACGTAAGTCTCCTTTGGTCGTGCAGTACACTTCGCCGCAACATGTCCAAATTCGTTGCAGCTAAAGCACTTCACACCTTTCTCTTTCTTTGGACACGTAACACTTAAGTGATCGTCACCGCCGCAATTGAAGCACCTTTTGGGATCACTGCTCGTTTGCCTCGACTGCTTCCGTATTGCTGATCGTTCCGCTTCATCGTCCTTGCATTCCCCAAATTTTGTTTTCGTCCTCATCTCACTTTTCATCGCTTCATACCGCTTGAAGCGTTCCTTCAGCTGCTGCATATTCCTGGCCCCGTATAGTATGGCTTTATTCGCGACCTCATCGGGAATACCCTGGATAATATAGTCGATTACCGACTGTGTATCGACTCTTCCTTGTCCCGCAATCTCACGCATATTATACATATACTGAAGGAGACTCTCGTCTGTTCTTTTCGTTCTATGTGCTAATTCTTGATGTACCTCCCGGTCACTCACTATGTCTGGGAATTCATCTACCAACGCCTTTTTAAACTTCGCCCAGGACTTCGTGCATCGTTCTTGGCGTGCGAAAGCTTGAGCAGAGCCTGTGAGAAGCTTTCTGGCGAAAACCACCATGTGGATGTCCGACCAGCCACACACTTCCGCCATTTCCTCGAAATCCCTTATCCATTGGCTCACATTCGGTAGGTCATCTCCGCTGAATTTTCCTAACGAGTCTTTTACGTCTTCAAACGTTAACACCGTGCACTTAGGCTCGTCTTGCCCTCGTCGTCTTACCACTGGAGTCACCCGAACTCCGCCGTCATGAATACTGAGATCGTGATTCCCTGGACCGTTGCCGTCTAAACGGTCCCCAATCACGCCCATCTCGTCGTCGTCGTCGTCTTCTAAAACATCGTCGTCATCATCGTCTTCTTCTCGTGCACCATGTTACCGATCTAAACGTACCGCAGCCAGCAATCGCGCTACCAGCTCGCGCATTCTACCCGTTAATCTCAGCCGTCGTTTTCTCAGCTCGTCTTTTAACTCAGGTATTCGCATCTGAGCCACCTGCTCGTCAGTCAAATATGCTTCTCCTGCAATGTAGTTACTCATCGTTCCGAAATATCACTTTCACTTGCCACTTAGCGCTCTAGATCCCGGCTGAGCCCCCAAAATTATGTAGTATCTTAATGGGTCTTAGAGGAAAGGACAAGTAATGATGTTTTGATTTAATTAATAATATTCGAAGCAACGAAATAATTACAATGCTGTCGTACGTCTTATTTTCAGACGCGGCTTTCGACTTCCCGATTCACACTCTTCGGCTTCTACACTCGCTCGCTCTCGCTTCTCAATTCACACTCTGCACACCTTTTGCATCCGTTCTCTCCGGCTTCTCAACTAATACTCACTTTAACGTCTCTTTGTCTTTTCCCGCCGTTCGAGACACGTGTCCCGAAACGCCCGTGGCCAGGGTCACGCGGGCCCTTTCCACGAAACTATCCACTTAAAAAGGATCGACGACACATTGATGTACCCGACGATGCCGCGGCTCTCGCGACATTGTTTACGATTCGGCAGATATCTTAGGTCTTTTGCCCACGATACTACATATATATATATATGTGTGTGTAGTAAACAAATTCTATCAACAATACAGGAGTAATATTATTTAATATAAACAACGTATATAATTTAACAGAGACATTGATCTTTTTTCGTAAGTTTGATTAATTTCTTATTTCTTAATTTCTTCTCACTTTTTAATTCTATTTATTCAAAACATATATATTTAATATAATCGATACAGCTGCATAATGCGAAGCTTCATTAATTAATATCAAAAACGTTCATCGTTTTCAAACGTCAACTGTAAAAAAATAATAATATATAACAAATTATTAAAAAACAAAGTATGCGGGGAATCGATTCTCGATTTTCAGGTAAACATTGCACCAAAGACTTATAATTTCCCGTTTAGATAATCATCGTTATTGATTGTTATAGACGCATATTAATTGTTGTTCATTTTTGTATTTTATCAAATCATTTCATAATAAAAAAAACTCGATTTTCAGACTTCAGCATCGATCCCAACCAAGGTAGGCCAATATGGAAATATTAAATTCACAATAGACGATGAGACAGCAGCACTGATACCGATACGGATTCAAACTTCGTTTTCCGAGACATTGTCTTAGAGGAAGCATAAAGAACACCCACAAGAAAAACAAAGACGGAAATCGAGGAACTCAACGTGGAAATGGAAAAACTTCTAGAGACCCTTTAAAGACGAGATAAGAGGGAAATAGTTGAAACAAACAACAATATAGAACGATTAGAAGGAACTCAGAAAGCCACAAACTGAATATCAGAGTATGAAGCGGAATGCAAAAAATACAAAATAAAAAGCGATGAGGAAAAGTCAAAGGTTTGAGAAAGTACCTAGGAAAAACAGCAAAAAGGTGGTACCAAACAAATCTACTGAAAGCTGGAGGACACAACTGGGAAGATTGGAAAGAAGCATTTCTCAACGCCTTTAAGAATAAAGGTTGGCCTGCAATACGATATGCTTACAACTTTAAATACCTTTCAGGTTCGTTCGTAGAATATGCAATAGAGAAAGAACGACTAATATTGGAAGTAAAAAGGGAAATGGATGAAGAGGTGAGGATACACCTGATTGTCATTGGATTACCTATCGAAGTCCAAGACAAAATCGAAAGCGATAATATACAGACAACAAATGACCTAATAGGAATTTTGGGACAATATGAAGACTGGAGAAAAAGGAAAGAAACACAAGAAAGAAAGATAGACATGGTTAGAAAGGTAAATCCACCATTCAAAAAAAAAACCGTGCACAATCTGTGAAGCACTGAACTTCCCGGGCCGATTCCACCCAGTGGAATTATGTAGAAATAGAGACAGAAACCCCCAGAAGAAACCCAAACAAATAAATTCACTGGAGGCGCTCACATCAGAAAATGAAATAGCAGGAACATCGGATGGGAAGGAAGAAAAACACTAAAATGCCCGGAGAAGTACGAACCATTGATAAAACTGCGAGTTAAAGTCAACGATCAAAAAGAGATTAAAGGTGTTTACGGGAGCGAATGCAAGTTTTATCGTTCAAAGGATCATTGATCAGATAAAAGAAGACAAGAGCATGTTCAAAACCATCAATGGGGAAGACTTCACGAGTAGCCGGGCAAGACTAAAAATGAGGATAAACAAGATAGAGAAAGAGATAGATGTGTATATAGTACGCAATAATAACTTCACATATGATCTCATCTTAGGGCTGGACGCCATAAGGGAATTCAAACTAAGACAAGACGAGAATTTGAGGGTTAGCCAAAAAGTAGACGACAAAGAGGAAGTAATATTTAATAGAAAAGAAGAAAGAAGAAATAACCAGAGAAGAAAGGTAAACGTTACCGAACACAAGGAGACGGGTAAGCCTATGGACAACCTAGAACACCTAAATAACCTACAAAAAATAGAGGTAAGCCAACTTATAGAGAGATGTATTTGCTAAACACAATGTGGGAACCAGGAAATCACAAGAAGCTTCTATTAAGCTAATCGAAAATAAATACATATCAAAGAAACCATACAGATGTAGCATTCCAGATCAGAGAGAAATAGAATTCCAGATTACGAAACTACTAGAACACGATCTCATAGAGGAATCAAGTTCACCATTTGCAGCACCAGTGACACTAGCCTTTAAAAAAGAGTCGAATCGTAGAGATAGACTATGTATTGATTTCAGAGAGATAAACAAAATTGTAGTTCCGGAACCACAACCATTCCCAAGAATTGAAGATATCATAGTCAAAGCGGGAAATTGCCATTTCTTCTCAACGTTTGACATTAATTCGGCGTTCTGGTCAAAGAGGCGATTCAGTACTGGCAGCATTGGTTAATCGGTAGATACTTCACTGTCCTTTCAGACCATAAACCGTTGGAATCAATGAGAATCAAAGCAAGAACCGATGAAACTTTAGGAGACCTGATGCACTACTTATCGCAGTACGACTTCAAAATCATCTACTCACCAGGAAAACACAAGATAGAGGCAGTCGCACTATCCAGGAACCCCGTCTTAGAAAGTTTTGAGAACGAAGAAGAGGTTTTGAAAGTAGCGAATATTATAAAAAAACAAGACATAATCCGAGATCAGAAAGAAAACAGAGAAGATATTAAAAATACGAAAGACCTTATAAAAAAATCAGAGATTTTTTTTAAAAATATTAAAGGACGCCAACGTATATTCGTCTCACAAGAGTTTAGTTTAGGCGAGCATATCATAAAGACGGTGCATGATTTCTTTGGCCATGTTGGAAGGAATCACATATTGAAAAAAATCCGACCCTTTTATTATTTCAAAAATATGGACCGAATTGTCGACAAATTCTGCAAACAATGCGAAACCTGCATTAGGAATAAAAGCAGAACGAGAAGACCGATCGGGCTTATGTGGAGACTAGGACCAGCGAGGAAACCGTTTGAAATAATGTCATTCGATACGGTCCGAGGTTTTTCCAACAACAACTCACCAAAGAAGTATATGCATATACTCATAAATCACTTTTCAAGGGCTGTTTTTATGTCCACATCGAAAACACAACGCGCGGAAGATATCATAAAACTTATAAACTCGACAGGAGAAACTGACTCCATAAAAATTATCCTTGCAGACCGATACCCAGCGATGACATCCAAGGAAATTCAAGAGTACGCGAGAGAGAAAAACATTAAATTAATTTTCACCTCGACAGACTGTCCATCCTCCAATGGACTAAACGAGAGGGTAAATCAAACATTAGTAAACAGAATCAGATGCAAGATCAATTCGAAAAAAAAAAAGAAACTGGACAAAGATCGCAGAAAAAAGCGTAGAAGAATACAATCACACCAGACACAGTGTAACGGGATTTGCCCCAAATCACTTACTGTATGGGAAAATGATCGAAATCATCCCTAAGGGAATAACAGAGAAGAAGATAAACTTAAAAAGAGACAGAGAAGAAGCATTTAAAATCTCAGCAAGAAATTTCGAAATCAACAAACAAAAATATGACAAAAAAAGACGAGAACACGAGTTTAAAATTGGTGATACGGTCTTCACCCACAACGGAAACAGAATGAATAGAAATAAGCTGGAAGAAATTAGGAAAGGACCTTTCAAAATTTTGAGAAAGATTTCAAACTCTATATATGAAGTGGATAACGGTAACCGGAGATCTGAAGGGAATTTCTTCAAACTGGCCCGGAAAAACGACCGAACAGAAAGGAAGTCGATCGAAGAGCTTCCGTTCCAACAGCTTCGACGTGTCGACATTGCACGGAGCTAAAAGTAAGCTTAGCGGATCCTCGAAAGCTGCTATTTCGACCTTTATGGCACCGTCGAATTGGTTCACGAAGAGACACCAACCGATGTCGAAGAAGCCGGAAGATTTAGTAACGGCCAGTTTAAGTCTCAAGTTCGATAAATCGAAGGTAGTGAAGGCGGTGAAGGAAACGTTGGGTAAAAAGTCCCCTAATAGCGAGGTCAAACACAAAGTCGTATGGGACAACACTAGTGGAACCAAAGTGGACGCTCAGGTAAGTTGTATTTCTCGTTACGATATCGTTTCTTGTTTAAGAGCCATCGTAGGTGAAAGGGGGAATGAAAAAGAAAATCGTAAATCGTAAAATCTCTTCCAGAGAATGCACTTTATCGTAAAAATTAATAAAGTCAACAACAACGTGAAATTAAATAATTGTTGTTTGATATTCTGTATTATCGATATAGGTGAAACGTGGAGAAGATAATTTGCAATCATTGCGGACAATATCGCAGTGACATTATTATCAATCGGTAATATTAAAGATAAAATTCATATGGGATGAAAACAGAGCGTCAAAAGTGGTTATTTTCCGATCTTCTTGCGAAGGGAAAAATGTTTAAGAACGGCTCTCAGCAAGGAATAAAAAATGTTATTACAGTTCCATTTTCGTGTTCGTTTTTTTTCTACATGATCCATGTGAAATAATTCTTCAGATGCTCTGCTGGTAAATGAATCGACGTTTGTAATAGAGGAAATATGAAGTACAGCGAGATCGTTGTTGACTATTGTTCTACACCGATATCGACAAAATAATTCTTCGACAACTCTATTGATAAATCAATTGTAGTTTGAAATCAAACGAATCTGAAGTACCATCAGTTTGTTGCTACGAGAACAATAGTCACCAACGATCTCGCAGTAATTCGGATTCGTTCGATTTTAAACTTCAATTGTTTTACCGACAGAATCTCTGAATAATTATTTTGCTGGTAAATTCTGTTGGTATATCGATTAGAGTTTGGAATCGAGCAAGTACGAAGTACAAGATGGCTATTGTTCTCCAGTAGCAACAGTCTGATAGTATTTCAGATTCGCTTGATTTCAAACTTAGTTCCTTTGGTTTAATTACTGATTTATCAGCTGGATCAAAATTTAAAGAAAATGAAGATCAAGTGTAGCGCGTAAGTTTTACCTCTGCTTAATTTTTTCATCTCTACACTCATCTTTTTCAACTTCCATGTCACATTTCGTATAAATGCTAATAATTCTTTGTTTTTTTTTTGATAAATTCTCTTAAACGTCGCACAAGAATTTTTCGTTCGCGAGGAGGTGCAAAAATGGCCACTTTTTGACTTAGGTCAAAATTTGCAAATTTGGGGTTAGCCCCAACTTAACCACACTTTTAATCCAACATGAATTTTATTTTAATATTACTGACCTCTGATGGTGGATCTGCGATACTGTACTTAATGATTGTAAACTATCTTATCGACTTCTCATCTATATTAATAATATAGAAATGTTAAATATTATTTTGAATATTAGGAATATTAAATAACAGTTAAATACTTAAATATATGTTATTTGATTTGTTTTAGAACGAAGCTCATTCTCTGGAGTGAAACCTTTAGTTTCTCTTTCTTACGCGATAAAGGAGAGGTGCAAGGATTTAAATATTTATAACATTATGACCTTTATTCTTTAAGCATGAAAATATTTTAAATACAAGCATATAAATATTACATATAAATATTTCTATTTACATATACATCAAGTAAATTTACATGTACATTTTCATCTTGGTAAAAAGAACGTGTAAATTATCGTATTTATTATTACGTATTTTAACGCGAAATCTCGTTTCATAAAAATTTTCATTCAAATACGTAAATACATAATATTCATAAATTTATAAGAACAATTTTGTCCGTAGGTATTTGGTAGCGCAATTGAGAAGATGTTAACGGCGGAAAAGGGAAACGATACGGGGGCTTCCGGGTCGAGCGGAAAGCCCTCGGTATCTCCGAACAAACCAATGTCAGGCAAAGTGACAAATTGGTTTTCAAATACCAAGAATCAAAATCGGAATCAGACGGAATCCAGCGAACCGTCTCTCTGTTCTTCCCTAAAGGACCTATTCAAGAAGTAATGGGGAAGAACAAATGCTAATAAATGTTAAGTGTCTCTAGTTTAATTAACACTTCTTTATCTTTATCTTTATTAACACTTATTTATTTAAGAATTTATTCAGAGATTAACACGACCTAATAGATGACTGACAATCTGGTGTAATTCAAATTAACGAGCTATACTTTCCTTGTATTTTCTTATTGCTATACCTCTACAATATTCTTTTATCGTATCTGTCGATTTTAATCTCACACAAATATCTAATAAATGTGTATACAGTAGTTGACGAAAATATTAGATAGAAGATTTTTGCGAATATATATTATGTGTGTTAGTGTTTTTCTTCACTTCACTTCAATGTAACGAGACGTGTCTATCATGATTACACCGGTAAAAATTGAGACTAATTTGGAAATATATATATGGAAGCTAGAAGATGCTTATTGCAGACGTACACATAGCAAAAAACTAATGTACAATGTAAAGAGTATTTTTAAACATATGATTGATTAGGGGTAAAAATGCTCCTACTAAAAATATTGTGACTTATTTATACAATACATAATTAACTGTCCAAATACCGATGGTAATCAATAAGCATCTTATAATTCCTATTTACATTTGTTTCAAAAGCTTCTTTCGTTTCATAAGGAAATAATAGATGCACGACACTTTTTGTTTTATATTATTCTATCGATTTATGTATGATCTATTTTGTAGTAATAGAACAAAACGAAAGAAACTTTTGAGACAGCCTAATGCATCTTGAAATTCATGAAAAGCTTCAACAAAATATTCATGGAAAGTTTCTGTAAGCGTCCGAGTACTTTCGTGAGCCGTTATATGTATAATAATTCGTTACAATGTTAGTGATAGCTTGGAAAGTGAACTATTTTTATTATACATCTTTTTACTTTCCATATTACGCTCATAGATACTCTAAAACGCCGCGATACTAACTCTTATCTATCATGTTTACGAATGCCTATAATTTGTGAAACCGCTTCTGATTTTACGGAAATTTTGCAGTTGCTTGATGAATGAAACAGATTTGTTAAGAGAATCACATGTTATAGATACCTGAACTGTGATTTATTTAATATATCTTTTCTGATTTGTTATCCTGCAACATTTCCATGTTTTACGAAGCTTTAAATTAAATTTCACAAGTTTATTTTCCTTAAGCTAAAGACGATGCTGGTGAAATATTTATTTCTGAAGTAAAAAGTAAAAATATAGCTTACATATTGCTTGTATTTAATCATGTATTACGATTAATCCTGTTGCGATACTCGTATATTTCAGTTAGGCTCTGGTTTTAGTAAACAAGAAAGATTTATAATATCTTAAGAGGATGTTTAGCATGAAATCATGCTAATAAGAAGTTTTTCATGTTTTTCTTCAGGCTTAAAATATTTTTTAATGTTGTGAAAAAATTGGGTTGAAAATGAATAAAAGGGTGCAACAGGGTATTTAAACAAACTAATGTCTCTTATATGAATAAGTCGAGTGATATGCTGTAAATTATTTTCACAAAAAGACACCCATTTTTATTATTGTTTTCTAAACAAAATTCAATAATAATAGGAAGTTTCTTTAACTAACATTTAGTTATCGATCCTATTTTTATTGAAGTTTAACAATACTGGTCAATGTTAATAATTATTAATTTATAAGTGAAGGGTAATTCCAACGAAGAAGGATATCATTTGCAAACAAATAGTTTCAGATGAAATCAGCATTGGTACTGTAAATTTAAGATATTATAAATCTAATATGTATTGTATCGCAAAGCGGGATTCATGATGAAAAATTAAATATAAAAGTCCATGAAATTTCGCAAATTTAAACATCTCAGTTGATACAGCTTTAATAAATGTGGACAAAAGTTTAGTCTATCTTTATATTTAAATAACGCATGATATTTAATTCTACAGTATAATTAAACAAAGATTCGAAGCTGAAAATTTCGAAATACAATTGAACAATATATCGTACAATAAATGTTATATGATGTTCTGTAAAGGAGAATTGCATTTTTATGAAGAGGATCAAAGATAAAAGAGATTTTTGTTGAACGATACGACCGTTTCGAAATTCCATTTTGATCTTGTGTATGTATAGTGTATCTCGTACAAAAGATATTACAACAAGCGTCCAGTCATAATGTGAAACATTAATCAAAATTTCTAATCTCGAGTGTTTCAAGTCCCAGAACTCATCTTAATAAATATAAGAAGGACAGATTAAATTCAATCTTATTTTTCTAATTTTCTCGTTAATAATTAAATATGAGCATCAATCAATCAATAGTTCATAATGCACGGTATAATGCGTGTATAACATTCATCTGATTTCAATTAACTTACGTTTAAGCAAAATAATT
The DNA here is from genome assembly GCF_024516045.1 of Bombus affinis. Taxonomy (NCBI): domain Eukaryota; kingdom Metazoa; phylum Arthropoda; class Insecta; order Hymenoptera; family Apidae; genus Bombus; species Bombus affinis. Next base: position 13,983,949 of record NC_066346.1, on the reverse strand, counting down.
ATTCGAACTAGTTTATCATTCACATTATTACACATTTTAATTGTATATATATCTAGTACAACATAGAAAGGATGTTTTAGGATTATGAGTATTCCTTTAATTTTTAAGAAAAACAATAAGTATGCATAGTATTTCTTTTATCTCATATTCTAATTTCACCACATTGAATTTTCTAAAGAAAGATGATCTATTTATTTTAGATAACGCAAATCCTTTATTTTAGATATGCAAAGTCAAATATATTTTTGTCAATAAAGACACAAAAAATCTTAGATGTCTAAATGTCAGCTTTAAGAACAGTAGACTTGCCTGCCTTCAAACTTAAATGTCCTTTCCAGTAGTAAAACTTAAAATGACATTAACAACGGCAGTAATATTTACGCCTACAGATGGAGGATATTAGACTTCGATTAAAATACAAGTAGCTCAATAAATATGAGTCTAAGTACGATGGTTAAAGAATAACGATTCGTCATTCTTTATTCCAGCGCTTAATGCTATCCTTCTTTCAACAAATACAATCCTAGAACAATGCCGCTGAAGAGAAATGTTATGCGTGAATTTATTTGCCTTTGCGGGACGAAGGTTTATTAAATTATTAAATGAAAATATTAAATGAAAATGAATATGTATAATTGTGTGTATAAAAATTGATATATGTATGTATGTATAAAATATATATATGTATGTATATATATATATATATGTCGGGTTGGCGTTAAGATTAGAGTTAGGGATAAGGGCGTGAAACGAATCCCTATTGGCGCTAGACGTGATCGTTATGCAATAGAGGAGATATTTACTAGTGCAAATATGACTATGATGGAATTGGACAAGTAATCGCGATAATTAGATACTCGAGAAGCAAATGACGATGATCCTAGGCTCAATAACGAATCCGCGGTCAACGGGATGACGAACTTTACCCTTCGTTAGCGTCTAAGTTACACTGTATGTTAGAGCAAGGGGCAATTATTACGTATACGAAAGACAGGTCGATTGCCGATGAGATCGCACTAGAGTGAGTGGCTCTCCGTCGCGGTGACGCTGTCGAAGAAATCTATGATGGGTGTGCCTAAGGGAACGAGATCTCGGAGTCGTCATCGACTCCAGTCGGAGGTTCGGTACGCATATCGAGATGGTGTGTAATAGAGTCGACAAGTTAATAGGAGCCCTTAGGGGAATTCTACCCAACATCAACGGGCCGCCCAGCTTGGCTCGTAGGCTCTACTACAACGTGTGGGAGTCCATCGTAACTTACGGAGCGCCGGTGTGGGCTAGAGCAGCGAATGCCGATAAGAACAGGTAAAAGCTGAAACGAGCACAACGAACGGCCCTGTGCATAACAACGCCGGCATACCGTACCGTCTCCCACGCGGCACTTTGCGTGTTGACCGGGAATCTCCCGATTTACATAAAGATAAAGATGCTCGGAGAGACCTACGAGAGGAACAAGATCCATGGGTCCAGGATTGGCACGGATGACGGCTGCAAGCTGAAGGAGGAACTGGAGGCGATTCGCAAGAAGGCCCAAGATGACTGGCAGAAGGAGTGGAACAACCACAAAAAGGAAAATATCACAAAGAAATTAATACCGAGTGCGCTGCTATTTACCAAAAAGAAGATGGACATCGATCACCACACCATGCAGCTGCTAACCGGGCTTGGGAGCTTCGGTGTCTATAGAAAAAGGATTGGCAAGGACAGCGACGGCAACTGTCTCGACTGTGTAGACCCGAACGACGATGCAGAGCACGCCCTCTTCGCGTGCCCGAAGTGGACGGACAGAAGGATCGAGCTGGAGAACGCTCTGGGCGGGAAGATAGACGTGGGCAATCTGATCGCCACGTTGACCGCCAAGAACGAGAGCTGGAATAAATTCAGGCAATTCTGCAAGACCGTCATGTGTCACAGGAGGGTGACAGCGAGGGCCTGGGAAGAGGCAAGGGGGAGAACGAGCGAAACAACAACTACGTGGAGCAATGAGGGCAAGAACACGAAACAACGAAAAACCGCAGAAGGAGACCAGTCCAGTATTCTGAACTGGCTGAGAGGACGACATGAGCAGTAACTGCCCGAAGAAGTAGATACAACGGGGCACGAAAGGACAACCCTGATGACTGCCGACAGGTTTTACCGGGGTTGTCTGCCCTCTAAGCGGAGGAAGAAGGAGGAGGGGTTTTTAGTGGGTATGGCAACGACAACCGACCGACTCCCACATAACCCAGTGATGCGGGTCACTGGGCACGCGTAATAGCATTTTCCCCTCCCCACGCAAAAAAAAAAAAAAAAAAAAAAAGGGCACGAGATCATCGGATTCTTGGACAGCGGAGAAAAGTCTCCGTTCCAAGGGTGTGGGAAATTGACGTTGCTGTTAATTGGTCAATTTCCATGTTGGTGGTTAGAGAAAGATATTAGCTGTCCTTGGGAAAAGTTGCTAGCGGGAAGCGTCGTTCGTGGAAGGATAGATTTCTCTTATCTTCCCATAGTTGGGGCACAGGCTATTTGTCTATTTGAAAGACTTTGTATAATTGAAACTTAATATTCGTAGCCGGTCCTCGCCCAGCTAAACATATACTGTGAAGATGCGTTGGCATCTGGCAATCATCTTACCCGAAGGACAAAGTCTGCGTGTGGCGAGCCACGGGGCAGAAACCATTGAAACGTTTACCGTCGTGCCCTGTCCCAAGTATTTCTTTTAAGAAGAGCTATAGAATTACTTCATGCCTTTGTTAGACAAAACGTTCATCCCTTTGACCGCGGCTACGTTCGGCGACTGATTGTCGCCTCACTATCATAAATCTCAAATAAATACAGTCGGATCGAATGACGACAGTTTCTTAATACGGCTATGGTGAAATCTAAATTTCAATACTAGGGGTCTTCCCAAAGTTCCAAAGGGAACGTTCCGGTGTTCTTTCATCTCCGACATATATATATATATATATATATATATATATATATATTATTATAATGACTTATTTTAATAATGACTTAATTTGTATAGTAAAAACAGCTAAAATCTCATGTAAGATTGTTGGGATGTTACGTGATATTTCTGTTGCATCATTGATTATCGTTATACTTTGAAAAATAATTAAGGAAGCGAACAATGCGTGGACGATTATGGCAGTTTTATTAATAAACGAACGTTTAGTAGAGAATATGGATTTATTGGATAAGTAAATGTTTCATTAAATGTAACTGCTACATGCAGAATAATATGTTGTTACATGTATGAACTAAAGTTGATGTAATACTCATATTGTATTTATGGTTTCAAAGAATTAATAAAATCTGCTGAGATTCAAACGTATACTCTCCCTTTTATTCTATGAGAATTAAACATTTAGAAGATTTTATGAAAATGCACTAAAAAACAATCAGAAGCATCTGTTTCTCCTCTTTTTTTCTTTTTTTTTTTTTTAAATATGTTGATTGCCACGCGATTTTTATACTTATTTTGACTTGGATAGATAGATTAAAGCGTACCATACCAAGACATTTCATTCTTGCAAAATATTCTAGTCTATTTGCGTACGTGCTCATAATCTTGGCTGATAACCGCCATTCGCTATATACATCGTTGGTATCGACGTCAAAGGATTAACACAGACAAATACACAATCCATACAATCCGATTTGATTGATTTTAGATCTTGCATCAAACAGATCTCTATATAAACAGATAATTTCTGATTCTAAACATTTGTATCGCTTCTTCTTCCGCTTTGAAATCCTCTACAAACGCCTTTTATAGTCGTTCAACTTTTCAGCTCACAGAAAAGAACATTACGCGTATTCCTAGCAATCGCCCAAAGACTCGAACGTGTGCTTCGATAAAGCTCGCTTAACTTTCATCGACACATCGATAACTTTGCGTTCCAAGATGTTATTACGCCCTAGAATCCCTAACATAATTTTAGAACCAGAATTTCTGTGCAAAACAATTCCATCGCTTTGTCACGCTTAACGGCTCAATCATCGAAACATGTATCATAACGCACGAATTATGATAAAAAAGAAACTGTCTTTCGAATAAAAGCAATCCGTTTGCCAGGTGCGCTTAAGGATGTACAGGACGTCGACGGAGCAAGTGTACGAAATACAGCCGCTGGAGGGTAACAGTTCCGCTCAACGTTACACTCAACAGCCGAAACAACGATTCTCTGAAATGCCTACTCCGTCGGTTTCGCCGACGTCTTCTCTCCGAAAGCGCGTCTCGGAACTGCCAAGAGCCGCGAGTGCATCCGTTTCCGGTGCTGCGGGCATTGTCTGCTCTAATACGGATCTGATATCGATCCTAAGCTCGTTAGAGTCTTCCGCGACGAAAATCAACCGATGCGGCGAGGAAGCGCCGAGTTCCCGGGACGATAGCAAATCAAACTGGCCCGGAAAAACGACCGAACAGAAAGGAAGTCGATCGAAGAGCTTCCGTTCCAACAGCTTCGACGTGTCGACATTGCACGGAGCTAAAAGTAAGCTTAGCGGATCCTCGAAAGCCGCTATTTCGACCTTTATGGCACCGTCGAATTGGTTCACGAAGAGACACCAACCGATGTCGAAGAAGCCGGAAGATTTAGTAACGGCCAGTTTAAGTCTCAAGTTCGATAAATCGAAGGTAGTGAAGGCGGTGAAGGAAACGTTGGGTAAAAAGTCCCCTAATAGCGAGGTCAAACACAAAGTCGTATGGGACAACACTAGTGGAACCAAAGTGGACGCTCAGCTAAGTTGTATTTCTCGTTACGATATCGTTTCTTGTTTAAGAGCCATCGTAGGTGAAAGGAGGAATGCAAGAACGCACATAATACGCAAAAATCTATGGCAGATTCAAAGTACAGTACTCGTTGTGATATTCGGTAAAGATAATAAGTTCTCCTATGGAGATTTCATTTTTCAAATTATTCTCGTAAAAGTACGTATTTGCATAAATAAATAGCACACGGTCTCTGCGTAAATACCCAGGCCAGTTATAAATATTTCAGTTTGCCAACGATATCCCAACATGTGGGACACTCACATGTGTGCTACTTCGTGAGCGATGATAAAGGCGCTGGTCAAGCCTTCGTCTCGATTTAACGCGCACGATCTCGCGGGATAGCATACTCCTGACACAGGTGCGTAACCGGAAGGACCTCCTATATCTAATCGCGTCAACCATACAGCAACATCGTGATTTACGTCCTTCGAGGACAGCATCTTTCTGTTCCATTTGTTCACGTTCTCGAGAGATCGTCTGGCATCGCCACGGCGGACCTACGACAACGTTTAATATTTTCTTAATAAAAGCTAGCAAATATTACGAATATATTATATTTATTATTACATCATGCATTATATACTATATATAAATATTCGTCAATGATAATAAATATATGTGCAAGTAATCATGTTGTTGATTGTAATCAAATGTAACTTGTAACGCTATTAGTATTTTAATCTTCCTGAAAAATGTTGAAATGTTGATTCAACAGCAGAGAAGAATAGCAGAAAAAGAAAAGTAAAAGGAATCGCAAGTGTCGTATATCAATGATATTATCATAGGTCTATAACATTAAATTAAGATTCTTAAGAGATGAAAAAGGTTTAATAGTCGATTATACAGATATTTCGGATACACGATAAATGCGAGGTTTGTCAATGATCCGTGAAAATTGTTTGTTTGGAAATTTGTTTCCAAGGGATCGTTCACGGTTGTCCAATTTAACAAAATGGAACTCGTTGCATTTTATCGACCTAAAACGTCATGCGCAGATATTTTGACCTATATAATTTATATACCATACACTGTACAGATAAGTAGAAAATAAAATAATTGACACTCGCATATGCGTATCTCAGATAGTTACTACTTTAGTTAAATGATTTAATTTAATGGAAATCGCTTACCATAACGTCTCGTTTTTCCGCGTATAAAATCATTCGTACGATCACTAGAATCATGTTGGATTCGAGCGATGGGTCCATGTAAATTGCACTGACCTAGGATTAAAATACGTACGAAAATGTAACAGGCGTTAAAACAGTATTACAGCCTTACAAATAAATTATTATTCAAAACTCTCGTAAATACATCGTATCTTATATAATTTTCCTAAAAAATTAATTTTATTCGTTATATTTATCTTAGGAAATGTACGTTATTAATCTCAACAGCATTGGAAAACCAATTACCGAATGGCTGAAATTAATCGATTACAAAATTCCATTACGGATAAATTATTTGCAGAACTCTTTAAAAGATACGTGTAAGCTTTGAACAGTGTAAACAGAAAATACAGAGCTTCCATCAGAGTATACGATCGAGATGTTTGAAAGCAAGTAGCGTACCTTGAAAATACAGAGATACGCATAACTCTGCCCTATGTTTCCCGGTTGCTCGCGTACATATGTAGGAGAAGGTATTCTATATCTAAGTATAATAACAGAATTTCGTTTGGTATTACTTACGATGTTTAAAAGAGCCAAGATATATTGCTGTACTCGAATTCCATGAAAATCTACCACGGAGTAATCAGCAGCTATTCCAAGCTCTAGCCATCGTGGCGGCGAATCCTTAGCAGTTGGTCTTTTCTCTAGAAATGACTTATCTTAGAAATCGACTTATCTTCCACGAAATTAGAAAGTCTACTCGACTCGACTTGATAGCTTAAACGCATGATTATTAAAAGCATAAATTAATATCTACGAGCAAGTATTCGTGGAATAATTATTATGATATAAATAATTATTTCAAAAGTATAATTTCAAAAATATCAATTCGGTATCACCGTGAATTTCATCCTGCAAATTTCTTTAAAATTCTTGACAAATTTTGGTAAACGTATTCCTCCAGCAAATTTGTCTATTTTTCTATTTTTTTACATTAAATTAGGCAAGATAGATAAAGATTCGTGCAATGGACAATATACATATGTGTAATAGACAGGGAATAATAAAATAAATTAAAAACAGCGAAATATAGATGAACGTGTAGAAGATCAAGCGAGAGTGGAACGCAATAGGGAGAATAATTGTAAACCGAGTTCCTTTTAAGGCTGAAGATAAGCTATTCTTATATTACATGCTGTTATTATTACTTTTGTACACGATAGATTGGAATATCAGTACAATTTCTTTCTTTCAGTAATATTCGATGATTCGTTAATTTATTAACCGCTATATTGTACGTGGTAAGTAGAAAAGCAACGATTGTACAAGAATGGCATTTGGAAAAATATTTGACTTACTTGATAATCTGTTCCTTTGCCATTTAGGACCAGAGAAGTATCCAATTTCCTCGGGATTTGTTATTTTATATAGGTTGGGGTTGATAATCAATCTCGGATCCACTCGGATTGGTTATCACACCTTTTATTTTCTCTCTTATACAAAACACCAAATCACACAGCAAACGTTTAAACTCTCCCAATGCGTCTTAGCAATTAAGGCGTGGTCGACTCCTATGACAAAAGAGCGTCGTTAGGAGTCGTACCAACACAACCCTAGTAACCTTTTAGTAACTAGCGGTCATACCAACTGAGCATTTCTCAACAGGATTTACGTCGATCGATAATTCTTCCACTATTGTATCGTTGTATTCTGTGGAGACATCGTCTTTTTCATCGTACAGAATCAATTTCTCAGCTTCTGGGTATTCCACGTCGAAGACGTCACCGGAAAGATTATAAAATCCCTGAACATCGTGGCTTAAGGAATCGCGTTTGCTTCGTTTCGACTTTCCCTTACTTTCTTCAACTTCGAATTTATTCGATTTCCCTGTAACCGAATTATCAACGTTTTACCACGTTTGCCTGTCTTATCTTCGCTATTCTCGTTACGGATAAAATGAAAAAATAGTTGCAAAATTTCTGAAATTGTAAATACGACCAGACTGGAACGTATCAACGACATATACGGTGTCACAAAATTGTGACAAGTCAATATTCCAGTTGTTAGTTTGTTGAATTTACGCCACCGCTGATTAAACGTATCACGCTTTAATAGAAAATTCAATTTCCCAGCGGGGAAAATGGAATTTTGCGCTAATTAAAGTATTGCGCTTTTGTACAAAATTCCATTGTTTTCTGTTGCCCGCGAAAATGCAATTTTACGACGGACATTTCAGACAAATTTCCATCAGACGGCTTTCCATCCGTAAAAAAGAATGCTATCTATAAAAGTGTCAATGGAAATTGATCAAAGTAACGTCAAACAAACCCGTTTAAACAGCGAGGTAAATAGACCAATTGCTTTTAACAAAACCTGTATCGTTGCTCTTAACCGTTTCACTTTTAAATATCAATCGGCGCTGTTCCTCATTAAAATTTCGATTCAAATCGAACGAGAAATACAACGTAACACTTGGAATTTTCTATCGTTTCTCAACCATACTTCGAACATTTACGTCGCATTCTTCGATTCATAGGATCGCGATGTTGGATTCTTCGATTTCGATACAAAAACGTTTCACAGCTTTCGACGCGGGCAATTTAATTAAGAGAACAAATAATTTGTTTATAAACTGCCAATTACGTGCCTTGAATTTCCGATATATGCAATAAATTTCATTGCTACTTGACCTAAGTGGGTCATAAAGTTGCAACCGTGTAAACCGTGCCACGTAATTTTATTGCATTCAATTTTCCACGTTTCCAACAATTTATCAAATTAGAATTTATCCGCGCATCGTACGAAATTTTTCATAAAAATTGATTAATAATAGTAGATATATAGCTCCTCGTATTCGTAAAACAGATTTTTAATCTGTAAACAACGAGTCGTGGTAATTACGATACGATCGATTTTCAACTTAGCAAAATTTGTTTCCATTTAACATTCACATCCAGATTGTATTTCCTTTGTAATAAGTTAATTATATAATTAAATAAATTTATTATTCGAACCGATATTCAGATACAGTTCGAGTATACTTGATAAATTTTCAGACTCGATTCTCCAAGTCGAAAATGAGAACGTTTTATCCTATACTTTTTCTTCATTTTTCCACAAGGATTCGCGTTGTTCTCGCTTTCAGACGTTGTTCCGTTGCATCCTGTATATACGGGGTGTGCGAAAACCGTGTGTTTAAACCGTCAAATTGTAAGGAGTTGATTTACAGACAAGAAGAAGAAGAAGAAGGAAGAACTTTATATAATGTTCGTCAACGGACGTTTCTTTACAGAATTACAAACGAGTATCGTTCGTACGAAACAGGTAACGACGCGTTTTCCATCGCAGCGTGCAAAAGTTCGCTGTATTATCGTGTCAGCGCAGTTGCATGCTTTTTATCATGCGACAACAAGCCCGTGTCGTTAATAGCTACAATAATGATACAATGAAAAATTATTATCTGGTATGTTTGATTGGTCGTTGGAGAACGTTGTCCGTGTGCTCGGATAGAAGCCTGACATCGATCAACGATGGGAGTAATACGATCTCGTACACACAGTTGCTAACAATTCGATCGAGTTGCAAAAACCGCGTGTTTTTACTCGTTGCGCTAGTTGTTCACGCGAACTCGCATCTCCAGAATAAACCTTCCGTTTTACAGTTGCGAAACCATAAATACAGAAAAGAAAACGCAGTTCTTGAAACTCTGACGAAACGCTGATAATACGGTCAATTGTCGCGTGCCGTGGAATGGAAAATTCGTCGTTACTTGTTTCATACGTACGATACTTGTTTGTAACTGTGGAAAAACGCGTTTATTGCCCAGCTTCGTACGACATGTTTTTCGGTAAATATTTACAAAGCGGACAATCTCGCCATATTCAACGGCTTTGAAATATGTTTGCCAAGGCTAATATTCCGAACAACTTTTTCCTGTAATACTCTTTACCGTCGCTCTGCTTTCCGCGATATTCGCAGCAATTTCTGTCTCGACGACAGCGATGATTTCGTAGTTTCGCTTTTCTCGATATCACTGCTAAAGCTTTTCCTACCTCGAATAACGACGCAAAGCTTCGTATGAATCGTATCTATCCTGTTACTTGATACGCGAATTTAATTCGCGGTAGCCTCAATGATGTTTCTTCCCTGTGCGAGTTGAAAATGATTATCAGAACTGCATATATATGTCGGAGTGAAGTCAGGATTAATGAGATGAGCGTTTAATGAATTTTCATTAGGGTTGGCCATAGCCGTGATACGATGGAGAGTTTATTAGCACAGACTCATTCACAGGATTGGGCACTTGTAGCACGAGTGATAATGACCTTAGGTTCGAAACGAATCCGCAGTCCACGGGACTCTTTTATTCTTTACTCGCAGGCAACGCCTAGGTGGTACTCTCAGTTAGCCCGCGAAGTAAGCACTCTATCGAAATGATATCTTAGTCGATGAAATCGTACTCGAAGCTCTCACGATGACACTGTCTAGGAAAAACTGCTCCACTCTCTAGCGACACAAGGTCTTTTATATTCGTTGAGACAAGTCTTCGTTCAGAGAGTGAGGGAAATTGCCGTTGTTGCTAATTAGTCAGTCTTTGGAAGTGTCCTTCACGGAAAAGACTGTTTGCCTATTTTCGTTAATCAAGGTTTAAGGTTTATGACGGGTCGATGTTTTGCGAATATGTCTCGACAACCGGCAATCGACCTACCCATAGAATAGGGTCTGCTTATGACGAGCCATAAGACAGAAACCGTTAGTATGCTTACTGTCAAGTGCCATTACAACTATTTCTTTTTATGAAGGGCTATAGACTTTTTCATGACTTTGTTAGAAAAACGTTCGTCCCTTGACCGCGGCTACGTTCGGTGACTGGTTGTCACCTCGAACCCAAACTCATTCTCATAGATTGCAGGCAATTACAATCGGGCTGAAGGACGGTGATTGTTTAACTACGGCTATGGTGAAATCCAAACTACAATATTAGGGGTTTTTCCCCGGTTTCAACGGAAGGCTCCGGTGTCTCTCCATCTCCGACATATATATATATATATATATAAATGTACGGACATCAACGTCCGAGACGTTCGTCCATGCCAAACGGTAACGCGTACAGGAAACATTTGTTCAAAATGACTTTGACTTTAGCTATATTTTTAAATTGGAATTAACTAATGGTCGTTCGCTTTGTAAATGATTATTTCTTTTTCTTCTTTTTGCCTGCAGATTAAGCCCTCCCTGTTTGACGGTTTAAATTTATTAAATTAAATTTATTAAACCGAATATATATATATATATATATATATATATATATATATATATATATATGTCGGAGATGGAAAAACACCGGAACCTCTCCTTGGATTCTCGGGAATACCGTAATGTCGTAATTTAGATTAAACAAATGTCGCTCCGATTGTTCGAGGCTTATGATAGTGAGCTTGGGCTCGAGGCGACAACCAGTCGCCGAACGTAGCCGCGGTCAAGGGATGAACGTTTTATCTAACAAAGGCACAGAGTAACTCTATACCTCTCCTTTAAAGAAATAGCCGTAGCGACACGTGGCAGTAAATATTTCAAAGGTTTCTGTTCCGTGGCTCGCCACACGCAGATCCTATCCTTCGGGTAAGATGATCTCCAGATGTCAATATACCTCCGCAGTATGTTTAGCTAACTTGAGGACCCGCAATAAATCTTAAGATTTAGTCAAGCAAAGTTCTTCATTTAGACAAACAGTCCTTGTTGCAACTACGGGACGATAGGAGAAGCCTATCTTCCACGAACGATGCCCCCGTCAACAACCTCCCCTCAAGGGCGGCCAGCATCTCTTTCAAAACGCCGATATGGAGATCGACCAATTAGCAACAGCGCTAATTTCCCTCACCTTTGGAACGAAAGCTTTCTTTGACGAATCAGAGGATCTCATGTCCTTAGACCCACCCATTATAGTTTTCCTCGACGGCATCGTCGAGACGGAGAGTTACTCTCCGGTACGATCTCGACGACGATTCAAGTAACTCTCGGATACGTAGTGATTGCCCCATGCATTAACATTGAGTACAACTTAGACGCTAGAGAAGAGTAGAGTTCGTCATCCCGTTGACCGTGGATTCGTTATTGAGCCTAAGATCATCGTCATTAGCTTCTCGAGTATCAAATTATCGCGATTACTTGTCCAATTCCAACATGGTCATGTTTGCACTAGTAAATATCTCCTCTATTGCATAGTGATCACGTCTAGTGTCAATAGGGATTCGTTTACGCCCTTAACCCTAACTCTAATCGTAACGCCAACCCGACATATATATTCGTTTGTACTACGATTACTCTCATACTCTATGTATGGTATTATAATATCGACGCTATCAGTTCTTACAGTATCACGATCAGAGTCAATTTTAGAATAGAAGAAGCAATTAACGGCGGATCGCAAAGTAAGAAGCTTATAACATAATTGGCAAGGAAGTCGGTAAATCGATCAACCAATCACCTACATCCAACCGTCTAACGAAAGATGAAAAGCCATCGCGATAACGATCCTTCTCACCTGCAGGATTTTCCGGATTCACAGACACGAAGCTCGAATTATTCCTGATCGACCACCACTTTTCGTTTTTCGGCTGAAACATCACATGCTGGCCATTCGTCAGCGGCTGAACGAAGAACGATCTCTGCCCGATCAACATCAAGGCGTACACTTCTTCTTCGCATATCGTCACGACGACGAAGGAACTCGCGTCTCCTTCCAAGCTGCCTTGTCGAAAATCGCAGTTCGCCTTGGCGTTACGTCGCTCGGACTTGGTTTTACCCTGACGCACCCAATTCACGGTGAAATTCGACGACAGTATCAATCGATCGTTGGCCATGGTCCTTAAGGTCCAGTTGCTGATCTCGAGGAACACCGGCTCTTAGTGGAGATACTCGCGCCAAGTTTCTCGGTCTTCGTGGGTCGATCTTCTGTTCCGCGCGCTCTCATTCGGGATCACTCGAGGGTAAACGATCTCGTACTCCTGCAAGCTTTGCAGAAAGTCGCTCATTCGCGACTTAGTAGCGATCGTGCCGAGCAGCCACGTGGCGAGGAGAAAACTGGGAAGTTTCGATCGCGTCATGTCTCGCGCGCTTTGATCGAAATTTCAATAGGATTTTCTGGCTACCCAAAACTCGCCAGGCATGCTCGTTCACTCGCAGACGTAGTTATCGCGATGAAAGCAGCTAATTCGCAGACCCGATATTCTCATTTCATTTCGCCGGTTCGTAACGCTTTCGAAACGCCGTGTCATATAGACGCGGATGCGACGATACTCTCGCGTTCTAACATTTTCAATGTCTCGCGCTTTATCACGTAGCTCGCGCGGAAGTAATACGAAGGTGAATCGTTGGTTTTAATACACAGGGTGTTGTTTAATCGATCGTATAATGGAGAAAGGAACGATTCTACGGTACACCAGAGATGAAATGAAATCATAGAATGCAGTGGTTTTGTAGGTAGTGCTTTATCGAAAAGATTAACCGTGAATATTTGCTCGACCTATTTATACCAAATTGATACAGAATCTTAAAATACAGACGAATCTTTCTCAATTTCCTTCGATCATCGTCTCTAGGCGTACGAAACTGCCTCGTTGAATTCGAACGTTCGTCGATTTCCTTCGACGTCTTTCAATTTCTTCTTTTTTCAATCGCCGTTCGCCTTCTCAAAGCTGTCTTCGAACAGAATTCTTAGAACGACTTCCAATTCCTTTCGATTCGTCCAATCGTTTAGCTTTACGAAACTGTTTCGCTAAACTCCTTTTTCCACTGTACTTGCGTATCGTAACCAACTCGTGGGCGGTAACTCGCGTCGATTAACGATTCACCACCAGTAAAGTAACCGGGAATGCAGCAAACTAGTAGTCGGTAGAACGAAGCGGAACGTAAGTGGAGCGAGCGATAAGAGCGATCGCGACAATCGCACGCCTCGCCGTGCGATTCCCACGCGAACGAATCATCAAATTCGAGCCAAAGATTCTCACCAACTCGAAGATTCGCGCCAGTATTTTCCACGCGCGCGTCACAGAAATTCGAACGACTTTCGCGAAAAGGACGGAAGGATAAGACGATCGATCGGATCTCGGGTCGATCGCGATACCCCCGGACAGAAGGTTTCGACGAAAAAGTGGAGTAGACGCGACGAAGGAGCGTCGTGCAGCAACTGGTGGCCAATTTATTCACCACGTGCCGTAGGAATTTAATTTTCTTTCGCGCAAGAACGATCCACCATCGGAGAAAGTAGAATATAATTAATTTCGATCTCGTGTCGATCGCGACGTTCCGGATGGAACGTTTCGCCGAAGAGGTGGAATAAACGCGACGAAGGAGCGTCGTACAGCAACCGGTGGCCATTTTTTCCACCACGTGGCACCACGTGGAAATTTAAACGTTTTCCATGAAAATGATGCACCATCGGTAAAAGTAAAATACGATAATTAATCGGTCGTCGAGTCGAACGTGATATTCCGGATAAAATTTTTCGATGAAAAAAGTGGAGTAAACGCGATGAACGAGCTTCGTGCTACGACTGGCAGCCACATGGAGGGATGAACGCGGCTGGAAACGCACGCGAGTGCAGCGGCGAATTGTGCGTAAGAGTAAGCGCGAACGCGAGACTGGAAAAAGCACCAGCGCTTACCGCCCACTGAAGTTCTAATAATGGCAGCTTTATGTGCAATCACCGAGAAACGAGGATGCTGGCGAACGCATTGTTCGACCCCGACCGAGACGATTTAACAAGGGCCGAAGATTTCATCTTGAACGTTGCTCTTGTCACGACCGGCATACTTCAAATCCGATGGACCGATGATGGAGATAGAGATGTGGCGGCCTTGGCGACAATGTTGTGTACAATTTTCTAATGTTATGTGTCCACGAGAAAATTCCCATTCTATTGGGTTTTCTCAAAAGTTTCTTTCGTTTTATAAGGAAGTGACAGATGCACATCATTTTTTGTTTTACATTATGATCCATTTTGTTCTATTAGTAGAAAACGGATCATACAAAATTCAATAAAATAATATAAAAGAAAAAATGTTGTGCATCTATTATTTTCTTATAAAACAGACAGAGACTTTTGGAACAACCTAATATGTTTCTCATTGACATCCTTGGGAATTAAGTAGAGGATAATGGAAAAATGGAAATCGATAAAAAGTATTTATTATTATATCGAGAGTTTTAATGAGTTTTTTTTTTTAGAAAAGTTTGTTACTTTATACAATTTATTGGTAGTGTATTGCTATAACAATTTTTCTAAAATTTACAATTTAAATTACATTGGTTCGTTGAACGATCGAGTAATAACTTAGCAGTGTTTTAAATCTCATTCTCGTAGATTTGATTGTATTTGTAATTATTATAATTATGAGCATCGTATTCTTAAGAACATCCCCTTTTTACATTATCAATTGTTCTTTGATTTATCGACATCATTAGAACGAGAACATCATTATTATTTTCTTATTTCTGAGCTTCGTATTATCGATATCGTCGTAATTTTATTGACTTATTAATCAATATTCATCGTAATATTATTATGAAACACATAAGGAATGAAACTCTATGTACACATTTATAAAATGAAAACAGCATTTTCATTGGTAATGCGATAAATCTTATGTATCGTGTTGTTGTGTAATATTACAGTGTATGTTACAATGTACGTATAAACGCGTTAATAGAACCAATTATTCTCATCGGCGACTAAAATGATTCACGATCGTATGTTACTTCGTCTGCAATGTCAGGACGGATACATGATAATTGTTAATGTAATTTGTAATACTAAAGCTAGAAACAGATCGATCCCTCTTATCGTCAGATCGTTCGCAGCACCGGTACCGATATTGCAAAACGATTTCTCGCAGCAAGTGGTGCAAGCGGAGAGTTTTGTTCGTTCACCGACCACTATACATCCGGAGTCGCATTTGTTAGTACACTTTCTCTCCACCGACCAAGTTTGTGGACTAGACGTTGAATCTTCGGTGCTGGTAGTGTAAGAAAATCGCTTTACCTGAAGAGAAAGAAGCAAACGTGAAAGGAATATTTGCAGATTTTAAACTTTCACGATGTTCGTTATATGACATGTCCTAGCGGATCGCAAGAGACACTCGTACGCTAAAATATAGTATTTCTTTTAATTTTGTCCGAGTACGAGCTCATTTTGGGCGGCATTAAACCACGAACTTGATAGTATCGAGCGAAAAGAGAAAAAAGAAGACTGAAAAGAAAAGATGAGAAAGAATTCTACATGTACGTAGAATGATTCTTGATACTAAAATTAAATTAATATTTGCAACAATTCCTTGTTTCACTCTGTATGACATTTCACATTGGAACTTGTAACGAACACGAGTGAGTGTGAACGTAACATATTTTTAGTCAAGGGAATATCAATTTTCCAGAATATCTCGCATCATTTCCAGAGAATACGGCTCGTTCATGGTTAATTCGGTCGGTTAATATCGATTACGGATTTCGTAAAATTTTTGCCGTGTATGTGCAAACTGTACAATTATATCATATCCAATATCATTGTTGATTACCAATAAATAAGAAGAACAAATAAAAAATTGCATTTGCATATTCCCTCAAATGTGTACACCATGTACATATGTTCCTATAAAGCGGATTCAATTTCAATAAAGTACGTAATTATTATGAAACTGAATTGATCGACTATATTGAACATTTCCAAACACTAAAATCGCGTTATGAACGAAATGAAACTGTGGCTCTATCTTGAACAGCCTTCTCTCGCTCTCGTGTTGACGATAACTAATATCGCTTTTAGCTAGCTGTTTGCTATATTCTGTTTGCTTTAAAAGCACGCGATCAAAGCAAAATATCAAACATCTGCTGAAACACGTGCGTGACCTGTGTATAATCAACAAGCGTTTGAATCGCTGTTATCATTTGTCATTACCATACAGGTCCTTTTATCACCAGTGCACTTGTGCCCGAAAGTGGTGAAGTTTCCGGTCAGATTGGCGCATCTCTCTCCATCTTCCATTGTATCACACTGATGACACCATAAATCGTTTGCTCGTTCCGACGCTGCGTGAGTTCGATGTTCCGTAGTTAACAGTTGGCCTGATCATCGGACACAATCAACCGACAAATACGTATTAATTAATAGAAATCGTGATTTATCCTAGATTTCTAAAGATTATTAAAATCGACTTAGGAATCGGACGTAAGACGTTGGGCAAATCGTTGTCTACTTTTTAATGCTTCGCATCTTTCTCTCTTTTATTTCTTAGAAATTACTTCCTTCTACTTCTTCCTTTCTTTCATTTTTCAAACAAATGTGTCGTGCTTTCATTAACGTCAGATTTTTGTACATTTTTGTACAAATAAATAGATATTAGTCTTGACATTTACAGACACATCGGCGATATGCGTAAGATGAAATTTCGTCGCGTTCGTTGACAAGATTGCTAGGAAGATTGCGGAAAGGGATATCATCGAGGAAATCGTCTAATAAGGTGAAACATCGGTTTAGGTTTCTTATTTAGAACGGAATTCTTCGGATGTTTAGCTTTTCCGTCGAATAGCGTCTCTAACGATATTTCGCCAAATTTTCCTGCTGTTCTTGCGATACGTCCGACGGTAAGACTTGGCAAGCAAAATATCGTAAACGTATCCGGAAATTACGAAAAATTTATTTCGATTTATTTCAATTAAACGTATTCCGAGAGCAGCAAACGTATTCCTTATCCATTGGCAGGTAATCAACGAAATCATACACGGGTACTTAAAAATACCTACAGTTATGAAAGATATTTCCAAGTTCGGAAAAACGCTTCCACGCAAGTTTGACCAATCGTACCAATCCTCTAGAGTTTCAGCTTCTTAACAGATTGGATCATCTCCGAAGACTAAACAGACGGTATACGACTACGTTTGCATCTACACGACAATTGGATCTACGCAAGACTGCAGATTCGATATCCACGAAATATTCTATGTATATTTCATGAAGTTAAAAATTATACTGTTTTATTTCACATCTGGTTCCAATAGAATAAGATGGATTAAACGTAATTCAATAAAATAATTTAAAACAAAAAATGTTGTGCGTCTATTATTTCCTTATAAGATAAAAGACACTTTTGGGTCGGTCTAATGTTAAAAATTCTCTGTGAAAGTTGATTGTAATATTCTTCTTATCTAAAGAAAAAGAGAAAATAGAAATAGATGTATTCAGTATGAATTATTTATTTTATACATAGGAAACATAGGCAAGACGGTAAATGAAAAAGGTAGCCTCGAAATGAGAATTCATCGCGAAGCTTATCACGGAAGAAAAGTCAATTAAATGCACCGTGTACGATGATCGTTGTTTACACGATTCGTAACACAAATGGCTAACACCTACGAGTGAAGGCTTCAACAGGTGCACTTTCCTCTATATGCAGTTTATATGTAGAGGAAGATCTTCGCTATAAATAGACGAAACATCGTTCCTTCAGACATCTAGTGAAAACTCCCTCAACGAAACACGCTCCTAAACACGCTGCGAAACACGCAACTTGCTCGTAAAACAAATAGGGCCATGTAACTGAAAGGAACCTCGAGAAAGAAAGAGAAAAATGGGAAGAAACAGAAACTTCCATTTTCCATTACAGAAACGCTCTTTGTTGAAAGAAAAATTCCTCAAATTAAAAATTCTCAAAGACGAAATACCGCCATTGTCTATCCTGGCAAATTATCTTCCGTCTTAACCAGTTACCTACTCTTGACGAGTATACTCGTCACGCGTAAAAAGCAGTTTTTGCTGTTTAAACTGCAATTTCAGCGAAAACTAAAATATATTCGTAAATTTGAAGACGTTTCGACCATTTGGAAGCCAGGACCAGGTAAAACGAACAAATGAAGAGATATAAATAATTATTATGAAAAAACTATAATACAGCGTGAACAAAGTAGTTGTTCTGTCCTTTCTAACGCATTTTAGTCGCATTAGTCGCAACGGCTAACTGGTCAATACATTGTCGAGTCGATCAACTTTGGTATTCCGATCGTATCGACGTGAAAATCGGCGTGACGAATAAGGCGCAAGAATCGTTTTCTTCTCTCGCAAATACCGAAGATGGACAACGCGTATCGGCGAATTTTTAATTTCAGAAAAATGTAATTTGATTCGTGGCGAAACGTGTGAGAAACGCGTCGAATTAAAGAGGCGAAGGTTTAAGCAGCCCGACAAAGCGAGTGAAATGCGAGGCTTACCATTGATGCTTACGACCATGGAGATAGACACGACGATCAGGAAGTACGTGACAGGGTACATGTATCGGCCATGTTGATAACGTCTAGCGCGTCACATTCGAAAATAAATTCGGCTGATGTCATTGGCGCATTGATCGCATGCTGGTGTATGGCGGCGAGCGCGTTGCGACGCAAAACGAGCGGATTTGGGTACAATAGGCAGCCATATTGAGAATAGCCGGAGTCTGCGCTGGATGGGTACAGCTGCTCCAGAAACCTTGAAGCCCAAGGAAAATCAATATCCATGGCAGCCGGAAGGTCCTGTTCGTTCAGCGGGAACGTTTGACGTCAAAGTTTCTGCGCATTCGCATCACACCCAGAAAAAAGAAAATTCACTGTCACTGAATCAATGATTTGTCGACACCGCAACTAAAATTCAACTTACAATGCCTCGAAAGCTAAAATAGTCCGACACTCGCCGTAAAAATATCTTTCGTTTCGTACGTTCATTCGAACGAAATAACTCGTCTGCAACTGTGGACCGAACCATTTGAATTTTGCTCGACGAGTTAGAGGAAATCTTCGAAATGTGTTATTTAAATCTTCGTTACAGGTCCAGCTAGAAAAGTTGTAAAAAGCTACCTTTACTTTCTTCTTCGCTATTCCGACTAATTGTACTTCTTTCAACATTTCTTTACACGTCACCTATTGTTAATCTTTCCAATTCTTCTAACTCGTAAAAAAAAAAAAAAAAAAAAAGAAAAAAGGAAAGAAACAAATTGTTTGACTCAATTTTTGAAAAGTTATTCTGTTTTAAAGAACGCACCAACGCCTCCTATAGCCCGTTACACGAGACTTCGGGATTTTGTTCGTTTTGTAACGAAACACGACTATCCAGATCACATTGGTAGAATTTGAAATCATCCTGAAAGTGCAAATGTAAAAGGCAGAAAATAGTTGTGGCGAATATTTGGGGGGAAAAATAGTACATAGTATAGATAGGTATTTTGAGCGTACAATAAATATCAAAAATTATTCCATTGAATATCAAGACGTATCGGTACAACAGATAATTGACTGTTTAATTAATTTCGTGAAATTAATTTCCTCCACGAGATACACCATAAAGAGCTATCTTCAACATGTTATAGACGCGAAATACTGTCCCATTGAACATTGAGATGCATCGATGTGATGGATAATTGACTGTTTAATCACTTTTGGAATCTCTGCGAAATATACACTCGCACTAAATATCTTGTTACTTAAAATACAATATAATATGTAATATGCGATATGTAATATAATATGTAACATACACGTACACACGCGATATATTTATAAAGAAGCACGTATCAGAGTTGGAATAATTTCGTGAGCAACAGTAGACGGTAAATGTAATTTGCAAACGACCTCTTTATCAAATATCGATAAACGCGATCGATATGGAAGGGATCAGTCCTTATGCTGGCCAAATATTCCGTCATCATTCAAACATCCATCGAAACTAATCCCAGTACATACCATTCGAATAATCGAGTAACTTCGTTATCGCGTATGATACAGTGCAATTACTTGATTGCAATGATATCTCAATGATTATTAACAGATACCAAGATGTCTCGACAGTTGCAAAAATCTTTTATAAATAAATTACACGTGGCTCGCGAAGCTGTTTCAACGTTGCTGGAAACTTTTTGCGTATATGATATACGAAGCATTTCGAAATGATCATTGCAGCACTGTAGCGAGACACGCCTAACTTGATCGTATCGGTGAAATTTCAAACGGATTTGGAAGTGTGCATAGAAGTTATATTTACCAGGGACACGTACTTTCCAAAAATCATCAAACTATTCGAACAGTCAATTATTATTTAGTATGTTAATAAGCCACGATGTACAATACCCTTAAAAAGTTAGAAAGAATAAATTTTCGGAAAATGGAACAATTTGACTTTCAAATGGCTTGTACGTGATGTAATCATCTGTTTGATGAACTTTTAATTGCTATCGTAGATAGGATCGTAAAATACTACGAATGTTACAGACATTGTCGTGATTTTCCTATAAAGTAACACACGACGCGTAGTCCGTTTGATGTTCGATTTGCTTGGCTCTTGTAATCCAATTTCAATAAAATTGTACAAAATGCACGTGATACGAAAGAAAATATAAAATATACAAAATACTCTTTACTTCTATTTTTTTTTTTTTCAATCATATTCTCAAAAATATGAATTTGCATCAAAATCTACAGTCCAATTAGAATATTAGAAAGAATATTCAGACAGACGATGTATATAAAGGAGATACAAATTACGACGATGAGAGAACTCGCAAGATATTTGTATCTGTGAAATTGCAACTGTTGCGTCGATAAATATCTACGCCGATTAAATGTTTGATACACTTCGGATTCTCATCGGAAAACCAGTAATAACATATTTCTATTTCGTAATATATTTCTGATGTACAGAGGATGCTCTCAAAAAAATATACACCCACTTTAATTAAATGGTATCGTGAAATTGCTGCATCGTATTATTACAATTTTTATACAAATCTTCCTTTCCTTCAATTTTGTGTACATTTCGGATGTATTCCTTTCTTTTAATCCTATTAATGGATCGATAGATTTAATTTTATAAAATTGATTTTTTGAATATTTATACATTCCATATCTTTTTAAGCACCACGTCACACGATTCTTTCGGTAGAAATAACTGCGTAAAATTACATTTTCTCTGTACCTGGGAGCTTTTGCGCGGTGAATTTTATACGATCGAAGCCCCTTTTTCGAATGGCATGGGTGCTTCGGCATGGGAAAGTACCTCTCCATTATCGTTTTAGCTGGCTGTTTCCATTTGTATAAAATCGTCGTTATTATCGTCTTTATCACAACGAAACCATCCCATTACATCAGTGTATTTAAGGTTTCCCCACAGTTACCCCATCATTCGAGCAATCCACGTGCTTTACATAATTCTCAATATCACGTTTCCATTTTCTAACATCTGTGACTGTAGCTTTTCCAACGTCACGTACTCTTGATGAATTCTATCGCCGATTCTTACACCACCTCCCACCTTTTTAATTAAATTCTATTTTCTTTCTGTACGACTGGAACGTTGTTAGTTTCATACCAAATTCTTATTTATCGGAATTCTATTCTATCGAACAGAGAAAAGAATGTGTAGATTTTTTAAAAAGAAACTTATCCGTCACTGAGAAATGTTAGGTTCGACTGATAAAACGTACAGACACCAGAGTATTCGTGGGAGCAGTCGAACATCAACGATCTCGGCATATTCCACCTCAAACGCGATTCCGTAAAATTCAAACTAATCGTCCAGCGAGCTGTTCCATGTTTTCCAAACTGAACAGATCGTGAGCATCGGCCAGCGATATGGGAAATGAAGATAATTTCCAATTGTTCGTAACATCT
Source organism: Bombus affinis (assembly GCF_024516045.1). NCBI lineage: Eukaryota > Metazoa > Arthropoda > Insecta > Hymenoptera > Apidae > Bombus > Bombus affinis. The sequence continues at coordinate 13,961,392 of NC_066346.1, read as the reverse complement.
GACGATCATTCGACTTAAAACATAGTTCTCGCGGTCGCGGCAAACAAGTTACGCAGGCAATTTGTCAGCTGTCGAACGAGAGAGCTGGCTGGTTGTACTGCGTTGAAGCAGAGCGATGCGAAGAACGGGAGAGACGCGAAAGGGAAGCGTTCACCGAGAATACGTCCGTTTCGTCTTTCTCGTTAGACGGTGGAAATGAATTGGCGATTTCACCATGAATACTACAAAGGAAGTTAACGCTGTAACTGGCGCGAGTTTCGCGTGAAACGTAGCCTTTGACGAGGTGAAAGCCGGTTTGTTTGCACGTCTCGCCGAACAAATCCGATAACCAAAATTGTCTGACGAAATTGTTTTACACGAGCCGTGTTCTCGGTAACGCTAGCGGCTATTTAATCAAAATTGTCGGCCGCGTTTCTCGTTGGCCGTTCGATCGACCAACGTGTAATTAAAATGATACTCTTAATAGATCCTCATGGACAAAGATAGCGAGGCTGGCAGTTGGCGAAGCGAGCTAAGCAAATAGCGAATTATATCGCGTGTTATAACTGGATCGTGGAAGTTTGCGCATATTTTTACACTGATAAATTAACCCTGCTGCTGATCCTCTTGTCGTAAGACAACATAGGAAAATATATAAGTAAATAGTATCGCGAATAATTACGAATAATTGCATTCATTTTCGTTAAAGGTAAATTATATTGTATTTACGTGCCAAGGATAGAACTGAAATTGCCGCTAATATTGATTTATTCTTGTTAAATTTCAATGTCAGAATAAAAAAGTTTAGTAGTTAGCGGTTGCGACCTCTTTGAAAAGCGTGTACCTAAAAGTGTGTCGCGAACAGTAAGCGATGGCGAGTATACTCGTCGAACACGGAGTACGGGTGGCTGTTATAATATAGAATTAAGTTGTTACGAAACGACTGTTTTATTTTTCAATTTAGTACTGACGGGGCTCGTCGTAACGTAAAATACTGCCATCTCTTCGTGACGAGTATACTCGTGGAAAACAGCCAATTGGTTAAACCAGGACCAGATCACGATACCGTTTAAAGATGAAATTTGTAGAATGGTTAGAGTTAGAGAATATCGGAACTTTGTATTATTATAACGTTTACCATCGCTGCGCTCTCGATATTAACCCTTAACTGCTGCTCTGGGACTCCCAGACGATATAAACATCCGCGTAACTTCGCTCTCGAGCAACGCGTGATGTCAAGTAATTTTCAATTAAGTCGCCCCTTATGACTATAACTTATAACTTCTGATCTTTGTTCCGTATAGGAGTAATTGAGAACGTACAACTTTCCTTTCGCTTTGTTTCGTCTTGTCCATTATGGATGAAAATGCGATTATAGTTACGAAACGAATCATTCTTCGTTGATCGCGATACAATGGAAATGTTTATAGCGAACGTTCCCGAGTGCTTCGAATAAAGAAAGAACGATGCAATACGATACTCTTTGACTTATAAATAACTTTCCTTTGAGACCAATCGGTGGATCAATTTTCTGGCTCCGCAGACGCAATGTTACACGTAATCCTAGGAATCGTGAAGTTTTCAGTCTTTTCTAATATTATTTTTCAACTTGAAATTCAATCTATTGGACGTAGGAATATTTTTACTGTAAACTATTAGAAAAATGTCCATCGTATAATCGACGAGCATCGCGAGAGTAATATCCAGGCTTTAAATTCTAAAGGCTCGTTACCGTACAACTGTAGTAGGCAACGTCGTTGCTCTAAACACGTACGTTATTTTGTTCACATTGTATAACCGATAACTATTTTCTTTTTATTATTTCTTTTTATTCGAATGTCCTTCAGCTTTCGCTTTACCACCGTACATCATCCCTACGTCATGCACCGATACTATTTTTCTTTTACACTGTGACACTTACTTCTCTGCTTGACCATGAGATCCTGATCATCATGCAAATGGTCTAAGACTGTTGTCGTAATACTCTACGGAATAACTAAAATTGTTGTATCGTTCTAACACGTTATAGATTTTATTAAAGAGGAACGTTTACCCGATAGAAGACTCAGATTCACGAAATAAGACACGGGTTTTCCCTGACGCCACTTTACGATATAAATAATTAAACTTTTTCTCCCTCGTATATGGAAAGCTTAAAATACTTTTCCTGTATTATCTATGCCAAATCTCCTGTCAATTTCGTTACTAAAATAAATGTTACAGTTATCAGCAATAATCGCCTGCACTCGACTATACGTTTCTTTAATTAAAAATTTATCAAAGCGAAGTCTTCGATTCTTTAAATTCTGCAAAATTTGATGAAACGCGCAATGACTCGAAACTTCCGACGAGTAATGTACGCGAAAGACTCTGTATACTCGTTAGGTCGTTCCTCAAACGAGAAACAGATCAAACTGTTCGCGTTCGAGTCAAACGTAAAGGGAAAAGATTAAATTTCCTAACTTTCCGTCGATAGGATCTTCATCGATGTTTATGACAGTTGACTTCTCTTAATTAGCGAAGCTTCAAGCTTTCGATATTTCCAAGTTTCAATAATTCTCATTCTCCGTTCGCCTTTCAATGACCGTTATTAGCGTGAGCGTGTGTCAATAATCAAAGCGAACGATGCTCTTTTGAACCTTCCTTTCCTCTTCCATTCGTCTTCCTTTTCAGAACGGAATAATGGCTAGATCTACTTTACTCGTTGCGCTGATTTAACGAGTGCGTGTTTATTCTCTCTTTATTCTTCGTCTGCTTCTGCCCTCGCATCTGTTGAACATCGATTCGATTGCTGAACTCGACTGTGTGATTCTCCTATCAGGAACGACATTTGCGTCGGAATATACATGTTACGGTCGTTCTTTAAAATTTTTCTAAATTAAAAGTTCCTTAAAACTCTCCTAGCTGCAAAGTTCTTCTCCTGAAAGAGTCGCGGTAAACGTGGATATCTGACGTTACGCGTTCGTTAACGAGCTTCTCTTATGTCAAATATTACAAAGCAACGATTTACCCAAAATATAGAAATATCTTCCGAAATAGCGGACTCATCGTTAGATTATTAGATCGCGGATGTTCGTGCATTTGTGGGAATTTTAAAAATGCAAAAGTCCATGAAACGTTTAGGAAACGTAGAGGATGAAATAAATCTTATCTATATATATCTTGAATATGTTTGTGTATGAATATCTTATGATTTGTGTGTATGAATATCTATATCTTTGTGTATGAATATGAATATCTTTGTGTATTTGCTACGATATAATTATTAAAAAGAAGAAGAAACTTTCGATCATGAGAAAGATGGAATATAATGAAATATATTCAGACATTGAATAAAAATTTTTATTTTCATTTCGGAAGATGGAACGAACACAAAATATGCAGCAAATTTTGCGAATATTTCAAAATGAAGGAACTGCGCAAATATAAATATTTGCAAGTTAATTGCACTTAATATGGAACACCTGACTTTAAAAGCTTCCCAAAAACAGAAACATGCTTTTCTTTTCAATTGCCTTCGAGAAATTAATAAGTCCTTTCTGTGTCGCTTTATAAATTCTTTTAACATCGATATTACGTTTTTTCCTAATATTAAATTCTAACAATTTCTTACAATTTTTCAGCTGAAAGTTGTATTAAAATAATTTTGGCAACTGCTGAAAATTGTTGAAATTGTTGCACCAAGAGCGTAATTTCTGGGAAAAAAGGGTCGATGAGAACTCAAATCCTTCCGGGACTGTTTTACTCGCTCTATTAAACAAACATGTTTAATGATAAATCATGCAAAAAGTAATATTTTTTACGTTCATTATTTAACACGACTCTCAGAAAAATTTTATAGGCTGTCAAACGTAACAATCAACTGCATTCGATCAACGCATGCTTTCATTTTTAAGGAAATGTTTCATTTATTATTTGCGTTATTACTTTAATAAACGTTTGCTATACCGTTAACGTTCATATCTATAAACCAACGTTTACTTACAGCTTTACCCTTACATAACGTCAATCTTCGAAAGAATTACGGATTTTTATTATACAATATATTAATCTTAGTTATTATAACGTTAAGTTATTAGCAAAATTACAAGATTGAAGTTACCAGAAGAAAAAAAGCGAGGTGTTCGTTTCCTCTTTTACAAATATAGAAGAGGAAGGTTGCTTAAGAATGATTAAAACGTAAAATGAAATTCTAATTAAATAAACGCCGTATTACCATTTTTCTACTATAGTTTCGAGTAAATTCCGCGCACTAATCGTATTTCTCTACGGCACAATAATAACATTCTGTTAATCAGCCTTTGAAATGTCACCGCAAATGTTCCATGTGCAACGTGACGTGTATTCCGTGATAATTTTCTTAAACTATATGAAGTTAACGTTTATAACATTCTATAAAGTAATAAGCAAACTAAATGAATAGCCTTCATCACGCTGTATATCCTGTTTGCATATTTAATATTAATATCAAAGCTTCCATGCAAAAAGATGTTGTATTTTGCAAGCGTATTTTATTACCGAGTGCATAATAATTCATTAACAATCCCCACGATTTATCGTCATAGTACGAAAGTACGTTCAATAATTTACATTCTGTTTTTACACAGCCTGTTGTAGCTATACTTTTTTTTGCGTATTTCAAGTAAACATATCATCGATAAATACACCAGTACAAACGCTATTATATCGATGCAAACGTTAAAACATTTTCATCATGGTGAAATGTATTTGGTACATCAATTTTAGCGAATTCAATTAATGTATGACGAATGTTAAGCATTTACTTTGATTCGTTGAGTTTTAAGAATGAAATTAATTAAAATTTCCTTCAATCAAGGTAGATGTAATTTTAACAGAAAATTCCATTAAATTTCTATAAGTATTTCTAATGGTTACTCTTATGCCTATAGATAAAAATTAAAAAGCAAACTATCCTATAAAAATTAACAGATAAGATTATTTTTTCCTGTTAATTTCTATGCCATAATTGCCTCTTCGATTCCCCATTTCTCTACGATTTATTCGTCTCGTACACAATTTTAACGTAATATTTGTAACAACAGACAGAGATACTTAGTTAGATTTAACACGATTCTTTTTTTCGCTTTTGTTAAAAAATTATTCGCAGACCGCAGCTCCTCCTTCGATAAATTTTAATTCTCATTACGTGTACGTACATAAAACGTAGCGAGTACGAAACAATCACAGAATAACGTGATCTTCGATGAGATGCGATGTTTTAATAAGTTCTGATAATAGATGCATCATTAAATATGTAATTGGAAATGGTTGTTAATCGCGAGCATTAAATAATAATGTAATTTGAAAATAAATTAAATTCGATATATTTATACCGAATATATTAAAGACGTTTTAACATCGACATATTCAACATTTACTACTATTTTCCAGGCACAATATCTTCTTGTCGTTACGTATTTGAAACCTCCATAATATCTGAACTTATTTTAGCGGACACAGCAGTATGTAAAAGTTACATTAATGAATAAAAAAAAAAAAAAAACAACAACAAATCGCGAGTATCTTCGTTAACTTACAAGATACGTATTATTAAATATCCAAAGAACAATTCTAAACAATTTTGCAGAAATAACATTCCAAACAAATATAATACTTATTAATTGATATATTAAATTCGTCGGATGCAATTTTTTAATCGCACATGAAACAAACGTATATTTCTCATTTCGTTGAATTGTTTTCTACATTTAAATTATTCCTGGATAGATGAGAATTATACGAAACTCACGAAATAAGGAAATAAGCAAAATAAAAAGAAAAAAAGAAGAAAAAAGAGAAGAAACTGGTAGATTTCACTTATCGTTAAACTTATATTCTTAAACCAAGTTAAACTTAGTTCGCCATCTTCGTGATATTACGCAATTCAACAAACTGTCAGATGCAAATACAACGTTAACATAGAATTGTAACGATAAAAGTTATATTCGAAGTTATGGTAATCTCTTCTGCTATGACTCATCATTGTGCAACTGTAACTTATATCATTAACAAATCTGTATTTTCAGCCACGTTTCTAACTATAATCGTACATTCCATGTACATAAGTAATGTCCACATTGAGGAACGTATAACGCTTAGTTAATAAATTCGAAACCACATCGTTCGCGTGTAGTCCACGCGAACTATATTTTTTTTTTTTTTTTTTTTTTTTTTTGCGTGGGGAGGGGAAAATGCTATTACGCATGCCCAGTGACCCGCATCACTGGGTTATGTGGGAGTCGGTCGGATGTCGTTGCCATACCCACTAAAAACCCCTCCTCCTTCTTCCTCCGCTTGGGGGGCAGACAACCCCGGTAAAACCTGTCGGCAGTCATCAGGGTTGTCCTTTCGTGCCCCGTAGTATCTACTTCTTCGGGCCGTTACTGCTCATGTCGTCCTCTCAGCCAGTTCAGAATACTGGGCTGGTCTCCTTCTGCGGTTTTTCGTTGTTTCATGTTCTTGCCCTCATTGCTCCGCGTAGTTGTTGTTTCGCTCGTTCTCCTCCTTGCTTCTTCCCAGGCCCTCGCTGTCACCCTCCTGTGACACATGACGGTCTTGCAGAATTGCCTAAATTTATTCCAGCTCTCGTCCTTGGCGGTCACCGTGGCGATCAGATTGCCCACGTCTATCTTCCCGCCCAGAGCGTTCTCGAGCTCGATCCTTCTGTCCGTCCACTTCGGGCACGCGAAGAGGGCGTGCTCTGCATCGTCGTTCGGGTCTCCACAGTCGAGACAGTTGCTGTCGCTGTCCCTGTCAATGATCACGTCTAGCGCCAATAGGGATTCGTTTCACGCCCTCAACCCTAACTCAAATCTTAACGCCGCCCCGACATATATATATGTATTTTGAGGTGTATCCTTCCGCGTGTATGCGATTCGTGTCCTAAATACTTGCCGATGTCGTCGTAAGGTCGCCAGTCGTCTGTCTGATGACCGGATACTTAAACTCGCAGTGTCCCTATCACTGTTCGACGCGGGGAGTTTTGACTGGCCCTCCACGGGGGCGCTCTCCCACTCCTTGGTTACCCAGGTAGCCCGCCCGGTGGCGCTTCGGTCTCGCGACCCAAGATGGCCTTCGCTCTTCCCCTAACCTCACTTTCCACACGCACTTTCAATCGATTCTCTCGCTTTTATACCAGCGAGCTCCCTTATTTCTTGTATTCCCACTCATTCCGGAGCACTAGAAACTTCACTTTCGTGCACTTTCCGCCCGAGTTCTTTAATTTACCCAGGTATTTCGGTTATGCCTACGGAGCGTCGTGCACGTGTCCGTTCTGCTTGCCGCCATCATCGAGAATCACGCGAACTATATTTGAATTGTGTTAAAATGGCAATTTGTAAATTTTATACGTCATATCGAAGGGATTAAGGATATTGAAGGAGAATACATAAATATTCGAGTCGCGTACATAAGTCTTAATATTATAATAATAAATAATAAGTCATAAATAAGTCATAAATAAATCATAAATTTTCATAATCTTAGTACGTTATTGATCTACGATATAGTAAAAGTTCTATACAATAAGTAATAAGCTTTATACAATAGCTCGTGGTTGATAACTCCGCGTTAAATACAATTTATGGCAACAAAATTTTATCCTATTCTAACAGTTCGTGGAAATAAAAATCGACGGACTTATGTAACTTCCAGTTGGCGAACAAATTAACGCAAGTTTCCAACGAATGAAACGCGAATAATGGGCCAAGGAATTTCCGACGATATGAAGGAATTAGGTAACGTTGTCGGAGAAGAGTGCGCGAATGTAATACAATACCTTGGAAAAGTAAAACGTTTCTTTTAATAATGTAAATGGGCTGAAAAATATTGCGGCAGAAGCGAGCAATTACTGATTCTACGTGAAAAACCGAGTGGAAAATGTGGAATAAAATTTGTAAAAATTTCAGTACACCGGTTAAATCCTCAATTTCCATCCTCGGATGAAAAAAAATTAATTGTAATAAATCATACCAGGTGTTTTTCCTATCTATCTTATTTTTCACGTAGAATCACACTCTGTGTTTCTATTCGATCTATTGGCCAAAATCTATAAAATACACGTGGCGATCAACGTATCGATGCATTCTGTCAATTAAAAAAAGAAGATATAGCTTAACGTAGAATAATCTTTTTTATTGCGATAGTGATGGAAATTTCATTATCGAGATTAATCGTGAGCTTGTTGAAAGTCTGATCGGCGCTATAACGAAAGAGTAGTTAGGCGAGCGGAATCACGGCGTGGAATGGAAAAGCGTGAGAAAGTAGTCTCATAATGTAATTAATGATCGAGGAATCGAAATTCTGTCGTATTTTACAGCGAGGATAAGAACTACTCAAGCGACAATCGAATGTCACTTAAGCGCTCTGGAGATGGAATCAATTAGTACTTGAGTGGCGTTAATTCTTGCGCGAAGATCAATTCTCGCAAACTATTCGAAAAATAAGGATTAAAAGGTTTTTACATAGGGAAGCGTAGGATTGAAGCTTAGGATTTAATTTTGACGCGAATAAATGAAAGTTTAAGAATCGAGATTTAATTGAAATAAAAGTAGGATCGTTAAATTAAAAAACGTGAAGAATTCTCAATTTTTGTCGCATATGAAGTATAGACACAAGTCTTTCAAATAATAAAATATTTAACCAACGTTAAATATTGAACTATAACGTGAAAGTAATATAAATGTAAATGAATATCGAACATTCTGAATTATAACACCAATTAATCGCATGCTAATTAATATTTATGAATCATAAGCGAAACATGATGGAAAATCGCAATTCGATATATATATTTCGAACCGTAAAAATAAGATCAGTAGAATGAACATGAGTTGGTGTACACTAGTTTTTTATTAAATGAAAAATAATAGATACGAATAGTAATAATAATAGGGTATTTCTTAATTAACTTTTTCATTAATAGATATTATGTTTACATATATACAAATAAATATAATTTTCTACAAATAATATATATGTTATCAATTTAGGATATGAGTATAAAATTTCTCACCATGTCACAAATTTTCCCGAACGTTATTTTTCGCATTTGAACTTGCAGTTGGATACTACGACTATATTTCTTATATTTGTTTACAAGTTTAATAAAACTATTTTACGCTATGGCTTCGCTTGTTACTTTCGGCTTCTTCAAACCAAGCGATTAAGAGATGGAATAAAGCTGAAATTACGTGATATAATATGCGCGTATACTTCGTGTGCCTGACATAACGAGCATCACACTACTTACAAAGGAGATTTTACCTTGTATAAATCATACTTTTACTTTAGCAGCATGATAAATTTTATCCGATTACTTGAAAGCTGTTTGTATTCCGAGTTATTAAGCATCGTTATAACAACGAATGGTGTTGATAATTCTCTAATTTATTTAAATTTCCAAATTAACATAAAGTGTTACGTAATTATTTAATAAATGTCTTAAAACGTTATGAATATTAGTTTATATGAAATCTTCCCTTAGAGTACGTGGGCGGATGAATATTAAACTTTGATGGAACGTATCTACCGATGAAATATTACATATCTATGAAATTCATCTAAATGATTAAATATCAGATATCTATGGTATTCATCAAACGATTAAATATCAAATAATATAAAAAAAATATAAAATAACAGTTAGCAACATTTCGATATTATGGATTAATTGAATTAACTTTTAAATCGAAACACAAACGTGTTAACTACAACCTGCGGATTAAAGCGATTACAACTTTTTCCTTTTTTTTTTACTTTTTTTTTTTTTGATAGGAAAACTTCAACCAATACTTTTGTGTATGCCTGTGAGGTAAGCCTCGACTTCTAAACTAACTTCGTAAGCTATAGAACTAAAAGAGCATAATCGTAATGTGATACGAATAGTCGGAAGAAATTTAACATTTATTTAAAAACTATATATATTTATTTAAAAACCGCTATATTACAAAGTCTTTAACTATATTTTTATGAATCTGTATAATTTTTTAGAATTTTAAAAGGATACATATATATATGCAAGCTCCCTAGATTTCATGTAGGATAGGGATTCTTTTTGTTTCGCGGGTAGCACGACAGGCTGTGTTTCACGGACAGACCGATCTTCCCTTGTTTTACGGACGACCATTTTAAGAAGCACGTTTTTCCCGAACGGACGGACAGAGAGTTACATTAGAGACAAACAAGGTTACGGAATAGTTATTTAAGATTTTAAAGACTGAAGAAGAAAGATCGGTAGCTCAGGACATTGAAAATCGATTCTCAATTTTCAGGTAAACATTGTACTAAAGACTTGTTATTTCCCGTTTATATAATTATTGTTATTTATTGTTATAAACGCATATTAATTGTCGTTTATTTTTGTATTTTATTATTTACTTCATAATAAAAACTCGATTTTCAGACTACAGAATCGATCCCTGAATTATCACCAAATTACCATCTTACAAATCGATTTTCACTACGCCATGCCGTTAGAAGTGAAGCTACGTATCGCCGTGAACGAGAACGCAAGGGGGTGGGGGGAGAAAATAGAATGCATAAGAATCCATAAGAAAACCAGAAGATGAAGTATGTGATGTCCTTCCTCCAGAATATCAAGCAAGAGATCATCGTCCGCGGTTATTCAGTTTATCGATAGTGAAGAAAGCCGCAAACAACTTAACCAAGGTAAGCCATTACAGAAACATTGCACTCACGATGGATGACGCAACGGCAGCGGTACAAGTTTAAACTTCGTGTTTCGAGATATTTACTTAGAAGAATCGGAGATCATCCCCACAAGGAAAATAAAGACCGAAATCGAAAAGCCCAATCTTCAAACAGAAACATTATTAGAAATCTTCCAGAAACAAAACATGCATGAGAGAGAAGGCACAGACTTTGTCATAAAACAATTTGATGGAACGCAAAAAGCCACAGATTGGAGTATGAAATATTCATATTTCACATACGCATCCCTTCCATACTCTAATATGAGTATGAAACCGAATACGAAAAATACAAAATCCAAACTGATGAAAAAAGGATCAAGAATTTGAAGAAATATTTGGGAAAAACAGCATCAGAATGGTACCAGACAAATCTGCCGAAGGATGAAGAATACAACTGGGAAAATTGGAAGGTGGCAGTTCAAAAAGCTTCTGGCAATAAAGGTTGGTCTGCAGTACGATACGCTTATAACTTTAAATACATTTCAGGTTCATTCACTGAATATGCCATAAAAAAGGAATGATTAATATTGGAAGTAAGGAGGAAGACTTCTGAAGAGACAGGGATAAATCTAATTGTTATTGGATTACCCGTACACATTCAAGATAAAATCGATAAAGAAACAGTACAATCAACAAATGGCTTAATCGGATTCTTGGGGCAATATCAGACGAAGGGAAGAAAAACACAAGGGAGTAACGCAAGATTGGACAGAAAGCCAGAGCCACTGCCCAAGAAACAACCTTGTGTGATTTATGAAGCACTGAATTTCCCAGGTCGATTTCACCCAATAACAACTCACCAAAGAAATACATGCACATACTCATCGATCATTTTTCAAGGGCTGTTTTTATGTCCACATCGAAAACACAACACACAGAAGATATCATAAAACTTATAGACTCGACAGGAGAAACTGATTGCATAAAAATTATCCTTGCAGACCGATACCCAGTAATGACATCCAAAGAAATTCAAGAGTATACGAGGAAAAGGAACATTAAATTAATTTTCACCTCGACAGACTGCCCATCCTCCAATGGACTGAACAAAAGGGTAAATCAAACATTAGTAAACAGGATCAGATGTAATTCAGACAAAAATAAGAGAAACTGGACAAAAATCACAGAAGAAAGCGTAGAAGAAAACAATAACACCAGACACAGTGTAACGGGGTTTGCCCCAAATCATTTACTGAATGGAAAAATGATTGAAATCGTCCCTAAGGAAATAATGGAGAATAAGATAAACATTAAAAGAGACAGAGAAGAAGCATTCAAAAACTCAACAAGAAATTTCGAAATTAACAAACAAAAATACGATAAAAAAAGAAGAAAACACAAATTTAAAATCGGTGATATGGTCTTCACCCATAACGGAAAAAAAATGAATAGAAATAAGCTGGAAGAAATTAGGAAAGGACCTTTCATAATTCTAAGAAGGATTTCAAACTCCATATATGAAGTGGATAACGGTAATCGGGGATCTGAAGGGAATCTGTTCCACTCCCCATTCGAGGGGCGGTATAAACTCCCTAGAGTTCATGTAGGATAGGGATTCTTTTTGTTTTACGGGTAGCACGACAGGCTGTGTTTCACGGACAGACGTTCTTTTGTTTTATGGACGACCATTTTAAGAAGTAAATTTTTCGCGGACGGACAGAGAGTTACATTAGAGACAGACAAGGTTACAGAATAGTTATTTAAAATTTTAAGGACTGAAGAAGAAAGATCGGTAGCTCAGGACGTTGAAAATCGATTCTCGATTTTCAGGTAAACATTGTACTAAAGACTTTTTATTTCCCGTTTATATAATTATTATTTATTGTTATAGACGCATATTAATTGTTGTTTATTTTTGTATTTTATCATTTACTCCATAATAAAAACTCGATTTTCAGACTACAGAATAGATCCCTGAATTATTCCCGGATTACGATCTTATATATATGTACATATTTGTATATTTATATATATATACAAATATATATATATATATATATATATATATATATATATATATATATATATATATATAGAGAGAGAGAGAGAGAGAGAGAGAGAGAATGTTACAAGGAAGTAATCTAAAACTTCGTAAATTTGTAGTACATGTTTAATGAGAGAAGTATAAAATATCTGATAAGCGTAGATCCAAAAATTAATCCTATTTATTTGATATACCGTACTTTTTATTTAACATTTAAATCGAACGTTTAAATCGAACCCTCGATAGAATAGATAGAATAAACGTGTCCAATAAAATAATCTCCTCCATTATCTGATTTGAATTCAACGAATTTTTTTTTATGAATACACATAGAATGAAATCTACCTATTGTGGACACACGTACAAATCAATAAATAATGCATGTCGTGCAATATCGGCTACAGAAGGAATAAATAGAGAATTATGTATTATCCACAGATGGCAGTTATACAGTGACTACGAAAGGTATTTAAATAATATGAATATAAATACATGATACATGTATTAAACTTGGTATTATTTAATGGTACTTTCATACGATTATAAGGATTTGATTTGAAATATAAAAGCTGATAGGAAAACGGTTGATTGGAAAATATGGACACGCGCAAATATTTTCTCGTGCCCGCAGTATATTAAAACAGAAAGTCAAATGAAATATTTCTTATCAATGGCGAAGGATATTTTTCTCTTCTTCTTGACCCAGTAATTGGATTTCAAATATTATATAACGTTGATTAAAATTTCCTTTCCTCTCGAGTGAGTACTATAAGATCACAAAATGACATAGATCTTTTCTTTGCAACTTGCTGAATATAAAACTGCGTCCTTTTACAGGCAACCATGTATATTCCAAGCGTGATGAAGGGATTAGATCATCGTATCGTAAATTATGCTTACTTCCAACCCCAAAGGCAGATTTTCTATGTGCTTGTCTCTTTGCTTCGAGGGCCAGCGAACTCTTCACTCTATATGACAGAAACAGCCTAGAATCCAGGGGGAAATTTGAAAGTCAATCAAGGAAGGAACTGCAAGATGGACAGAGCAAGGTCTCGTAGAAATGTATGTGAGATTCGTTTCTCGCAAATTACGAGATACGGAAACGTTTAAAGTCATCTACAGGCGGAAATCTGTTCAAGACAGTCGCGGTAATATTTCGACGTTATATTTCATACGTTAAGCCAGCTATTATTTAAATATGTTCTTTGAAATTAAGTAAAATCAAAGTAGCTGAAAAAGTACAGCTGATAAAATTACGTTCAAAACGTGAATGAACAATAATTTTTACTTTCGTTACGCTGTTGTTATCTATTATCCATTATTTCTTATGGCAAGAAATGGGAACGTGCTTAATTTACGATAAAAACGAGAAACAATACGTAAAATATTTTTCACGATAAATTATTTTCATATTGTTTGAAATAATTTTACGCTTCCGCGATATAAGTGGCGAATGTAATTGAACAAGAATCATTTTTGATAAATGTATCAGATATATACCGTATATATATGCAAAATATATTGTAACGTGTTAATTCATAAAGTTAGGTAAAATTATTGGAAATCTATGTACGTAGGTATGTTTAAATATTTCATTCATGTTTTTATTCCATTGAATTGCAAGTTATATAAAATCATTTCATTAATAGTATAGTTAAATAATATAAGAATTGCGAATTAAGAATATTGTTTATTAGTGATATAAATAATTAAATTAGTAATAATGTATACTTAACACGTTCTTGTATTTTGCTATTAAGGTAGAATTAGATGGTTAAAGAATTAAAATTATTTCGCTCTTCTTTCAAAATTATCTCAATCTCGATCTCATGTTTTAGAAGGGAAAACTATAATTTTTGTTCTTAAAACATATCATCCCCTAATAGTCTGCGTTCGAATCATGATTATTCTAAAAACCACTATGATTGTGTTATTGAAACAACGTCATCAACTAGTTTCTTAAACTACGTAGATGCTATTGAAACAAACTACGTACATGCATAGTAAGTTTATATGAATATTAAACATAAGAAACTTCGTTTGACTTGATTTGGCTGAAATCAGCTTGTCGAAGTGCATCATAGAAATAAGTCACGTCGATCAAAGTTGTAGCGCAATATCTATTAGACTGTCATTAAAGTCATCGTTGGTACATTAATAGATGGTATCATACAGTTAAACGACATGTCATAATATTCTTTCATCTAAACCATAGTAGCAACAGACTGTTTCCTACAGACTAGAGGTATTTCATGGGACGATCATATAAATTCTTAAATACAATAATGTATAATACACATACGTACATACATGAACCAAGTCTGTAAGCATAATCTATAGACTATAATAAATACGTGAAACATTTTGAATTCTGTATTAGATTTGAAGAAATCTCGAATAAATCAAAAGATATTAAATACTACAAAACTGTGAGCATTATTAAGGATTAGGATGTGATTTTTTGAAAGATATAAATATAATTTATGAATAGTTTCAAAGATGAAGGTGAAAGAAATCTGTAACAAGAATTAGTCCCTTAAGGAAACGTTAATTACTTTGTTACTGTAGAAACACTTGTGGATTCTTCGTTATAAAACTAACAATTATCTTTTATCTAAAGGATATGTTATAATACAAAGATCCTTAAAATTATTCGATGGAATATCCTATTGATATTAATGCTGATTACCTACTTTTTAACCTATCATTTACAAAGAACAGTTTATTTATCGAAGCTATAAACTTTTTTGCCCGCTTCAGAGCTTTCATCGACGATTTATGACGTACATGGTGCAATAATGCCTAATGCGATTCTCTTTAATATCCCATATTGCATACATTCTCGTACCGATTACACAAATTGTTTGAATTCAAGAAACATGAGATCACTACACCGGTATAAATTTGTTATTTACTTGATCTGAAATATCCTTTCAAGTTTGAAGTGAAATTGAAATTCTTTCAAATAATTTTTGACTTAAAGATGTTATTTATAGTTTCGCGTTTATCGATATTGATTCCCTAAATTTAACTGATTTTAGATGTATATTTATTTTACGATTTAAGCATTACATGTTAGTTTAAGTATCATTTACATACCAGCTACTTGAAATCCATTTAATTTCATGTAACTTAACTAATTACAGAACAAGGTTTAACTTTTACGCTAACTAAGCTCAAAATGTCCATGAAGCATGATTTGTTTCTGGAAAGTCATTTAACTATTTTAACTAACGAAATGTATAACGAAAACTATCGATTTTCAGAACTTTATAATATAATGGAATCGTTTTACATATTTGCGGACAAACAACACAACACAGTTTTCGTCTATGAATACGAAATAAAAAATTTAAATAAAAATTATATTAATCCTTTCGGTACGAGTTGTTTTTTAACATCGATGGTACGTATAAAGCAGTAAAGCATGTGCGTGACCTGAATACATTTCCGGTCTTTTTATAACGATTGTGAAGAAATAATGTAAAACTATAACTTCAAAACTATAACGTATGTTTCCAGATAAAGAAAATATTCACAGACTTCGCTGGATGCATAAGCATTCATAGACAACATCAATGGAATTTTTTCTGATGAATATGTACTTCTCCTGTAGGAAAGTATGAGATGACTCGTTTGTTTGTAAGAAATGTTCAAGAGCAGTTATGAAATCATTTACGGATTTCACTACGTTTTACATATTCGAAACTTTCCATCTTTGCATTTCTTTTCTGTCTCCCCTTTCTCGTGAATACTTAAATACATGATTTTTTCAAAACTTCACAAAAATAATCGTAAGAATCTGTTCTACTTTTTTCTCGTATATTTCCTTGTTTGGAAAAAGGAATAATTTATGACTTGTAATTTGTAAAATTACGCTAATAATATCAGTTTACTTGTACAAGATGGCCACCATACACATATTTGTCACATTAGAAAATATAGACCTAACCAAAGAGGAATATTACACATTACAAGTTAACGTACATATATATGTAGTATCTATTTACAAGTATTGCAGATTACCTCTTGAAAAGTAAGAAAACATAAAGACTAAAGTAAAGTTGTAAATCTAAACTAGAGTTCAAGTTATACAAGGCATGCAAAGCTTCTCTTGAAACGTTAGGTGCGTACTTCGATATACAATATAAAGAAACATAGCCCGCGAGAAAAGCTATATAGTACATACCATACAGATCCCTCGCCATAACTTTGTCAATATGCGCAACGAAATCGGTAATTTTCGCGCCACCACTCAAGCACCGTTTCTCTCGCTTTGGATAATTGAATTAAATCCAGATCGTCCATGTTTACAGCGAAGCAACACGTGATACCGCCAAAAGTGCTTTCCACCCCCTCACATAACTGACATCGGCCGTCCGTGGATCCAACGGAAGGATTTTGAACGTTGGAGAATGCGTAACGCTGATTGTCTATTGAGCTCGGGGGTTGATCGTAGAAGGGGACGCCGGGTCGCAACGAGCCTCACAGTACCGCTTCGACTGTGAACGCGATAGGAAGTGGATCGTCTATTTTACAAAGCTCCTTTATCTTTTGCAATAATTACATTCGAATGTCTTTTCAAGCGCTAACGACATAATCGACGTTTGGTAAGCGATTAGTAACTGCGAATTCGTAAAATTCGTGGATAATTCTCGAGCTGTTTCGTGCGTACGCGATATTAAGTGGCACGCAAACAGGTGCACCTATTCGCGTAGCGCAAGAAATGTATCACGGAGGTCGTTCGAATTCGGGTGCACGATCTATGCCTATGACTGTGCAGTAGGGCATACTCTTCTCGACCACTTGTCTGGCGCCAACCACCACTATTGTCTCGCGAAGGCCAAGCTGTAAATCTTCGTTGCTTATACCGTTTTCTTGGTGAGTGTTAATTTTTTACTTATTCGATGGTATAATAATACCGTTATTACGAGGTAAAAGTTTTTGGATGTGTGATTTCTTGATTGAAGAGACGCTATCATTATTAAAAGTTTGAATATCCCGCCACTAGCGAGGGAAACATAATACAGAATGATTCTTTCATTTGCTTACATTCGATTTGTTAATTTTACTCTTATTCTCCTTTTTAATTCGTAATTTAATTGTGAGGACATATGCTATGGAGCAATTTTTGTTACTTTTAGCATCGTTGCTTTATTTGTTAAGACTGTTGAGCAATACGATCGTTTACTTTATTTACTGCCTTGTTTGCTATTATTTTACTTTTAAAGACAGGTATTTTGGAAATATAAACTTCTACATATTGGTATAATATTGATATACTTGAGATAAGCTCGTTTATGCTGTTACTGTTTAGGATCGTTTATTCATTAAGGTCATTGTAATCATATGACAACGAGAACTAGTGTAAAATATATAAAATGTATAGTTCTATTTTAATAATCAATTTTTAGTGTCTTTAGCGAAACGAATTGATTCGTATTAAAAATGTCGTTTAGTGAATAGGAAAATAGGACACTGAAGGTTTAACTAATTTAAAAGGATTTAGTTATTGAAGATAGTACTTGCTGAGCAAATGGATCGCTAAGTTGTCATAATGCTACAAATGATACACGCTTGTTAAATGAAAATCCATCGACTTTTCATTTTTCCATTTGTTTAAGAAATATGTTATCCTATTAGTTTATTCCATTAATTTTTATAATGATATATGCAAACAAAAGTATATAAATAATAATATGCAAATAATTTTTTAACTTAAATGTCACTTATTTAATGTTTTATAGAATGATATAAGTATACTACTGATAAAATTAATTAATCGAGAACGGAATTAATGCTGTTTATTGTAATCAGAAAGAAAATGGATTAAGGAGCGAGAAGATTTCGAACGTAGCGAAATTATTTGTTGATTGAATATCTTCTCCTACCTGACAAGCAATGCGGGTTATTACAAGTAGTTTTTACTTAATTTCCAATTAGTTATCGTATCTATAAGGTGTTGTCAAAGTTTTGGTACATAAATTTAGCTTGCATCGTATTGTACCGATTTATTTATATATCCTTTTTTATATGATTTATGTTATTGAGCTAGGATTATATTAAATTATTAATAAAATGAAAGAAAAATGGAAATTAAAATTAAATAAAATAGAATTGCATTAAATAAGAAATAGAAATAAAGTCGAACTAAAGCAAATTCAATTAAATTACTTCTTTCTACTTGCCTATGGGATTCTGGGATTATTAAAGTTCCTATTACGTACTCGTATTCCCGCTAATTCTTAAAATGAATTGACTATGAAATGAATGAGATTATTTCTCCGATTATATTAAATAGGCAATATCAATTACGTGTAATTGAATACATTATTCGAACGTTTTCTACAGAACTCTTGTTATTAATACATTATGGAAAATTTGAAACCAATTCGATATATATATAGAGGTTGCAAGGCATTTATTGCAAACATATGCTTAACGAAAAATTAGTATACAATATTAGTAGTAGTCTCAAACATACAAATAATCGCAGTAAATGTCCTGCGACTCTTACATACATTGTCATACTCGTTTGAAATTGTAATAATACGTTAATCTTGTCACAGTATCGATAGGATATCAAGATATTCTTAATAATATGTCCACAAGGAGTTTGCAGGGATATTCAAATATTTTCGCGAACCACTGTAATTCAGCACAAGAGCAGAAAATTCCAGATTTTTTAGTTCTCGATCAGAGTGAATGTTTATACAAGTAACATTCGCTATCTGTGTCCATATTTACCGAACATTTCTATTAAACCTGCGCCAAGCTCGTAGAATGCCTCAGGTCGTATATGAGATGTCAGTTTTATCAAACGAAACGGGACCAGCTAATGTTTAATCTCGTAAACTGAAGTTGCCAGCAGAAAAGTACGGCTCTATATAGTAATTGGTGAAGACCGTGAAACGCGAAAGATGAGAAAGAAATAAAAGGCGGGGGATACGACGAATCATGGCTATCCATTTTATTTTCCAGCCATCGATTAACGGCCAACGTTTAATTTCATTTCTTTCGCAAAACTCAATTAGAATCGTCGCGACAATCGCTAGAAACCGCAGGCAAATCTGCCAACGTATCGATCGTAGCGGACGCCAATCCCTCTGCGTTAAATGAAATAACGAAATTCAAGATGTAAATTTCACGAAACTTTTCCTCTCGCATTTGTTCGCCAGTCGATGCTTCAAATACTACAGAATATAGCTATTTGCTTTTTGCTGGAAAGCTGAGCGCTATTTCGCTTATACGTGAAACAGCGAGAATTAGGTATTTCAAAGACACTGTCTATGGAAATCGCTGAAAATTCCAGCCATTTAATTTCACACTGACCTACTCCTGTTTTTTAAATACTTTAGAAGAGGGCGCTACTCGTTACCATTTTATATAGCCATGAAGCGTTTAATCCTCGAAGGAGAATAATCTTAACAAGATACATCTCGGAGAGATGAATAGATATCGGAGATGAATAAAAGTTTTTCGATTCTTCATATTTGATTTTTTAAGTAAAACTTTCCGTTGATCCTGGCTTGAATCTTCTACTTTTTCGTGCACCCAAATGCTTATTATTAGATGAGAGCGATAGGAAGGTTTTTCCTGTTTCGCAACATTAAAGACAGCAGGAAACGAGCTAATAAAATTGAAGTCACTTAGCCCTTAATATATTTAATATGAGTAATTTTTTAAATATAGCCATCTATTAGCGTGCGTTTGAACTTTGCGTTTTTCTTTTTCGCGCACCTGAACGTTTTTTATTAGACTGAGTGGGACACGTACCTAGGAAGCTTTCCGTGCTTCGCAACTTCAAAGTAAACAAAGGACATTTGACAAAGTCAACAAGCGACGAGTTAAAAAAATTGAAGTTAAGATAGACAGAAAGATAATACGTATGTAGTACCTCTGTGGAAGATAATATAAAATGGAAACGTATTTGACGCAACAGAAATATCTTTCTGCAAATATAGGAGACGAGGAATCAATTTAGCAAAATAATGAAATAAAGTTATTGACTCGCGAATTACACGCATGTAATACCAGATAAAATAACTTTAATAATCTTTGTTTCTTATATTCTCGTGAATAATAATTCTTTAATCGATAGTTCCATGGATATTTAGAATAATATCTACAAATTATTTAGAAATGCATAAAAATCCACGGTTTGTTTAATCGTATAGATACATACATAGATAGGTTGAAGGTTTATTTTGAAAATTCATTAGAAACCTAAGAAGTGAATTTACGAACTGCGCAGGCGGATAAGTTTGAACGCGAGGAAGAGTGTGGTTCTTGAGTTCGATGATTTTTCCAAGTAACAGTCTTAATTCACGCGCGAATGTTAAATTGGAAATCTTTTAAGCTTTACGCAAATTATACACACGGTTTACACAATAAATATTTATAGAGGTGAAAATGATCTTTAAAACAATCCTTCGTATTAAAACCAAATATTTGAGTAATTCTTAAGGCAAAGATCGCGTATACAAACATTGAATATATTACATAGAGGAAACGTTGCAGAGTAACGTAAAATAATGTTCGTGATACAATTAAAGGCCGCGCTTAAACTAACAGTTCGATCGAGAAAATTCATTACCTTTTAAAAATTCAAATCCAATTAAACAGAATCCAACGAAATTGAATTTCCGCTTAAAAATCTTGTACAAGCCTTTAAAAATCAACGTATGTACCTACTTGTCGCTCTACAAATCCTCGCCGCTATAAATTTCCCTGTCTTAAAAGAAGTAGAAGATACAAACTATATAAACCACATAATTTTTATCGCTTTATATCACGTTGCTATAATACGTTTTATATCACGCGTAATATAGTTTCTCAGCCACAGTGGCGTTACAAGGGCGAGACCATACGTGTCTTAATGGCGTTGTTTCGTTGATATCGAATAATATCGCGCATCGACGATAGGCGACGCGAAAGAAACGCGCCGAGCAAAATCTCAAAGAAACGCTGACAATGCCTTCCTGTAACGTAAGGGATGAAATGAAAAGTCGAGAACAAGTCTTTTTTCCTTTCCTCGTTCTTAGTCAGTTAAGAAGAAAGCGAGAATGGAAAGGACAGCAGCCATGAAGTATGTACGTTTTCACGTCGATGCCTCTCATTGTCTGCTGCAACGTTACACTGCGTTTCGTTGAAGATACTCTAGTATTGCGAACCTTTATGGTCAAAGCACGTCGAATAGCCATCAAGCGGGTGTATACGACCTATTTGTGACCCAACAACTAAGCTCGATATTAATTCTAGACCCTTGATCCTTGGCCGATGAGTTCACCTGATTATCGTAATTAAGCAGTTATGATTTTAATCGGTTTACGAACGCTTCGATTTTAAAGTAGGATCGGATATCAAGAACAACAGATTTTAAACTGTCGGATTGCATCCGACGGGACTCGTATTTTCTGCTTCGTCGATCCCGTTTTTATCGATGTTTTGATTCGAAGTTTCATGAACATTGCAGATCGTTACGTTGTCGATTATGATAAATCCTGTAAGAATATATTGTATAGATTTGTATTAACATAATGATACATACATAATGATACAAATATTACGCAATACGTGTATCGTACGTATTTCATCTGGATGTTAAAATCAATGGAATTGTGTTTCTACTAGAAATCTTCGTCTCTGACGTATACAGTGGATAGAAAGGCAGGAAATTTGTGAGATAAATTATAATACGTATCCGAACGTAATAAAAACGTCTCGTATAAAAGCAAGTGTTTGTTTATTAGGGCTGTGCTTAATTGCGGAAAAACAGACGCGCGGAATATCTCGTCCGTGGGAATGTACGAACGGTATTGTGTTGCGAAATAACGCATTCGTAGCGTCGTACAAACGTATTGCGTCGTGAAATAACTTGTTCGTGGCCATCGTACGGGCTGTGTATATGCAATGTCGTGAGATATCTGTACCATAATTGCGATGCGGTTAAACGAATATATTCAATGATTTCATCGTCGTTATTGCATAATTAGCTAAAGATGTCGACGGTATTTGTTGATGTATTTTTTATCTTGGACTAAAGAGAGAAATATTAGAAATTAGGATTTCCAGTAGTTTCTATCCTATGTGATGATGTATCGATAGATGGATTAATTACAGTGGATTAAACAGAAAACGATGATCATTGAACTCGAACTTGATCTTAAAGCAGTCGTGCGATATGACAACTCTCGATTTTAGCGATTCTTCACTCTTGACTCTCCGGTGGCTAACTGACGATCAACGACTGTGATATCGAAATATTAGGTCGTTCGAAAAGTTTCTTTCGTTTTATAAGGAAATAATGGATGCACAACATTTTTCGTTTTATATTATTTTATCGAATTACGTATGATCCATTTTGTTCTGTCAAAATAGGTTTCACGTTGTATAAAGATGCATCGTTGTAAAAGACGTGTCTGTAAAAGAAAAACACAACCTAATATATTGATGGCCGTTAGGTCTATTGAAGTTTTCTGATCCTTTCGGTTTGTTGGCATTTCCGCTTTATTGTCTATGTTGTCTGTATGTCGGCGATGATTTTCGCGGTGCTATAATTGAAACCAAAGAAGCCTCTGGAAAGAGGATCGTTATGCCGAGGCCTAATTGTATCTTTCGCAGGACTAAGGAAACTAAACACTAGAGAGAAGATGTAAAGTTTTGTTTGAAGTGAGATCCACTTCAACGGTATTAATAACTTTAGAATAAGAAGAAGGAAATTAATCGGTGTGCAAATTCTAACGGAATACAGTTAAAATACGTCGATGTGACTTTAATTTTGAAGGAGGAAAGAAACGAAAATTAATGTCGTTACGCTGTAATTCAGTTGAAGCCTGAAGTGAAGTAAATTCGATAACGTAATACCACGTAGGGATATATTCTGCACGAGGAGCTTCTAGGAGATACGTATAAATTGATAAAAACAGCATAGTAATAATATATGGATCGCGGTAAAGATCGAAAATGTTTAATTTCCAATAATATTTTCCTATACGAAAGAGGAAAGTTTTAAGGAAAGTAGACGATCTCTCGTAAATTGATGGAACTTTGGTAATTCGAAGTTTCCTTGAATTGTGATAACTGTTTGATAGTGAAGTACAGTTGTTACCTTGTGTGAGATAGAAAACTGCATAATCGACTGGAAGTTTCTGTACGAGATATTGAAACGTCGATTATGTTTTACGAGTTTTCCAAACAATATCGAATCGTTACATATTTCGTATAATTTCTGCTCGTCGTAAATTCGTAATAAAACGAATAATTTGATAACGATCGCAAATTTCTTTTTTTTTATTTCAAACTTATCTTTCTTATTTTCCCTTGCATAAAAATTAAAGCAATATTAACATATACATACTAACACGATATATACAAGGCGAGTTACTTGAGAGTTTGAAACGAAATATTTTTTATATTTTTAAATATATCGAAAAATGTTTCGGATAAAAGCTGAACTGAAATTCTGCGTGCAAAAATTATTAATTCACTTACGTCGAAGAAATATTAGTTTAACAGATATTTTAATTTTTATTTAGTGAAATTTATCGTACGAAAGACAAGCACGAAGACAAATACGAAAGTAGCGTCTTGTGTCTTTCCTTGTCTCTTATACCTAAAATATTTACTAAACTAATGGTTTTTCGACGCAAGTAGGTTAATAAATAACATTTTATAGAGAATTTTGAGCTGCATCGATTAATGTATTAAGAACTGTGTGATTCCATTTGAAGAAACAAAGTTCACCTTAGTACGATGGTTGCGCCACCACCTATAGAAAAGCTAGCAACGTCTAAATATACGTCCTTACAACCATCAAACTTTTATCCGAAGCATTTTTCGATATAATGAATAGTGTCGAAAATATTACGGCTCAAACCCTTGGGAAATTGCATTCTGTATATGTACGTACGCAATGGAATTTATTCAACCAAATTTTAATTCAGTCTTCGCATAGCCAATATATCTTCGAAATCGATTTTCTCAAGAATGAGCATTGGCACGCGGATGCTCCGTCTTACGTTTTCGATTAATTTTTTTCAAGATCATCCTTTACCTTGCTCTTGCATAATTAAATAATTTGAAAATTTATAATAATATGTATATATAGAAATTTAATAGAAACAAATAGCAGGTGGACTTGTTAGATCGTCAGAAAATTATAGATTGTTATGTTTATGTATCGTTCGTATGACACGCTGTAAAAGTAAGACACGATAATTATAAATTTATCGAAATATATTTATTATAAAGAGAAAAGAGAAAATGGCAGGGAAATATAGAGGAAAATTTGTTCGTAGGACGCTTCGTATTCAAGAGATTCCAAGATTGAAAATTTGCCTACCAAGTATACTTGAACTTGGCTCATTACGTGATAAATTAAAAAAATGTACTTTTCTTGAAAACAAAGCGTCTTGCGAATAAATTTTGTTCCACATTCTCAGTTTATTTTCACACGTAGAATAGCGTTCTGTCGATTGTTTACTCCTCTTCGGTCCAGAATTAGCCATGTTCTAGTACGCTTGGTAAATTTTCAAACGCGATCTTCTCGAAAATAAAGAATCCTGTATATTCGAATTTAAGTTGTCGAACGAAACCGATTTATACAAATCAAATGTATATCATCGAATATACAATTTGTTAAATAATACTCGTTTTAATCTGCTTATGAAAGATTATGATACACGAAGAACTTGTCGTTAGAATCAAATTACTTCTTTCGCTAAGCTTCGAATCTCAAAAATTTAACGTAGATATTTCCATCAGGTATTTTGGCATCGGAAGGAAAATTCCACGAACTTGAACCAATTTTTATTACTTTTCCGTCAAAACAATTCCCTGCTTCGTCTGATATTTATTAACGGATCATTCGTTTAAACTCGCGATTTGATCACATTGTGGCTGTTATAAATATTTTGAGGCTGTCGGCGATATTATGCTTCCCGTCGCTCCTGTACAAGTTTCATTCGTACCCGAACAAAGTTCCCAATTACACGACGTACAAGATCTCGTAAAGTTTCGTTAATTCGTTATCAGCCAACGTCGTACTTTTGGCGAGAAGAACTCGCAAGACTATTATTTCCGCATTGCGAATCTATTTATCCGACGTGGGAATGTCTAAACTCTAACTAAAGCGAGAAAGCTTTCTTCACCGTCTCCGTAGTCATACAACGAACAATTTTATTTATGAATATCCGCCTTGACAGTTTGTCTAAAGGATGTTCGTCCTTCAATTTTGTTACAAACGCAAAACGTTTCTTTCTTCGCTTCTTTTCCAAATATTCCGCTCGTGCTTATATACTTTAAGATAGCAGTTGCAGCAGTTAATGAAAAAAGTTGTTTGCAACTATACCTCGATTAAAATCGCTCGAGATATCGTAAGGTTCTTCTTGCATACGATAAATATTGGGTTGACATCTATGTGATTGCGAATTTTGTCAATACCACCTAATGAGAAAATCCACAATCGCTAAGTTTTTTTTTTTTATTAAAATTCACAATATGTCCAATTTGGACATTTGGTGGAATTTTTTAACGGTTAAATTAGCATGTTGGCGGCTACCCCCAGCGGGGTACCATCCTCGTGTTTCTTAGGTTATGTCCTTTATAAGGTCTGCTGGGTGCTTCCTTTTTAGTCTTCTGTCTATATTTATGGTTTTGCATGTTTCCGCAGCTAGCCGGTTTGTGTGTGTTGCTATTCTTGATTTGTATTTCTCGGAGTATCTGCTAATTTCTTCCTTGACCGTTGGCATTCCCAGGTCCCTTCGTATATCTTCGTTTCTGATGTACCAAGATCCGTTTACTATTGTTCTGAGGATTTTAGCCTGTATTACCTCTATTTTGTTTATATGGCTCATTGCTGCCGTCCCCCATAGTGGTATTCCGTACGTCCAGATTGGTTTTATGATCGTTTTATATATTTTTAATTTATTTTCTGTGCTTAGTTTGGATTTTTGGCTTGTTAGCCAATGCATTTGTCTCCTTGTTTTCTGTATTTTTTCTACTATTGATTTGATGTGTAGTTTCCAGGTGAGTTTTTGATCTAAGTGGAGTCCTAGGTATTTGACATGCTTTGTTTGCGTTATATGCGTGCCGTTCAATAGGATGTTTGGTGGTATCTTTTTTCGTAGCGTGAATGTAATATGGTTGCATTTATTGGGATTTGCTTTTATTTGTTTTTCTTGTAGCCAATTTTCTATTTTTATGATATGTTCTTGTAGTATTTTGACTGCCGTTTCTGGGTTAGTATGCTTGACTAGTATAGCTGTGTCGTCCGCGAATGTCAATACTGTGCTGTTGGTAGTTGTTGGTATGTTCGCCGTGTATAATGTGTATAGTATTGGGCCTAGGACGCTTCCTTGTGGTACCCCGGCCTTGATGTCTTTAACTTGAGAATGTGTGTCTTTGATTTTTATTACGAAGGTTCTGCTGCTTAGGTAGGATTTTATTAAGTGGTGTATTTGCTCCGGGAATTGTTTCCTAATTGTTTGTAGTAAACTTTCATGGTTAATTTTATCGAATGCTTTCTCTATGTCTATAAAGAGGGCTGTGCAGTATTCCTTGTTTTCTAGTGCTATTATTATTTCGTTTGTAAGCCTGTGCATTTGCTCTATCGTGGAGTGTTTGTTTCTGAAACCAAATTGGTGATCCGGTATTAGTTTTTTTGTCTCTATTATTGGTTTTATGCGGTCGTATATTATCTTCTCCAGTATTTTGGAAAATACTGGAAGCAGTGATATTGGTCTGTAAGATGCAGTTTGGTGCGGGTCTTTGCCTGCTTTATGTAACATTTTGATCTGTGCTAATTTCCATGGTTTGGGGAAGTATTGAATTCTTAGAATTGCATTGAATATTATTGTCATTAGTCTTATTGCTTTTGGCGGAAGGTTTTTCAAGATTTTACCATTGATTAGGTCGATTCCTGGCGCTTTGTTGTTTTTTGTTTTATCAATTATGTTTCTAATTTCTTGTGCCGATGTTTTAGGTATGGTGTATTCCTTGTCGGCTGTGGTAGTAGTGGTTTGTGGATCCTCCTCCGTATGACTTTTGAGGTTGCTGTTGTTGATAATGTATGGTGTGAATGTGTTGCAGAGGTGGTTGGAGAATTCTTCAGCTTGTTCTTCGTTGCTTCTTGCCCATGTGTTATCTGCTTTTCTGATTGCCGGAACGGGTATTATTGGCTTCCTTATTTTTTTCGTGGCTTTCCATAGTGAATAGTTGGTGTTCTCGTGTGTGGAGAGTGTCCCTATGAACTTTGCGAATTCGTTATCGTTGTGCTCCTTTATATTGTTTTTTATTTCCTTTGCAAGTTTGTTTAAGTGTTTTTTGTTTTCTCGGGTTCTGTATTTTTGCCATTTTGCTTTTGCTTTTCTTTTTTCTTTGATTTTGTCGAGTATTTCTTGCGGGATTGTTATTGTTTGTCTGCTGGTTGGTTCGGGAGTAGTGGTTGTCCTTGCTGCTTCCTGAATAGTTGCTGTCAATGTTGCTACTGCCTGTTCTATGTGTTCAGGAGTTTTTAACGGGATGTTGCAGTTTATTTTGCTTTCTATTATTTCTTTGAAAGTTTGCCATTTGGTGGTTTTGTTGCATAGTGTTTCTGGTTTGCTATAGTGAATTGGTTTGTTTCTGTATTCAATTATTATGGGTGTATGATCGGAGCTGAGCTCGAGGTTGGGTGTTATTTTTAGTTTATTTGTGTTTAGTCCCCTTGTAACTGCAAAGTCCAGAAGATCTGGTTTTTGTTCAGGTCAGTCGGCCAATGTGTCGGTGTTCCTGTGGATAATATATTGAGGTTATTATTTCTAATGTATTTTTCCAGTGTTCTACCTCGAGGTGTAATGTTTCTTGACCCCCAAAGCGTGTGCTTTGAGTTGTAGTCTCCCGCTGCGATGTACTTGTCCCCTAGGTCCTGGAAGTATTCTTCCCACATTTGTGTTGTTATTTTGTGTCGCGGAGGCACATATACTGCTGACAACTGGAAGTAGTTGCTGATAGTTTGAACTGCAACAGTGGTTGCTTGTAAATATTCTTTGTTAACTTGGCTGTGTAGATAATGTTTGATATCGTGTCTCTAGTGCCCAGTGAAGTTCGAAAGCAACACGTGTCACCCAACCGTCGAAAGTGAACACAACGTGCTCCTATCCTCCCAAGTGTTTCCTATCCGCCAGATTGAAGAAAAGCCTACGCACCTAACCCCAACCCGATCCCTGCCGCATAGCCTCACGACTAGTTATTTATATTGAAATAGCTAGCTCGATGATGGCCCAGCAATCACCACCAGGCTCGCCCACGCAAACTTACAACTACCTCGCACTACTCCCCCCGTGGCAGAAGTGCAGCAGATCCCCACGCGCCAACGACGCCAATAAGGCGAAAAAACGTAAAATTGAATCACCAAATACAAACTCAAACCAACAGCAAACAAAACAATTCAACACCCACAACAGGTTCGCAATACTAGAATCCTCAAACGACGCCATAGAAATCGCAGGCCTGCCACCAAACCAACAAGCACAGAGAAGCCCCCCTCCCCCACCAATATTGGTTAATGATGTCATCGACATCCAGACAATGATCAAGTCCTTAGAGAGAGATATCTCCAAGGAGGACTACAACCTGAAGATTACCAACAACCAAGTCAAAATCCTGCCGACAAATCCAGAAGCCTACAGGAAACTCACCAAAACACTTAGGGCCCTGAACGCCAACTTCCACACCTACCAACTCAAAGAAGAAAGACCTTTTCGGGTGGTGCTACGAAACATCCACCACTCCGCAGACATCGACGACCTAAAATCCGAATTATCTAAACTCGGCCATGAAGTCATAAATGTCAGCAACATAAAGCATAGAGTCACGAAAGACCCGTTATCCCTCTTCTTTATTGACCTAAAACAGAAACCCAACAACAAGGAAATATACAACACCAGCCGCCTAATGAACACCATCGTAAAATTCGAACCACCGCAAATCAAAAAGGAGATAGTGCAATGCAAAAGGTGCCAAAGATACGGGCACACGCAGAAATACTGCAACCATACCTTCCGCTGCGTCAAATGTGCAGGAACACACCCCACCGATCAATGCAGGAAATCACCGGAAACCCCAGCGAAGTGCATCCACTGTCAAGGTGATCATCCTGCCAACTACAAAGGCTGCTCAGCCTACAAAACCCTGTACTCAAACAAGTATCCCAAACTTAGAACAAAAGAGGTAAATTACCAAACACCCAGCTCGCCGAAATTCACCTTTACCCCAATCCCCCCAACCAACCAAACACCCAGCCCTATCAAACTCACCACTCCCTCAAACTCCTATGCCCAAGCGGTACAAGGCACTCAAAATACATCAAATAGCCACAGGGATCCCCCCCCCCAAAATAGTGCCCCCATCTCACCTAATACAGACAACGTCTCTAGACTTGAAAAGCTAATAGAGAAATAATCAGAGCAAATAAACAATTTGCTATCGCTATTAACACTCATCATGGATAAATTAATACGCCCCGACACAAAATAAAACCAAGACGCATAGCTCTGTGGAATGCCAACGGTCTAGCGCAACGCAAACTTGAGCTAGAACTCTTCCTAAAACACCAGATAATCGACATAATGCTCATATCTGAAACCCACTTCACCGACAAAAACTACCTGAACATAAACGGATACAAGTTCTACCATACCCAACACCCCAGCGGAAAGGCCCACGGCGGCACCGGAATCATAATCAAATCAAACATTAAGCACTACGAACTTCCACCATTCCAGAAAGATTACCTCCAAGCAACAAACGTAGCAATAGAAGACTGTCATGGTACAATCACCACTTCAGCTGTATACTGCCCTCCCAGACACTCCATCGCCAAAGAAGACTTCGACAACTTCCTGGACACCCTGGGCAATAGATTCATAGCCGGAGGAGACTACAATGCTAAACACACCCAATGGGGTAGCAGACTGATTACAGTAAGAGGCAAAAACCTCCTCAACAGCATAATATCCAACAACCTCAACTACCTCACCACATACGAACCCACACACTGGCCCACCGACACAAACAAAATACCCGATCTCCTTGATTTCCTCATAACTAAAAATATCTCGTCAAGACACGTCCAAATCAATTCCTCGGCTGATCTCTCCTCTGATCATTCCCCCGTGATAGTAACAGTCAGTTCAACTATCATCGAGAATACACCTAATGGCTCCATTCATAACCAACACACCAACTGGCAGCTCTTTAGAGAAGTCTTTACCCACACAACTTCAGCCTCAACCTCACTAAAAACCAATGAAGAAATCGAAGCAGCCACGGAATACCTAAATGCGAGCATAATAAACGCTATCCGCGTCTCCACACCGGCAAACACGTCCATCAGCAATCACGAATACCCCCAGTACATATTAAAAAAAATATAAGAAAAACGTAGACTAAGAAGGATATAGCAGACCCATAGAACACCGGAGGACAAACGCAAACTAAACAACGCAACTAGAAAACTATCCAAAACCATAAAAAACTACAATAATGACGTTTTCACATATATCTCGCCAGCCTGTCCCCCACAGCCGAATCTAACTACTCGCTATGGAAAGCCTCCAGGAAACTCACGCGCCCCCCACAAATAATACTTCCAATCCGCCGCCCGCAAGGCGGATGAGCGCGTAGCCCTATAGAAAAAGCCAACCTATTTGCCAAACATTTGTCTGAAGTATTCAAATCCCATTCCTCCGTAGCTGCTGCAGACGTTACCGAATACCTGCACATTCCCTTCCAAATGTCCCCTCCTATTGAACCCTTCACTTCTGCAGAGATTATAGAAGCAATCAGTCGCCTAAACCCCAAGAAAGCAGCAGGTCACGACCTAATAGGAAATAAAGCAATCAAGGAACTTCCCATAAAAGGGATTGCACTCGTCGCATCAATCTTTAACGCTATCCTCCGCCTTCAACACTTTCCCAAGGCGTGGAAAATCTCACTAATCAGCCTCATCCCCAAACCCGGTAAACCAATATATGAAACCAATTCCTATCGCCCAATCAGTCTTTTACCTACCCTGTCTAAACTCTTAGAGAGAATGCTCACGAATCGTCTCCTCCCACTCCTAGAAGAATTGAAAACACTCCCAGACTACCAATTCGGCTTCCGAAAACAACACTCAACAGTAGAGCAAATCCACCGCATAAGCCACATGATCAGCCAAACCCTTGAAAAGAAAAAATACTGCTCAGCCGCATTCCTAGACATCCAACAGGCATTCGATAAAGTATGGCATGAAGGGCTACTCTACAAGCTTAAAAAAATCCTATCCCACCCATACTACTCCATCTTAAAATCCTACCTAACCAACAGACAATTCATAGTTAAATGTCTAGATGCCACTTCCGCAACATTCCCAATAGAATCCGGCATACCACATGGTAGTGTCCTCGGACCCCTACTGTTCTCCATCTACACTTCCGACTTACCCATATCAAACGAGGTAACAATAGCAACATTTGCCGACGACACAGCACTATTAGCTACCCACGCAGACCCGGCAATTGCCTCATCCACTCTCCAGCGAAGTCTCGACTCCATGGAAAAGTGGTTCCAAAAATGGGGTTTTAAAATAAACGAAAAAAAATCCTCCCGTGTAACCTTCACGCTCCGAAAACAAACCTGCCCCCAGGTCACCATTAACAACGCAATAATCCCAAACAAGGACTCCGTAAGATACCTGGGCATGACCCTGGACAGGAGGCTAACTTGGAAAAAGCATATCTCAGAAAAAACAAAGCAACTAAAGGAAAAACTAAGAAAATTCTATTGTTTCACGGGCCGACGCTCCAAACTAAACATACAGAACAAAATAACCCTCTACGAGGCCGTAATAAAACCTGTCTGGACCTACGGAATCCAACTATGGGGAACAGCAAGTAACTCCAACATTGAAATACTCCAACGCTTCCAATCGAAAACGCTAAGATCCCTATTAAATGCACCCTGGTATGTTACCAACGAAACAATCCACCGTGACCTCAAGATACCTACAGTCAAAGATGAAATACACAAGTCCAGAAGCAGATATAACACAAGAGTCAACAACCACCACAACCCACTAGTCAACTACTGGACACGACGGACCAGATCCGCAGACTAAAAAGAAAATACCCTCTAGATTAAATCCTTAGTTTCTACTAGAACCAACAATATAAAACTATTATAATCCATGTCATTGTATCACGCCAAACTAAGTTACTGAAAATTCTCAACGAGAATTGATTGTAAATATTCTAATAAATAAAAATAAAAAAAAATGATACATGTTTCGATGATTGAGCCGTTAAGCGTGACAAAGCGATGGAATTGTTTTGCACAGAAATTCTGGTTCTAAAATTATGTTAGGGATTCTAGGGCGTAATAACATCTTGGAACGCAAAGTTATCGATGTGTCGATGAAAGTTAAGCGAGCTTTATCGAAGCACACGTTCGAGTCTTTGGGCGATTGCTAGGAATACGCGTAATGTTTTTTTCTGTGAGCTGAAAAGTTGAACGACTATAAATGGCGTTTGTAGAGGATTTCAAAGCGGAAGAAGAGGCAGATTATTTAATACATAATATCTTCCTTTATAATATATCTAATATCCTAATAATTAGATGAACCTAATACAAATGTTTAGAATCAGAAATTATCTCTTTATATAGAGATCTGTTTGATGCAAGATCTAAAATCAATCAAATCGGATTGTATGGATTGTGTATTTGGCTGTGCTAATCCTTTGACGTCGATACCAACGATGTATATAGCGAATGGCGGTTATCAGCCAAGATTATGAGCACGTACGCAAATAGACTAGAATATTTTGCAAGAATGAAATGTCTTGGAATGGTACGCTTTAATCTATCTATCCAAGTCAAAATAAGTATAAAAATCGCGTGGCAATCAACATATTTAAAAAAAAAAAAAAAAAAGAGGGGAAACAGATGCTTCTGATTGTTTTTTAGTGCATTTTCATAAAATCTTCTAAATGTTTAATTCTCATAGAATAAAAGGGAGAGTATACGTTTGAATCTCAGCAGATTTTATTAATTCTTTGAAACCATAAATACAATATGAGTATTACATCAACTTTAGTTCATACATGTAACAACATATTATTCTGCATGTAGCAGTTACATTTAATGAAACATTTACTTATCCAATAAATCCATATTCTCTACTAAACGTTCGTTTATTAATAAAACTGCCATAATCGTCCACGCATTGTTCGCTTCCTTAATTATTTTTCAAAGTATAACGATAATCAATGATGCAACAGAAATATCACGTAACATCCCAACAATCTTACATGAGATTTTAGCTGTTTTTACTATACAAATTAAGTCATTATTAAAATAAGTCATTATAATAATATATATATATATATATATATATATATATGTCGGAGATGAAAGAACACCGGAACGTTCCCTTTGGAACTTTGGGAAGACCCCTAGTATTGAAATTTAGATTTCACCATAGCCGTATTAAGAAACTGTTGTCATTCGATCCGACTGTATTTATTTGAGATTTATGATAGTGAGGCGACAATCAGTCGCCGAACGTAGCCGCGGTCAAAGGGATGAACGTTTTGTCTAACAAAGGCATGAAGTAATTCTATAGCTCTTCTTAAAAGAAATACTTGGGACAGGGCACGACGGTAAACGTTTCAATGGTTTCTGCCCCGTGGCTCGCCACACGCAGACTTTATCCTTCGGGTAAGATGATTGCCAGATGCCAACGCATCTTCACAGTATATGTTTAGCTGGGCGAGGACCGGCTACGAATATTAAGTTTCAATTATACAAAGTCTTTCAAATAGACAAATAGCCTGTGCCCCAACTATGGGAAGATAAGAGAAATCTATCCTTCCACGAACGACGCTTCCCGCTAGCAACTTTTCCCAAGGACAGCTAATATCTTTCTCTAACCACCAACATGGAAATTGACCAATTAACAGCAACGTCAATTTCCCACACCCTTCGAACGGAGACTTTTCTCCGCTGTCCAAGAATCCGATGATCTCGTGCCCTTTTTTTTTTTTTTTTTTTTTTGCGTGGGGAGGGGAAAATGCTATTACGCGTGCCCAGTGACCCGCATCACTGGGTTATGTGGGAGTCGGTCGGTTGTCGTTGCCATACCCACTAAAAACCCCTCCTCCTTCTTCCTCCGCTTAGAGGGCAGACAACCCCGGTAAAACCTGTCGGCAGTCATCAGGGTTGTCCTTTCGTGCCCCTTTGTATCTACTTCTTCGGGCAGTTACTGCTCATGTCGTCCTCTCAGCCAGTTCAGAATACTGGACTGGTCTCCTTCTGCGGTTTTTCGTTGTTTCGTGTTCTTGCCCTCATTGCTTCACGTAGTTGTTGTTTCGCTCGTTCTCCTCCTTTCCTCTTCCCAGGCCCTCGCTGTCACCCTCCTGTGACACATGACGGTCTTGCAGAATTGCCTGAATTTATTCCAGCTCTCGTTCTTGGCGGTCAACGTGGCGATCAGATTGCCCACGTCTATCTTCCCGCCCAGAGCGTTCTCCAGCTCGATCCTTCTGTCCGTCCACTTCGGGCACGCGAAGAGGGCGTGCTCTGCATCGTCGTTCGGGTCTACACAGTCGAGACAGTTGCTGTCGCTGTCCTTGCCAATCCTTTTCCTATAGACACCGAAGCTCCCATGCCCGGTTAGCAGCTGCATGGTGTGCTGATCGATGTCCATCTTCTTTTTAGTAAATAGCAGCGCACTCGGTATTAATTTCTTTGTGATACTTTCCTTTTTGTGGTTGTTCCACTCCTTCTGCCAGTCCTCTTGGGCCTTCTTGCGAATCGCCTCCAGTTCCTCCTTCAGCTTGCAGCCGTCATCCGTGCCAATCCTGGACCCATGGATCTTGTTCCTCTCGTAGGTCTCTCCGAGCATCTTTATCTTTATGTAAATCGGGAGATTCCCGGTCAACACGCAAAGTGCCGCGTGGGAGACGGTACGGTATGCCGGCGTTGTTATGCACAGGGCCGTTCGTTGTGCTCGTTTCAGCTTTTACCTGTTCTTATCGGCATTCGCTGCTCTAGCCCACACCGGCGCTCCGTAAGTTACGATGGACTCCCACACGTTGTAGTAGAGCCTACGAGCCAAGCTGGGCGGCCCGTTGATGTTGGGTAGAATTCCCCTAAGGGCTCCTATTAACATGTCGACTCTATTACACACCATCTCGATATGCGCACCGAACCTTCGACTGGAGTCGATGACGACTCCGAGATCTCGTTCCCTTAGGCACACCCATCATAGATTTCTTCGACAGCGTCACCGCGACGGAGAGCCACTCACTCTAGTGCGATTTCATCGGCAATCGACCTGTCTTTCGTATACGTAATAATTGCCCCTTGCTCTAACATACAGTGTAACTTAGACGCTAACGAAGGGTAAAGTTCGTCATCCCGTTGACCGCGGATTCGTTATTGAGCCTAGGATCATCGTCATTTGCTTCTCGAGTATCTAATTATCGCGATTACTTGTCCAATTCCATCATAGTCATATTTGCACTAGTAAATATCTCCTCTATTGCATAACGATCACGTCTAGCGCCAATAGGGATTCGTTTCACGCCCTTATCCCTAACTCTAATCTTAACGCCAACCCGACATATATATATATATATATATATATATATATATATATATATATATATATATATATTTTATACATACATACATATATCAATTTTTATACACACAATTATACATATTCATTTTCATTTAATATTTTCATTTAATAATTTAATAAACCTTCGTCCCGCAAAGGCAAATAAATTCACGCATAACATTTCTCTTCAGCGGCATTGTTCTAGGATTGTATTTGTTGAAAGAAGGATAGCATTAAGCGCTGGAATAAAGAATGACGAATCGTTATTCTTTAACCATCGTACTTAGACTCATATTTATTGAGCTACTTGTATTTTAATCGAAGTCTAATATCCTCCATCTGTAGGCGTAAATATTACTGCCGTTGTTAATGTCATTTTAGGTTTTACTACTGGAAAGGACATTTAAGTTTGAAGGCAGGCAAGTCTACTGTTCTTAAAGCTGACATTTAGACATCTAAGATTTTTTGTGTCTTTATTGACAAAAATATATTTGACTTTGCATATCTAAAATAAAGGATTTGCGTTATCTAAAATAAATAGATCATCTTTCTTTAGAAAATTCAATGTGGTGAAATTAGAATATGAGATAAAAGAAATACTATGCATACTTATTGTTCTTCTTAAAAATTAAAGGAATACTCATAATCCTAAAACATCCTTTCTATGTTGTACTAGATATATATACAATTAAAATGTGTAATAATGTGAATGATAAACTAGTTCGAATAATTATTTTGCTTAAACGTAAGTTAATTGAAATCAGATGAATGTTATACACGCATTATACCGTGCATTATGAACTATTGATTGATTGATGCTCATATTTAATTATTAACGAGAAAATTAGAAAAATAAGATTGAATTTAATCTGTCCTTCTTATATTTATTAAGATGAGTTCTGGGGCTTGAAACACTCGAGATTAGAAATTTTGATTAATGTTTCACATTATGACTGGACGCTTGTTGTAATATCTTTTGTACGAGATACACTATACATACACAAGATCAAAATGGAATTTCGAAACGGTCGTATCGTTCAACAAAAATCTCTTTTATCTTTGATCCTCTTCATAAAAATGCAATTCTCCTTTACAGAACATCATATAACATTTATTGTACGATATATTGTTCAATTATATTTCGAAATTTTCAGCTTCGAATCTTTGTTTAATTATACTGTAGAATTAAATATCATGCGTTATTTAAATATAAAGATAGACTAAACTTTTGTCCACATTTATTAAAGCTGTATCAACTGAGATGTTTAAATTTGCGAAATTTCATGGACTTTTATATTTAATTTTTCATCATGAATCCCGCTTTGCGATACAATACATATTAGATTTATAATATCTTAAATTTACAGTACCAATGCTGATTTCATCTGAAACTATTTGTTTGCAAATGATATCTTTCTTCGTTGGAATTACCCTTCACTTATAAATTAATAATTATTAACATTGAACAGTATTGTTAAACTTCAATAAAAATAGGATCGATAACTAAATGTTAGTTAAAGAAACTTCCTATTATTATTGAATTTTGTTTAGAAAACAATAATAAAAATGGGTGTCTTTTTGTGAAAATAATTTACAGCATATCACTCGACTTATTCATATAAGAGACATTAGTTTGTTTAAATACCCTGTTGCACCCTTTTATTCATTTTCAACCCAATTTTTTCACAACATTAAAAAATATTTTAAGCCTGAAGAAAAACATGAAAAACTTCTTATTAGCATGATTTCATGCTAAACATCCTCTTAAGATATTATAAATCTTTCTTGTTTACTAAAACCAGAGCCTAACTGAAATATACGAGTATCGCAACAGGATTAATCGTAATACATGATTAAATACAAGCAATATGTAAGCTATATTTTTACTTTTTACTTCAGAAATAAATATTTCACCAGCATCGTCTTTAGCTTAAGGAAAATAAACTTGTGAAATTTAATTTAAAGCTTCGTAAAACATGGAAATGTTGCAGGATAACAAATCAGAAAAGATATATTAAATAAATCACAGTTCAGGTATCTATAACATGTGATTCTCTTAACAAATCTGTTTCATTCATCAAGCAACTGCAAAATTTCCGTAAAATCAGAAGCGGTTTCACAAATTATAGGCATTCGTAAACATGATAGATAAGAGTTAGTATCGCGGCGTTTTAGAGTATCTATGAGCGTAATATGGAAAGTAAAAAGATGTATAATAAAAATAGTTCACTTTCCAAGCTATCACTAACATTGTAACGAATTATTATACATATAACGGCTCACGAAAGTACTCGGACGCTTACAGAAACTTTCCATGAATATTTTGTTGAAGCTTTTCATGAATTTCAAGATGCATTAGGCTGTCTCAAAAGTTTCTTTCGTTTTGTTCTATTACTACAAAATAGATCATACATAAATCGATAGAATAATATAAAACAAAAAGTGTCGTGCATCTATTATTTCCTTATGAAACGAAAGAAGCTTTTGAAACAAATGTAAATAGGAATTATAAGATGCTTATTGATTACCATCGGTATTTGGACAGTTAATTATGTATTGTATAAATAAGTCACAATATTTTTAGTAGGAGCATTTTTACCCCTAATCAATCATATGTTTAAAAATACTCTTTACATTGTACATTAGTTTTTTGCTATGTGTACGTCTGCAATAAGCATCTTCTAGCTTCCATATATATATTTCCAAATTAGTCTCAATTTTTACCGGTGTAATCATGATAGACACGTCTCGTTACATTGAAGTGAAGTGAAGAAAAACACTAACACACATAATATATATTCGCAAAAATCTTCTATCTAATATTTTCGTCAACTACTGTATACACATTTATTAGATATTTGTGTGAGATTAAAATCGACAGATACGATAAAAGAATATTGTAGAGGTATAGCAATAAGAAAATACAAGGAAAGTATAGCTCGTTAATTTGAATTACACCAGATTGTCAGTCATCTATTAGGTCGTGTTAATCTCTGAATAAATTCTTAAATAAATAAGTGTTAATAAAGATAAAGATAAAGAAGTGTTAATTAAACTAGAGACACTTAACATTTA
Source organism: Bombus affinis (assembly GCF_024516045.1). Classification (NCBI taxonomy): domain Eukaryota; kingdom Metazoa; phylum Arthropoda; class Insecta; order Hymenoptera; family Apidae; genus Bombus; species Bombus affinis. The sequence goes on along the minus strand of NC_066346.1, from coordinate 13,921,977 downwards.
TTAGCATTTGTTCTTCCCCATTACTTCTTGAATAGGTCCTTTAGGGAAGAACAGAGAGACGGTTCGCTGGATTCCGTCTGATTCCGATTTTGATTCTTGGTATTTGAAAACCAATTTGTCACTTTGCCTGACATTGGTTTGTTCGGAGATACCGAGGGCTTTCCGCTCGACCCGGAAGCCCCCGTATCGTTTCCCTTTTCCGCCGTTAACATCTTCTCAATTGCGCTACCAAATACCTACGGACAAAATTGTTCTTATAAATTTATGAATATTATGTATTTACGTATTTGAATGAAAATTTTTATGAAACGAGATTTCGCGTTAAAATACGTAATAGTAAATTATTATAAACAGTTAAAAGTATTTAACTGTTATTTAATATTCCTAATATTCAAAATAATATTTAACATTCCTATATTATTAATATAGATGAGAAGTCTCGATAAGATAGTTTACAATCATTAAGTACAGTATCGCAGATCCACCATCAGAGGTCAGTAATATTAAAATAAAATTCATGTTGGATTAAAAGTGTGGTTAAGTTGGGGCTAACCCCAAATTTGCAAATTTTGACCTAAGTCAAAAAGTGGCCATTTTTGCACCTCCTCGCGAACGAAAAATTCTTGTGCGACGTTTAAGAGAATTTATCAAAAAAAAAAAACAAAGAATTATTAGCATTTATACGAAATGTGACATGGAAGTTGAAAAAGATGAGTGTAGAGATGAAAAAATTAAGCAGAGGTCAAACTTACGCGCTACACTTGATCTTCATTTTCTTTAAATTTTGATCCAGCTGATAAATCAGTAATTAAACCAAGGGAACTAAGTTTGAAATCAAGCGAATCTGAAATACTATCAGACTGTTGCTACGTGAGAACAATAGCCATCTTGTACTTCGTATTTGCTCGATTCCAAACTCTAATCGATATACCAGCAGAATTTACCAGCAAAATAATTATTCAGAGATTCTGTCGATAAAACAATTGAAGTTTAAAATCGAACGAATCCGAATTACTGCGAGATCGTTGGTGGCTATTGTTCTCGTAGCAACAAACTGATGGTACTTCAGATTCGTTTGATTTCAAACTACAATTGATTTATCAATAGAGTTGTCGAAGAATTATTTTGTCGATATCGGTGTAGAACAATAGCCAACAACGATCTCGCTGTACTTCATATTTCCTCTATTACAAACGTCGATTCATTTACCAGCAGAGTATCTGAAGAATTATTTCACATGGATCATGTAGAAAAAAACGAACACGAAAATGGAACTGTAATAACATTTTTTATTCCTTGTTGAGAGCCGTTCTTAAACATTTTGCAGGAATTTTCCCTTCGCAAGAAGATCGAAAAATAACCACTTTTGACGCTCTGTTTTCATCCCATATGAATTTTATCTTTAATATTACCGATTGATAATAATGTCACTGCGATATTGTCCGCAATGATTGCAAATTATCTTCTCCACGTTTCACCTATATCGATAATACAGAATATCAAACAACAATTATTTAATTTCACGTTGTTGTTGACTTTATTAATTTTTACGATAAAGTGCATTCTCTGGAAGAGATTTTACGATTTACGATTTTCTTTTTCATTCCCCCTTTCACCTACGATGGCTCTTAAACAAGAAACGATATCGTAACGAGAAATACAACTTACCTGAGCGTCCACTTTGGTTCCACTAGTGTTGTCCCATACGACTTTGTGTTTGACCTCGCTATTAGGGGACTTTTTACCCAACGTTTCCTTCACCGCCTTCACTACCTTCGATTTATCGAACTTGAGACTTAAACTGGCCGTTACTAAATCTTCCGGCTTCTTCGACATCGGTTGGTGTCTCTTCGTGAACCAATTCGACGGTGCCATAAAGGTCGAAATAGCGGCTTTCGAGGATCCGCTAAGCTTACTTTTAGCTCCGTGCAATGTCGACACGTCGAAGCTGTTGGAACGGAAGCTCTTCGATCGACTTCCTTTCTGTTCGGTCGTTTTTCCGGGCCAGTTTGAAGAAATTCCCTTCAGATCTCCGGTTACCGTTATCCACTTCATATATAGAGTTTGAAATCTTTCTCAAAATTTTGAAAGGTCCTTTCCTAATTTCTTCCAGCTTATTTCTATTCATTCTGTTTCCGTTGTGGGTGAAGACCGTATCACCAATTTTAAACTCGTGTTCTCGTCTTTTTTTGTCATATTTTTGTTTGTTGATTTCGAAATTTCTTGCTGAGTTTTTAAATGCTTCTTCTCTGTCTCTTTTTAAGTTTATCTTCTTCTCTGTTATTCCCTTAGGGATGATTTCGATCATTTTCCCATACAGTAAGTGATTTGGGGCAAATCCCGTTACACTGTGTCTGGTGTGATTGTATTCTTCTACGCTTTTTTCTGCGATCTTTGTCCAGTTTCTTTTTTTTTTTCGAATTGATCTTGCATCTGATTCTGTTTACTAATGTTTGATTTACCCTCTCGTTTAGTCCATTGGAGGATGGACAGTCTGTCGAGGTGAAAATTAATTTAATGTTTTTCTCTCTCGCGTACTCTTGAATTTCCTTGGATGTCATCGCTGGGTATCGGTCTGCAAGGATAATTTTTATGGAGTCAGTTTCTCCTGTCGAGTTTATAAGTTTTATGATATCTTCCGCGCGTTGTGTTTTCGATGTGGACATAAAAACAGCCCTTGAAAAGTGATTTATGAGTATATGCATATACTTCTTTGGTGAGTTGTTGTTGGAAAAACCTCGGACCGTATCGAATGACATTATTTCAAACGGTTTCCTCGCTGGTCCTAGTCTCCACATAAGCCCGATCGGTCTTCTCGTTCTGCTTTTATTCCTAATGCAGGTTTCGCATTGTTTGCAGAATTTGTCGACAATTCGGTCCATATTTTTGAAATAATAAAAGGGTCGGATTTTTTTCAATATGTGATTCCTTCCAACATGGCCAAAGAAATCATGCACCGTCTTTATGATATGCTCGCCTAAACTAAACTCTTGTGAGACGAATATACGTTGGCGTCCTTTAATATTTTAAAAAAAAATCTCTGATTTTTTTATAAGGTCTTTCGTATTTTTAATATCTTCTCTGTTTTCTTTCTGATCTCGGATTATGTCTTGTTTTTTTATAATATTCGCTACTTTCAAAACCTCTTCTTCGTTCTCAAAACTTTCTAAGACGGGGTTCCTGGATAGTGCGACTGCCTCTATGTTGTGTTTTCCTGGTGAGTAGATGATTTTGAAGTCGTACTGCGATAAGTAGTGCATCAGGTCTCCTAAAGTTTCATCGGTTCTTGCTTTGATTCTCATTGATTCCAACGGTTTATGGTCTGAAAGGAGAGTGAAGTATCTACCGATTAACCAATGCTGCCAGTACTGAATCGCCTCTTTGACCAGAACGCCGAATTAATGTCAAACGTTGAGAAGAAATGGCAATTTCCCGCTTTGACTATGATATCTTCAATTCTTGGGAATGGTTGTGGTTCCGGAACTACAATTTTGTTTATCTCTCTGAAATCAATACATAGTCTATCTCTACGATTCGACTCTTTTTTAAAGGCTAGTGTCACTGGTGCTGCAAATGGTGAACTTGATTCCTCTATGAGATCGTGTTCTAGTAGTTTCGTAATCTGGAATTCTATTTCTCTCTGATCTGGAATGCTACATCTGTATGGTTTCTTTGATATGTATTTATTTTCGATTAGCTTAATAGAAGCTTCTTGTGATTTCCTGGTTCCCACATTGTGTTTAGCAAATACATCTCTCTATAAGTTGGCTTACCTCTATTTTTTGTAGGTTATTTAGGTGTTCTAGGTTGTCCATAGGCTTACCCGTCTCCTTGTGTTCGGTAACGTTTACCTTTCTTCTCTGGTTATTTCTTCTTTCTTCTTTTCTATTAAATATTACTTCCTCTTTGTCGTCTACTTTTTGGCTAACCCTCAAATTCTCGTCTTGTCTTAGTTTGAATTCCCTTATGGCGTCCAGCCCTAAGATGAGATCATATGTGAAGTTATTATTGCGTACTATATACACATCTATCTCTTTCTCTATCTTGTTTATCCTCATTTTTAGTCTTGCCCCGCTACTCGTGAAGTCTTCCCCATTGATGGTTTTGAACATGCTCTTGTCTTCTTTTATCTGATCAATGATCTTTTGATCGATAAAACTTGCATTCGCTCCCGTAGACATCTTTAATCTCTTTTTGATCGTTGACTTTAACTCGCAGTTTTATCAATGGTTCGTACTTCTCCGGGAATTTTAGTGTTTTTCTTCCTTCCCATCCGATGTTCCTGCTATTTCATTTTCTGATGTGAGCGCCTCCAGTGAATTTATTTGTTTGGGTTTGGATTTGAAGGAACTGAGAAAGCTACAAACTGGATATCAGAGTATGAAGAGGAATGCAAAAAATACAAAATAAAAAGCGATGAGGAAAAAGTCAAAGGTTTGAGAAAGTACCTAGGAAAAACAGCAAAAAGGAGGTACCAAACAAATCTACTGAAAGCTGGAGGACACAACTGGGAACTTTGGTTTCGGAAACAAACACTCCACGATAGAGCAAATGTACAGGCTTATAAACGAAATAATAGTAGCACTAGAAAACAAGGAATACTGCACAGCCCTCTTTATAGACATAGGGAAAGCATTCGATAAAATTAACCATGAAAGTCTACTACAAACAATTAGGAAACAATTCCCGGAGCAAATACACCAATTAATAAAATCCTACCTAAGCAGCAGAACCTTCGTAATAAAAATCAAGGACACACATTCTCAAGTTAAAGACATCAAGGCCGGGGTACCACAAGGAAGCGTCCTAGGCCCAATACTATACACATTATACACGGCGAACATACCAACAACTACCAACAGCACAGTATTGACATTCGCGGACGACACAGCTATACTAGTCAGGCATACTAACCCAGAAACGGCAGTCAAAATACTACAAGAACATATCATAAAAATAGAAAATTGGCTACAAGAAAAACAAATAAAAGCGAACCCCAATAAATGCAACCATATTACATTCACGCTACGAAAAAAGATACCACCAAACATCCTATTGAACGGCACGCATATAACGCAAACAAAGCATGTCAAATACCTAGGACTCCACTTAGATACACAACTCACATGGAAACTACACATCAAATCAATAGTAGAAAAAATACAGAAAACAAGGAGACAAATGCATTGGCTAACAAGCCGAAAATCCAAACTAAACATAGAAAATAAATTAAAAATATATAAAACGATCATAAAACCAATTTGGACGTAAGGAATACCATTATGGGGGACGGCAGCAATGAGCCATATAAACAAAATAGAGGTAATACAGGCTAAAATCCTCAGAACAATAGTAAACGGATCTTGGTACGTCAGAAACGAAGATATACGAAGGGACCTGGGAATGCCAACGGTCAAGGAAGAAATTAGCAGATACTCCGAGAAATACAAATCAAGAATAGCAACACACCCAAACCGGCTAGCTGCGGAAACATACAAAACCATAAACATGGACAGAAGGCTAAAAAGGAAGCAACGCTTCCAGACCTTATAAAGGACATAACCTAACAAACACGAGGATGGTACCCCGCTGGGGGTAGCCACCAACATGCTAATTTAACCGTTAAAAAATTCCACCAAATGTCCAAATTGGACAAATTGTGAATTTTAATAAATAAATTAAAAAAAAAACTGTACGCGTTAACAAAATAGTTCCAACTTACTTGAAAGTAGTTGCTTGATTCAAGCAACTGTACGCGTTAACAAAATAGTTTCAAGTAACTTGAAAATAGTTGCTTGATTCAGGTAACTTGACCAATCTGAATCATCATAAAAACTTGGAAGGATATTTCAAGCAAAATTACAGATTCACATTGGTAAAATAATAGGTTCACATTGACAAAATGGTTTCGAATTGCTTGAATTCAAATCGTTTGACGAAGCAACATGACTAATCTGAATAGTTTAATTGTCATCTTTATCCAAGACTCGCATAGTCAATCGAGCCATTCGGAAATCACATTGACCAACTCCAAAATTGAAAAGTAGAGAAAAGTAATTACAAGTATCGCAAGTGGTGAGACAATATGCGATAAAAATGAAAAGATGAGCGTGGCATTAAGCTCTAAGGAACTAGAGGTTTTGTGAGAATCAATCGTGTACTTGGACGATGAAATTGCGAAATTGTGAGATTGTCCAAAGATGAAGTTGGTCAATTTGACTTTCGCCAGGCTCGATCGTCACTACGACAGTTCTCGCGTATCGAAACTATCTTGATGTTTGTGTCGACAGGTGAGACGAATGAGCGATCGTGGCGGAGAAGGATCAGGACATTCGGTCGTTACGATGGAATCAGTGTTACCGACTTTATTTGGCCGTCGCGAATCAGTCGCCTGTTTTCCTTTTGGAGGCGTGACAAGAATATTACCAAATCGTCGAGAGCCAGCGTCCAGAATGTCCGCACCACCGAGCGGTAGAAGAAATACGCACTATCTTCGGTTGGACATTATGGACGACATCGCATACCTAAGAGCGAGGGAGGTAAGGATCTTTCGTTTATTTTTGTTGAAGTGCTCACCACTTCTAGGAAAACTCCACATCTGGTCTTTTTAGCTTTCTCAAGCGCTGAAGCCATCGACAGCATATAGACAAAGGAATAGCAGGGAGGCAGACCCAATACGGTAGACAGGCGACTCTATGAACGTTCTAAGAGATCGGATCTCCTTCGGCGTAAATGGCGCTCCTTATCGGCGAACGGCTGCAATATCCTAAATCTTTCTTTTCGACGGTTTCCACGTCGCTCGAAAGAAACTATTCGTCGAAATGGATTATCTGTGGCTGATCTATTACGGTAGAAAGTGAAAAAGAATAAACGAAAGATCCTTACCTCCCTCGCTCTTAGGTATGCAATGTCGTCCATAACGTCCAACCGAAGATAGTGCGTATTTCCTCTACCGCTCGGTGGTGCGGACATTCTGGACGCTGGCTCTCGACGATTTGGTAATATTCTCGTCACGCCTCCAAAAGGAAAACAGGCGACTGATTCGCGACGGCCAAACAAAGTCGGTAACTCTGTTTCCATCGTAACGACCGAATGTCCTGATCCTTCTCTGCCACGATCGCTCATTCGTCTCACCTGTCGACACAAACATCAAGATAGTTTCGATACGCGAGAACTGTCGTAGTGACGATCGAGCCTGGCGAAAGTCAAATTGACCAACTTCATCTTTGGACAATCTCACAATTTCGCAATTTCATCGTCCAAGTACACGATTGATTCTCACAAAACCTCTAGTTCCTTAGAGCTTAATGCCACGCTCATCTTTTCATTTTTATCGCATATTGTCTCACCACTTGCGATACTTGTAATTACTTTTCTCTACTTTTCAATTTTGGAGTTGGTCAATGTGATTTCCGAATGGCTCGATTGACTATGCGAGTCTTGGATAAAGATGACAATTAAACTATTCAGATTAGTCATGTTGCTTCGTCAAACGATTTGAATTCAAGCAATTCGAAACCATTTTGTCAATGTGAACCTATTATTTTACCAATGTGAATCTGTAATTTTGCTTGAAATATCCTTCCAAGTTTTTATGATGATTCAGATTGGTCAAGTTACCTGAATCAAGCAACTATTTTCAAGTTACTTGAAACTATTTTGTTAACGCGTACAGTTGCTTGAATCAAGCAACTATTTTCAAGTAAGTTGGAACTATTTTGTTAACGCGTACAGTTTTTTTTTTAATTTATTTATTAAAATTCACAATTTGTCCAATTTGGACATTTGGTGGAATTTTTTAACGGTTAAATTAGCATGTTGGTGGCTACCCCCAGCGGGGTACCATCCTCGTGTTTGTTAGGTTATGTCCTTTATAAGGTCTGGAAGCGTTGCTTCCTTTTTAGCCTTCTGTCCATGTTTATGGTTTTGTATGTTTCCGCAGCTAGCCGGTTTGGGTGTGTTGCTATTCTTGATTTGTATTTCTCGGAGTATCTGCTAATTTCTTCCTTGACCGTTGGCATTCCCAGGTCCCTTCGTATATCTTCGTTTCTGACGTACCAAGATCCGTTTACTATTGTTCTGAGGATTTTAGCCTGTATTACCTCTATTTTGTTTATATGGCTCATTGCTGCCGTCCCCCATAATGGTATTCCTTACGTCCAAATTGGTTTTATGATCGTTTTATATATTTTTAATTTATTTTCTATGTTTAGTTTGGATTTTCGGCTTGTTAGCCAATGCATTTGTCTCCTTGTTTTCTGTATTTTTTCTACTATTGATTTGATGTGTAGTTTCCATGTGAGTTGTGTATCTAAGTGGAGTCCTAGGTATTTGACATGCTTTGTTTGCGTTATATGCGTGCCGTTCAATAGGATGTTTGGTGGTATCTTTTTTCGTAGCGTGAATGTAATATGGTTGCATTTATTGGGGTTCGCTTTTATTTGTTTTTCTTGTAGCCAATTTTCTATTTTTATGATATGTTCTTGTAGTATTTTGACTGCCGTTTCTGGGTTAGTATGCCTGACTAGTATAGCTGTGTCGTCCGCGAATGTCAATACTGTGCTGTTGGTAGTTGTTGGTATGTTCGCCGTGTATAATGTGTATAGTATTGGGCCTAGGACGCTTCCTTGTGGTACCCCGGCCTTGATGTCTTTAACTTGAGAATGTGTGTCCTTGATTTTTATTACGAAGGTTCTGCTGCTTAGGTAGGATTTTATTAATTGGTGTATTTGCTCCGGGAATTGTTTCCTAATTGTTTGTAGTAGACTTTCATGGTTAATTTTATCGAATGCTTTCCCTATGTCTATAAAGAGGGCTGTGCAGTATTCCTTGTTTTCTAGTGCTACTATTATTTCGTTTATAAGCCTGTACATTTGCTCTATCGTGGAGTGTTTAGAGAATGTGTGTGGAGAGAGTGTGTGTTTAGAGTTGTTAGTGTGTTTAGAGTAGAGAATGTGTTTAGAGAGAGTGTGTGGAGAAAAACAAAGACGGAAATCGAGGAACTCAACGTGGAAATGGAAAAACTTCTAGAGACCCTTTAAAGACGAGATAAGAGGGAAATAGTTGAAATAAACAACAATATAGAACTATTAGAAGGAACTCAGAAAGCCACAAACTGGATATCAGAGTATGAAGAGGAATGCAAAAAATACAAAATGAAAAGCGATGAGGAAAAGTCAAAGGTTTGAGAAAGTACCTAGGAAAAACAGCAAACAGGTGGTACCAAACAAATCTACTGAAGGCTGGAGGACACAACTGGGAAGATTGGAAAGAAGCATTTCTCAAAGCCTTTAAGAATAAAGGTTGGCCGGCAATACGATATGCTTACAACTTTAAATACCTTTCAGGTTCGTTCGTAGAATATGCAATAGAGAAAGAACGACTAATATTGGAAGTTAAAAGGGAAATGGATGAAGAGGTGAGGATACACCTGATTGTCATTGGATTACCTATCGAAGTCCAAGACAAAATCGAAAGCGATAATATACAGACAACAAATGACCTAATAGGAATTTTGGGAGAATATGAAGACTGGAGAAAAAGGAAAGAAACACAAGAAAGAAAGATAGACATGGTTAGAAAGGTAAATCCACCATTCAAAAAAAAAACCGTGCACAATCTGTGAAGCACTGAACTTCCCGGGCCGATTCCACCCAGTGGAATTATGTAGAAATAGAGACAGAAACCCCCAGAAGAAACCCAAACAAATAAATTCACTGGAGGCGCTCACATCAGAAAATGAAATAGCAGGAACATCGGATGGGAAGGAAGAAAAACACTAAAATGCCCGGAGAAGTACGAATCTTTTTCTTTAAATATATTATGCAAACGTTGAACAACGTTATGTTTTGTTAAGCTAACAGGATACACTAAAAATACATTATCACATACATTATCCAGTTCGTTCGTGAGTGCCGAGACGTGCAGACGTGTGTCCAGTGCCCTGTGAAGTTCACAAAACTTCACGTGACGCCCATCTGTCGAAAGCGAATCCAACTAACCTAGCCAGGGGTTAACAGCCTCTCGACTAGTTCTTTCACACTGAATTAACTAGCTCGATGATGGCTCTATCATTCCCAACAGGCTCCCCGGAGCTAAATTATAACACCGCCATTTTTCCTCCCCCGTGGCAAGAGGGCAACACATCTATCCTGGTAAACGACCATCACACGAAAAAACGAAAGCTCGAACCAACCAAGACAAATGTAAACAAGAGTCAAACTAAACCATCAGCCAGCCAGGTGACCACCTACAATAGATTTTTAATACTGGAGTCCACGGAAGACTCCATGATTACAACCGAAAAGGTAAATAATCTCCATACTCAAAGAATTCCCCCTCCCCCACTGATATTCATTAACGACGTAATCGACATACAGTCAATGATTAAGACTATCGAAAAAGACATCAGCAAAGAGGACTACAAGTTAAAGATTAACAACAACCACGTGAAAATACTGCCGAACCACCCAGACGCCTATAGAAAGTTAACTAAGCTATTAAAAACGTTAAACGCTAAATTCCACACATACCAGCTCAAACAAGAAAGACCATTTCGAGTGGTGCTACGCAACATCCACCACTCAGTCGATCTAGACGAACTAAAGTGCGAACTGTTAAATCACGGCCACGAAGTAACTAACATCAGCAACATTAGGCATAGAATCACAAAAAACCCACTATCCTTATTTTTTATAGACTTAAAACAAAAAACAAACAACAAAGAAATCTTCAACGTCAATCGGCTGATGAACTCCATAGTTAAGTTCGAGCCACCTCTTGTAAAGAAAGAAATAATACAATGCAAAAGGTGTCAAAGGTACGGCCACACGCAGAAATACTGCAATCATAACTTCCGGTGCGTAAAATGTGCAGGTAATCACCCCACTGACCAATGCACTAACTCCCCGGAAACCCCCGCCAAGTGTATCCACTGTCAAGGAGAGCATCCTGCGAACTACAAAGGATGCTCAGCCTACAAACACTACATAATATAGTGTATCCAAAACTGAGACCCAAGGACATAACCATACAAGAACCTAAACCCCAAAAACTCACTACACCAACAGTATCCTATGCGCAGGCAAAGCAAGGAAACGTAAACAACTCGAAAACACACATTGTACACACAGAAAATAGAATTCCCACCACACAAAACACAGACAACTTTACCAGACTCGAAAAACTTATCGAGAAGCAAACTGAGCAAATTAACAACTTGCTGTCACTACTCACACTCTTCATGGACAAATTCATACGCACAGAAGCAAAATAAAACCAATGCGAATAGCTCTGTGGAACGCCAACGGTCTAGCTCAGCACAAATTTGAACTAGGACTATTCTTAAAACAACAGCAAATCGATGTGATGCTCATATCCGAAACCCACTTCACCGACAAAAACTACCTCAAAATACACGGCTACAACTTCTACCACACACAACACCCCAGCGGAAAGGCCCACGGCGGCACCGGAATCATAATCAAATCAAACATCAAGCACTACGAACTTCCACCATTCCAGAAAGACTACCTCCAAGCAACAAACGTAGCAATAGAAGACTGTCATGGTACAATCACCACTTCAGCTGTATACTGCCCTCCCAGACACTCCATCGCCAAAGAAGACTTCGACAACTTCCTGGACACCCTGGGCAATAGATTCATAGCCGGAGGAGACTACAACGCCAAACACACCCAATGGGGCAGCAGACTGGTTACACTAAGAGGTAAAAACCTCCTCAACAGCATAATAACCAATAACCTCAACTACCTTACCACATACGAACCCACACACTGGCCCACCGACACAAACAAAATACCCGATCTCCTTGATTTCTTCATAACTAAAAATATCTCGTCAAGACACGTCCAAATCAATTCCTCGGCTGATCTCTCCTCTGATCATTCCCCCGTGATAGTAGTCAGTTCAACTATCATCGAGAATACACCTAATGGCTCCATTCATAACCAACACACCAACTGGCAGCTCTTTAGAGAAGTCTTTACCCACTCAACTTCAGCTTCAACCTCACTAAAAACCAATGAAGGAATCGAAGCAGCCACGGAATACCTAAATGCGAGCATAATAAACGCTATCCGCGTCTCCACACCGGCAAAAACGTCCATCAGCAATCACGAATACCTCCAGTACATATTAAAAAAAATAGCAGAAAAACGTAGACTAAGAAGGATATGACAGACCCATAGAACACCGGAGGACAAACGCAAACTAAACAACGCAACTAGAAAACTATCCAAAACCATAAAAAACTACAATAATGACCGTTTTCACAAATATCTCGCCAGCCTGTGCCCCACAGCCGACTCTAACTACTCACTATGGGAAGCCTCCAGGAAACTCACGCGCCCCCCACAAATAATACCTCCAATCCGCCGTCCGCAGAGTGGATGGGCGCGTAGCCCTATAGAAAAAGCCAACCTATTTGCCAAACACTTGACTGAAGTATTCCAACCCCATTCCTCCATAGCTGCAGCGGACGTCACCGAATACCTGCACGCTCCCTTCCAAATGTCCCCTCCTATTGAACCCTTCACTTCTGCAGAGATCATAGAAGCAATCAGTCGCCTAAACCCCAAGAAAGCAGCAGGTCACGACCTAATAGGAAATAAAGCAATCAAGGAACTCCCCATAAAAGGGATCGCACTCATCGCATCAATCTTTAACGCCATCCTCCGCCTTGAACACTTTCCCAAGGCGTGGAAAATCTCACTAATCACCCTCATCCCCAAACCCTGTAAACCAATATATGAAGCCAGCTCCTATCGCCCAATCAGTCTCTTACCTACCCTGTCTAAACTATTCGAGAGGATGCTCACGAATCGTCTCCTTCCACTCCTAGAAGAATTGAAAACTCTCCCAGATCACCAATTCGGCTTCCGAAAACAACACTCAACAGTAGAGCAAATCCACCGCATAACCCACATGATCAGCCAAACCCTTGAAAAGAAAAAATACTGCTCAGCCGCATTCCTAGACATCCAACAGGCATTCGATAAAGTATGGCATGAAGGGCTACTCTACAAGCTTAAAAAAATCCTACCCCACCCATACTACTCCATCTTAAAATCCTACCTAACCAACAGACAATTCATAATTAAATGTCTAGATGCCACTTCCGCAACATTCCCAATAGAATCCGGCATACCACAAGGTAGTGTCCTCGGACCCCTACTGTTCTCCATCTACACTGCCGACTTACCCATATCAAACGAGGTAACAATAGCAACATTTGCCGACGACACAGCACTATTAGCTACCCACGCAGACCCGGCAATTGCCTCATCCACTCTCCAGCGAAGTCTCGACTCCATGGAAAAGTGGTTCCAAAAATGGGGTTTTAAAATAAGCGAAAAAAAATCCTCCCGTGTAACCTTCACGCTCCGAAAACAAACCTGCCCCCAGGTCACCATTAACAACGCAATAATCCCAAGCAAGGACTCCGTAAGATACCTGGGCATGACCCTGGACAGGAGACTAACTTGGAAAAAACATATCTCCGAAAAAACAAAGCAACTAAAGGAAAAACTAAGAAAATTCTATTGGCTCACGGGCCGACGCTCCAAACTAAACATACAGAACAAAATAACCCTCTACGAGGCCGTAATAAAACCTGTCTGGACCTACGGAATCCAACTATGGGGAACAGCAAGTAACTCCAACATTGAAATACTCCAACGCTTCCAATCGAAAACGCTAAGATCCCTATTAAATGCACCCTGGTATGTTACCAACGAAACAATCCACCGGGACCTCAAGATACCTACAGTCAAAGATGAAATACACAAGTCCAGAAGCAGATATAACACAAGAGTCAACAACCACCACAACCCACTAGTCACCCAACTACTGGACACGACGGACCAGATCCGCAGACTAAAAAGAAAATACCCACTAGATTAAATCCTTAGTCCTACTAGAACCAACAATATAAAGCTATTATAATCCATGTCATTGTATCACGCCAAATTAAGTTACTGAAAATTCTCAACGAGAATTGATTGTAAATATTCTAATAAATAAAAATAAAAAAAAAAATGATACATGTTTCGATGATTGAGCCGTTAAGCGTGACAAAGCGATGGAATTGTTTTGCACAGAAATTCTGGTTCTAAAATTATGTTAGGGATTCTAGGGCGTAATAACATCTTGGACCGCAAAGTTATCGACGTGTCGATGAAAGTTAAGCGAGCTTTATCGAAGCACACGTTCGAGTCTTTGGGCGATTGCTAGGAATACGCGTAATGTTTTTTTCTGTGAGCTGAAAAGTTGAACGACTATAAATGGCGTTTGTAGAGGATTTCAAAGCGGAAGAAGAGGCAGATTATTTAATACATAATATCTTCCTTTATAATATATCTAATATCCTAATAATTAGATGAACGTAATACAAATGTTTAGAATCAGAAATTATCTTTTTATATAGAGATCTGTTTGATGCAAGATCTAAAATCAATCAAATGGGATTGTATGGATTTTGTATTTGTCTGTGTTAATCCTTTGACGTCGATACCAACGATGTATATAGCGAATGGCGGTTATCAGCCAAGATTATGAGCACGTACGCAAATAGACTATAATATTTTGCAAGAATGAAATGTCTTGGTATGGTACGCTTTAATCTATCTATCCAAGTCAAAATAAGTATAAAAATCGCGTTGCGATCAACATATTTAAAAAAAAAAAAAAAAAAAAAAAAGGGAGAAACAGATGCTTCTATTTATATTCATATTAAAATGATACATATTTGTAATTTTCTGGTAAACTAAATCGGTACTCGCATGAAAGTAGATATAGTCATTGAAATTGTGGCACTTTAAATCTCAAATTTAATTCTTCAACACGTTGAGTGTTTAGGTGTTTTAGTGTTAGGGCCGTGATATAAAATATTCGTCAATGATAATAAATATATGTGCATGTAATCGTGTTGTTGATTGTAATCAAATGTAACTTGTAACGCTATTAGTATTTTAATCTTCCTGAAAAATGTTGAAATGTTGATTCAACAGCAGAGAAGAATAGCAGAAAAAGAAAAGTAAAAGGAATCGCAAGTGTCGTATATCAATGATATTATCATAGGTCTATAACATTAAATTAAGATTCTTAAGAGATGAAAAAGGTTTAATAGTCGATTATACAGATATTTCGGATACACGATAAATGCGAGGTTTGTCAATGATCCGTGAAAATTGTTTGTTTGGAAATTTGTTTCCAAGGGATCGTTCACGGTTGTCCAATTTAACAAAATGGAACTCGTTGCATTTTATCGATCTAAAACGTCATGCGCAGATATTTTGACCTATATAATTTATATACCATACACTGTACAGATAAGTAGAAAATAAAATAATTGACACTCGCATATGCGTATCTCAGATAGTTACTACTTTAGTTAAATGATTTAATTTAATGGAAATCGCTTACCATAACGTCTCGTTTTTCCGCGTATAAAATCATTCGTACGATCACTAGAATCATGTTGGATTCGAGCGATGGGTCCATGTAAATTGCACTGACCTAGGATTAAAATACGTACGAAAATGTAACAGGCGTTAAAACAGTATTACAGCCTTACAAATAAATTATTATTCAAAACTCTCGTAAATACATCGTATCTTATATAATTTTCCTAAAAAATTAATTTTATTCGTTATATTTATCTTAGGAAATGTACGTTATTAATCTCAACAGCATTGGAAAACCAATTACCGAATGGCTGAAATTAATCGATTACAAAATTCCATTACGGATAAATTATTCGCTGAACTTTTTAAAAGATACGTGTAAGCTTTGAACAGTGTAAACAGAAAATACAGAGCTTCCATCCGAATATACGATCGAGATGTTTGAAAGCAAGTAGCGTACCTTGAAAATACAGAGATACGCATAACTCTGCCCTATGTTTCCCGGTTGCTTGCGTACATATGTAGGAGGAGGTATTCTATATCTAAGTATAATAACAGAATTTCGTTTGGTATTACTTACGATGTTTAAAAGAGCCAAGATATATTGCTGTACTCGAATTCCACGAAAACGGAGTAATCAGCAGCTATTCCAAGCTCTAGCCATCGTGGCGGCGAATCCTTAGCAGCTGGTCTTTTCTCTATGAAATGACTTATCTTAGAAATCGACTTATCTTCCACGAAATTAGAAAGTCTACTCGACTCGACTTGATAGCTTAAACGCATGATTATTAAAAGCATAAATTAATATCTACGAGCAAGTATTCGTGGAATAATTATTATGATATAAATAATTATTTCAAAAGTATAATTTCAAAAATATCAATTCGGTATCACCGTGAATTTCATCCTGCAAATTTCTTTAAAATTCTTGACAAATTTTGGTAAACGTATTCCTCCAGCAAATTTGTCTATTTTTCTATTTTTTTACATTAAATTAGGCAAGATAGATAAAGATTCGTGCAATGGACAATATACATATGTGTAATAGACAGGGAATAATAAAATAAATTAAAAACAGCGAAATATAGATGAACGTGTAGAAGATCAAGCGAGAGTGGAACGCAATAGGGAGAATAATTGTAAACCGAGTTCCTTTTAAGGCTGAAGATAAGCTATTCTTATATTACATGCTGTTATTATTACTTTTGTACACGATAGATTGGAATATCAGTACAATTTCTTTCTTTCAGTAATATTCGATGATTCGTTAATTTATTAACCGCTATATTGTACGTGGTAAGTAGAAAAGCAACGATTGTACAAGAATGGCATTTGGAAAAATATTTGACTTACTTGATAATCTGTTCCTTTGCCATTTAGGACCAGAGAAGTATCCAATTTCCTCGGGATTTGTTATTTTATATAGGTTGGGATTGATAATCAATCTCGGATCCACTCGGATTGGTTAGCACACCTTTTATTTTCTCTCTTATACAAAACACCAAATCACACAGCAAACGTCTAAACTCTCCCAATGCGTCTTAGCAATTAAGGCGTGGTCGACTCCTATGACAAAAGAGCGTCGTTAGGTGTCGTACCAACATAACCCTAGTAACCTTTTAGTAACTAGCGGTCATACCAACTGAGCATTTCTCAACAGGATTTACGTCGATCGATAATTCTTCCACTATTGTATCGTTGTATTCTGTGGAGACATCGTCTTTTTCATCGTACAGAATCAATTTCTCAGCTTCTGGGTATTCCACGTCGAAGACGTCACCGGAAAGATTATAAAATCCCTGAACATCGTGGCTTAAGGAATCGCGTTTGCTTCGTTTCGACTTTCTCTTACTTTCTTCAACTTCCAATTTATTCGATTTCCCTGTAACCGAATTATCAACGTTTTACCACGTTTGCCTGTCTTATCTTCGCTATTCTCGTTACGGATAAAATGAAAAAATACTTGCAAAATTTCTGAAATTGTAAATACGACCAGACTGGAACGTATCAACGACATATACGGTGTCACAAAATTGTGACAAGTCAATATTCCAGTTGTTAGTTTGTTGAATTTACGCCACCGCTGATTAAACGTATCACGCTTTAATAGAAAATTCAATTTCCCAGCGAGGAAAATGGAATTTTGCGCTAATTAAAGTATTGCGCTTTTGTACAAAATTCCATTGTTTTCTGTTGCCCGCGAAAATGCAATTTTACGACGGACATTTCAGACAAATTTCCATCAGACGGCTTTCCATCCGTAAAAAAGAATGCTATCTATAAAAGTGTCAATGGAAATTGATCAAAGTAACGTCAAGCAAACCCGTTTAAACAGCGAGGTAAAGAGACCAATTGCTTTTAACAAAACCTGTATCGTTGCTCTTAACCGTTTCACTTTTAAATATCAATCGGCGCTGTTCCTCATTAAAATTTCGATTTAAATCGAACGAGAAATGCAGCGTAACACTTGGAATTTTCTATCGTTTCTCAACCATACTTCGAACATTTACGTCGCATTCTTCGATTCATAGGATCGCGATGTTGGATTCTTCGATTTCGATACAAAAACGTTTCACAGCTTTCGACGCGGGCAATTTAATTAAGAGAACAAATAATTTGTTTATAAACTGCCAATTACGTGCCTTGAATTTCCGATATATGCAATAAATTTCATTGCTACTTGACCTAAGTGGGTCATAAAGTTGCAACCGTGTAAACCGTGCCACGTAATTTTATTGCATTCAATTTTCCACGTTTCCAACAATTTATCAAATTAGAATTTATCCGCGCATCGTACGAAATTTTTCATAAAAATTGATTAATAATAGTAGATATATAGCTCCTCGTATTCGTAAAACAGATTTTTAATCTGTAAACAACGAGTCGTGGTAATTACGATACGATCGATTTTCAACTTAGCAAAATTTGTTTCCATTTAACATTCACATCCAGATTGTATTTCCTTTGTAATAAATTAATTATATAATTAAATAAATTTATTATTCGAACCGATATTCAGATACAGTTCGAGTATACTTGATAAATTTTCAGACTCGATTCTCCAAGTCGAAAATGAGAACGTTTTATCCTATACTTTTTCTTCATTTTTCCACAAGGATTCGCGTTGTTCTCGCTTTCAGACGTTGTTCCGTTGCATCCTGTATATACGGGGTGTGCGAAAACCGTGTGTTTAAACCGTCAAATTGTAAGGAGTTGATTTACAGACAAGAAGAAGAAGAAGAAGGAAGAACTTTATATAATGTTCGTCAACGGACGTTTCTTTACAGAATTACAAACGAGTATCGTTCGTACGAAACAGGTAACGACGCGTTTTCCATCGCAGCGTGCAAAAGTTCGCTGTATTATCGTGTCAGCGCAGTTGCATGCTTTTTATCATGCGACAACAAGCCCGTGTCGTTAATAGCTACAATAATGATACAATGAAAAATTATTATCTGGTATGTTTGATTGGTCGTTGGAGAACGTTGTCCGTGTGCTCGGATAGAAGCCTGACATCGATCAACGATGGGAGTAATACGATCTCGTACACACAGTTGCTAACAATTCGATCGAGTTGCAAAAACCGCGTGTTTTTACTCGTTGCGCTAGTTGTTCACGCGAACTCGCATCTCCAGAATAAACCTTCCGTTTTACAGTTGCGAAACCATAAATACAGAAAAGAAAACGCAGTTCTTGAAACTCTGACGAAACGCTGATAATACGGTCAATTGTCGCGTGCCGTGGAATGGAAAATTCGTCGTTACTTGTTTCATACGTACGATACTTGTTTGTAACTGTGGAAAAACGCGTTTATTGCCCAGCTTCGTACGACATGTTTTTCGGTAAATATTTACAAAGCGGACAATCTCGCCATATTCAACGGCTTTGAAATATGTTTGCCAAGGCTAATATTCCGAACAACTTTTTCCTGTAATGCTCTTTACCGTCGCTCTGCTTTCCGCGATATTCGCAGCAATTTCTGTCTCGACGACAGCGATGATTTCGTAGTTTCGCTTTTCTCGATATCACTGCTAAAGCTTTTCCTACCTCGAATAACGACGCAAAGCTTCGTATGAATCGTATCTATCCTGTTACTTGATACGCGAATTTAATTCACGGTTGCCTCAGTGATGTTTCTTTCCTGTGCGAGTTGAAAATGATTATCAGAAATGCATATATATATATGTCGGCTGGACGATAGGATTGTGGGTGGAGGTGTTCGATGAATCTTCGTTGATATTGGCCATCGATGCGGTGTAACAATGGTAGAGTTTATTGGCACAAGTGAGTGGTATTACAGCGTTGGTAATTAATCACAATGTTAGATACTCGCGGCGCTATGACAATGGCCTCGGGTCCGGTAACGAATCCGCGGTCAACGGGATGTCGAACGTGTATATTTCGTGGAAGTCTAAGTTATATTCAGGTCGCCACAGAACAAGCACTACGTACCGGAGAATTACTTGTATCGTCCTTCAAATCGTACGAAAGTGTGTCTCTCCATCACGGTGACGCTGTCGAGGAAAACTATGATGGGTGTGTCTAAGGGCACGAGATCATCGGATTCCTGGAGAAAAGTCTTCATTCGGAAAGTGAGGGAAATTGGAGTTACTGTTAATTGGTCAATTTCCATGTTGATGGTTGGGGAAGGGTGCTGGCCGCCCTTTGTTTGTCGGTTTGAAGGACTTTCGTTAAATAGATCTTAAGATTTATAGCGGGTCCTCGGGCTAGCCGAACATGTACTGTGGAGACGCATCAACATCTGGTAATCGTCTTACTCGAAGCATAGTCTGCGTGTGGAGAGCCACGGGACAGAAACCATTGAGACATTTACCATCGCACCCTGTCCCAAGCATTTCTTTTAAGGAGAGTTATAGAGTTACTTCCTGCCTTGGTTAAACAAAACGTTCATCCCCTTGACCGCGACTACGTTCGGCGACTGGTTGTCGCCTCGAGCCCGAGCTCACTATCATAAATCTCGAATAAGTACAGTCGGATCGAATGACAACGGTTTTCTTAATACGGCTATGGTGAAATCTAAATTACAGTACTAGGTGTCTTCCCAAAATTCCGAGGAGAAGGCTCCGGTGCTCTTTCATCTCCGACATATATATATATATAAATGTACGGACATCAACGTCCGAGACGTTCGTCCATGCCAAACGGTAACGCGTACAGGAAACATTTGTTCAAAATGACTTTGACTTTAGCTATATATTCAAATTGGAATTAGCTAATGGTCGTTCGCTTTGTAAATGATTATTTCTTTTTCTTCTTTTTGCCTGCAGATTAAGTCCTTCCTGTTTGACGGTTTAAATTTATTAAACTAAATTTATTAAACCGAATATATATATATTCGTTTGTACTACGATTACTCTCATACTCTATGTATGGTATTATCATATCGACGCTATCAGTTCTTACAGTATCACGATCAGAGTCAATTTTAGAATAGAAGAAGCAATTAACGGCGGATTGCAAAGTAAGAAGCTTATAACATAATTGGCAAGGAAGCCGGTAAATCGATCAACCAATCACCTACATCCAACCGTCTAACGAAAGATGAAAAGCCATCGCGATAACGATCCTTCTCACCTGCAGGATTTTCCGGATTCACAGGCACGAAGCTCGAATTATTCCTGATCGACCACCACTTTTCGTTTTTCGGCTGAAACATCACATGCTGGCCATTCGTCAGCGGCTGAACGAAGAACGATCTCTGCCCGATCAACATCAAGGCGTACACTTCTTCTTCGCATATCGTCACGACGACGAAGGAACTCGCGTCTCCTTCCAAGCTGCCTTGTCGAAGATCGCAGTTCGCCTTGGCGTTACGTCGCTCGGACTTGGTTTTACCCTGACGCACCCAATTCACGGTGAAATTCGACGACAGTATCAATCGATCGTTGGCCATGGTCCTTAAGGTCCAGTTGCTGATCTCGAGGAACACCGGCTCTTAGTGGAGATACTCGCGCCAAGTTTCTCGGTCTTCGTGGGTCGATCTTCTGTTCCGCGCGCTCTCATTCGGGATCACTCGAGGGTAAACGATCTCGTACTCCTGCAAGCTTTGCAGAAAGTCGCTCATTCGCGACTTAGTAGCGATCGTGCCGAGCAGCCACGTGGCGAGGAGAAAACTGGGAAGTTTCGATCGCGTCATGTCTCGCGCGCTTTGATCGAAATTTCAATAGGATTTTCTGGCTACCCAAAACTCGCCAGGCATGCTCGTTCACTCGCAGACGTAGTTATCGCGATGAAAGCAGCTAATTCGCAGACCCGATATTCTCATTTCATTTCGCCGGTTCGTAACGCGTTCGAAACGCCGTGTCATATAGACGCGGATGCGACCATACTCTCGCGTTCTAACATTTTCAATGTCTCGCGCTTTATCACGTAGCTAGCGCGGAAGTAATACGAAGGTGAATCGTTGGTTTTAATACACAGGGTGTTGTTTAATCGATCGTATAATGGAGAAGGGAACGATTCTACGGTACACCAGAGATGAAATGAAATCATAGAATGCAGTGGTTTTGTAGGTAGTGCTTTATCGAAAAGATTAACCGTGAATATTTGCTCGACCTATTTATACCAAATTGATACAGTATCTTAAAATACAGACGAATCTTTCTCAATTTCCTTCGATCATCGTCTCTAGGCGAACGAAACTGCCTCGTTCAATTCGAACGTTTCTCGATTTCCTTCGACGTCTTTCAATTTCTTCTTTTTTCAATCGCCGTTCGCCTTCTCAAAGCTGTCTTCGAACAGAATTCTTAGAACGACTTCCAATTCCTTTCGATTCGTCCAATCGTTTAGCTTTACGAAACTGTTTCGCTAAACTCCTTTTTCCACTGTACTTGCGTATCGTAACAAACTCGTCGGCGGTAACTCGCGTCGATTAACGATTCACCACCAGTAAAGTAACCGGGAATGCAGCAAACTAGTAGTCGGTAGAACGAAGCGGAACGTAAGTGGAGCGAGCAATAAGAGCGATCGCGACAATCGCACGCCTCGCCCCGCGATTCCCACGCGAACGAATCATCAAATTCGAGCCAAAGATTCTCACTAACTCGAAGATTCGCGCCAGTATTTTCCACGCGCGCGTCACACAAATTCGAACGACTTTCGCGAAAAGGACGGAAGGATAAGACGATCGATCGGATCTCGGGACGATCGCGATACCCCCGGACAGAAGGTTTCGACGAAAAAGTGGAGTAGACGCGACGAAGGAGCGTCGTGCAGCAACTGGTGCCCAATTTATTCACCACGTGCCGTAGGAATTTAATTTTCTTTTGCGCAAGAACGATCCACCATCGGAGAAAGTAGAATATAATTAATTTCGATCTCGTGTCGATCGCGACGTTCCGGATGGAACGTTTCGCCGAAGAGGTGGAATAAACACGACGAAGGAGCGTCGTGCAGCAACCGGTGGCCAATTTTTCCACCACGTGGCACCACGTGGAAATTTAAACGTTTCCCATGAAAATGATGCACCATTGGTGAAAGTAAAATACGATAATTAATCGGTCGTCAAGTCGAACGTGATATTCCGGATAAAACTTTTCGATGAAAAAAGTGGAGTAAACGCGACGAACGAGCTTCGCGTTACGACTGGCAGCCACATGGACGGATGAACGCGGCTGGAAACGCACGCGAGTGCAGCAGCGAATTGTGCGTAAGAGTAAGCGCGAACGCGAGACTGGAAAAAGCACCAGCGCTTACCGCCCACTGAAGTTCTAATAATGGCAGCTTTATGTGCAATCACCGAGAAACGAGGATGCTGGCGAACGCATTGTTCGAACCCGACCGAGACGATTTAACAAGGGCCGAGGATTTCATCTTGAACGTTGCTCTTGTCACGACCGGCATACTTCAAATCCGATGGACCGATGATGGAGATAGAGATGTGGCGGCCTTGGCGACAATGTATATCGCCGAAGTGCCTAATGCGTCACCTGTATCCTAACGGTCCTTCCACCGAATGTCCTAGAAGTGTGACAACGGTCACGTACGCCTACAGGGTAGTGGGGATATTGAGGGATGACAAACAAAGAAGAAACAGATGTTTTTTCTTTTCGTTCGAGCCCCCTGTTCTTTATTTTACGTGACACTCTCGACCCCACCAGAATTCTTCGCTTTCCCTTGAACCGCGAACTCGAAAATATCGTATTTAGTAAGGCGACGAATCTAATGAACGGGAATTAAATCTGTTCCGACAGCTTCCTTTGCCTCGATGAAAGAATAAGTACGAGAGATAAATTATGTCAGATAATGCACAGTGAGTGACTGGCAGAAAAGTCATATCTACTTACGTGTATGAATTCTAAGTAAAATTTATATTAAACATTTCTTTTTTTGCCTATTACACACTTTTTTTCTATTCTACGATATCTGTCACACGTTTACTCGTCTCGTCGATTAGAATTCAGTTTTATAAAATTAAAGCATTTCTTCTTCAAATTTTCTTCAGGGCTTTCGATATTTGCAATGCTCAGTGCGTGGTGGCTGTGCAGCTACAGCTAACAATATCTTGTATATCAGTATCTTTTATAATCTTATACAGTGGCTGTGAAAAGGTATTTATATGCGTTAGGTTGTCCCAAAAGTTTCTTTAGTTTTATAAGGAAATATAATGTTATTATTATTGAATTCTGTACGAATAAAATAAAATGGATTCTATTACTACAAAATAGATCATACATAATTCAATACAATAATATGATACAAAAAATGTACATTTATTATTTCCTCACAAAACGAAAGAAACTTTTATGCCAACCTAATGCTAATACTTACGTATCTCTATCTTTTTCAATTTTTTTTCATCAGCCGTTACATTTCACTTTCAACTAGTGTCAATAGTTCGTAGTCATACGATAGTACTATCAAGTGACGCGAAATTTATCTGTCCATCTGCATAGTGGATGGTTTTCGACCAGTGACTTTAAGCGATTTTCCACTTTCTTCATATTTTTGCTTAGATTCCGCTTCGCTTAAAAAGATTCACATGTATCGATATGAAAATTATTGGAAGATATTCTAACAACTTGCAAGAGTATTCAAGAATTTTTGAGCACACTTTTTAAAACACGAGAACGTAAACAGATATTGCATGATCCTAAACGATCCAGCGTGTAAATGTCGGTAAGGCTTTTGCAGACAGAGGACAATTAATATGCTTTCAATTAATATAATGGATTAGCACGCTGGGATAAACACAATAGTAGAAATAATACAGAAATACTTTTTGTAGCCACTGTAAGTAGCTGTTGGATACAGTATTGTTCAAAAGTAGACAGACGCTCGATTACTTTTGGCAAAATGTACTTTACTCGCAAGATTATGCGTAAATGGACTGCAAAATTTCATAACAGTTAAACGTAAAACGGACAATTTTTTTATTTTTTTTTTTTTTTTTTTTTTTTTTTTTATTTATTAGAATATTTACAATCAATTCTCGTTGAGAATTTTCAGTAACTTAATTTGGCGTGATACAATGACATGGATTATAATAGCTTTATATTGTTGATTCTAGTAGGACTAAGGGTTTAATCTAGTGGGTATTATCTTTTTAGTCTGCGGATCTGGTCCGTCGTGTCAAGTAGTTGGGTGACTAGTGGGTTGTGGTGGTTGTTGACTCTTGTGCTATATCTGCTTCTGGACTTGTGTATTTCATCTTTGACTGTAGGTATCTTGAGGTCTCGGTGGATTGTTTCGTTGGTAACATACCAGGGTGCATTTAATAGGGATCTTAGCGTTTTCGATTGGAAGCGTTGGAGTATTTCAATGTTGGAGTTACTTGCTGTTCCCCATAGTTGGATTCCGTAGGTCCAGACAGGTTTTATTACGGCTTTGTAGAGGGTTATTTTGTTCTGTATGTTTAGTTTGGAGTGTCGGCCCGTGAGCCAATAGAATTTTCTTAGTTTTTCCTTTAGTTGCTTTGTTTTTTCTGAGATATGTTTTTTCCAAGTTAGCCTCCTGTCCAGGGTCATGCCCAGGTATCTAACGGAGTCCTTGCTTGGGATTATTGTGTTGTTAATGGTGACCTGGGGGCAGGTTTGTTTTCGGAGCGTGAAGGTTACATGGGAGGATTTTTTTTCGTTTATTTTAAAACCCCATTTTTGGAACCACTTTTCTATGGAGTCGAGACTTCGCTGGAGAGTGGATGAGGCAATTGCCGGGTCTGCGTGGGTAGCTAATAGTGCTGTGTCGTCGGCAAATGTTGCTATTGTTACCTCGTTTGATATGGGTAAGTCGGCAGAGTAGATGGAGAACAGTAGGGGTCCGAGGACACTACCTTGTGGTATGCCGGATTCTATTGGGAATGTTGCGGAAGTGGCGCCTAGACATTTAACTATGAATTGTCTGTTGGTAAGGTAGGATTTTAAGATGGAGTAGTATGGGTGGGGTAGGATTTTTTTAAGCTTGTAGAGTAGCCCTTCATGCCATACTTTATCGAATGCCTGTTGGATGTCTAGGAATACGGCTGAGCAGTATTTTTTCTTTTCAAGGGTTTGGCTGATCATGTGGGTTATGCGGTGGATTTGCTCTACTGTTGAGTGTTGTTTTCGGAAGCCGAATTGGTGATCTGGGAGGGTTTTCAATTCTTCTAGGAGTGGAAGGAGACGATTCGTGAGCATCCTCTCGAATAGTTTAGACAGGGTAGGTAAGAGACTGATTGGGCGATAGGAGCTGGCTTCATATATTGGTTTACCGGGTTTGGGGATGAGGGTGATTAGTGAGATTTTCCACGCCTTAGGAAAGTGTTCTAGGCGGAGGATGGCGTTGAAGATTGATGCGATGAGTGCGATCCCTTTTATGGGGAGTTCCTTGATTGCTTTATTTCCTATTAGGTCGTGACCTGCTGCTTTCTTGGGGTTTAGGCGACTGATTGCTTCTATGATCTCTGCAGAAGTGAAGGGTTGAATAGGAGGGGACATTTGGAAGGGAGTGTGCAGGTATTCGGTGACGTCCGCTGCAGCTATGGAGGAATGGGGTTGGAATACTTCAGTCAGGTGTTCAGCAAATATGTTGGCTTTTTCTATAGGGCTACGCGCCCATCCACCCTGCGGGCGGCGGATTGGAGGTATTATTTGTGGGGGGCGCGTGAGTTTCCTGGAGGCTTTCCATAGTGAGTAGTTTGAGTCGGCTGTGGGGGACAGGCTGGCGAGATATTTGTGAAAACGGTCGTTATTGTAGTTCTTTATGGTTTTGGATAGTTTTCTAGTTGCGTTGTTTAGTTTGCGTTTGTCCTCCGGTGTTCTATGGGTCTGCCATATCCTTCTTAGTCTACGTTTTTCTGCTATTTTTTTTAATATGTACTGGGGGTATTCGTGATTGCTGATGGACGTTTTTGCCGGTGTGGAGACGCGGATAGCGTTTATTATGCTCGCATTTAGGTATTCCGTGGCTGCTTCGATTTCGTCATTGGTTTTTAGTGAGGTTGAGGCTGAAGTTGTGCGGGTAAAGACTTCTCTAAAGAGCTGCCAGTTGGTGTGTTGGTTATGAATGGAGCCATTAGGTGTATTCTCGATGATGGTTGAACTTACTGTTACTATCACGGGGGAATGATCAGAGGAGAGATCGGCCGAGGAATTGATTTGGACGTGTCTTGGCGAGATATTTTTGGTTATGAAGAAATCAAGGAGATCGGGTATTTTGTTTGTGTCGGTGGGCCAGTGTGTGGGTTCGTATGTGGTAAGGTAGTTGAGGTTGTTGGTTATTATGCTGTTGAGGAGGTTTTTGGTTGGGTGTGTTTGGGTGTGTTTAGCGTTATAGTCTCCTCCGGCTATATATCTGTTGCCCAGGGTGTCCAGGAAGTGGTCGAAGTATTCTTTGGCGATGGAGTGTCTGGGAGGGCAGTATACAGCTGAGGTGGTGATTGTACCATGATAGTCTTCTATTGCTACGTTTGTTGCTTGGAGGTAGTCTTTCTGGAATGGTGGAAGTTCGTAGTGCTTGATGTTTGCTTTGATTATGATTCCGGTGCCGCCGTGGGCCTTTCCGCTGGGGTGTTGGGTATGGTAGAACTTGTATCCGTTTATGTTCAGGTAGTTTTTGTCGGTGAAGTGGGTTTCAGATATGAGCATTATGTCGATTAGCTGGTGTTTTAGGAAGAGTTCTAGCTCAAGTTTGCGTTGCGCTAGACCATTGGCGTTCCACAGAGCTATGCGTCTTGGTTTTATTTTGTGTCTGGGCGTATTAATTTTTCCATTATGATTGTTAATAGCGATAGCAAATTGTTTATTTGCTCTGATTGTTTCTCTATTAGCTTTTCAAGTCTAGAGACGTTGTCTGTGTTAGGTGAGGTGGGGGCACTATTTTGGGGAGGATCCCTGTGGCTATTTGGTGTATTTTGAGTGCCTTGTACCGCTTGGGCATAGGAGTTTGAGGGAGTGGTGAGTTTGATAGGGCTGGGTGTTTGATTGGTTGGGGGGATTGGGATAACGGTGGATTTCGGCGAGCTGGGTGTTTGGTAATTTTCCTCTTTTGTTCTAAGTTTGGGGTATTTGCTTGAGTACAGAGTTTTGTAGGCTGAGCAGCCTTTGTAGTTGGCAGGATGATCACCTTGACAGTGGATGCACTTCGCTGGGGTTTCCGGTGATTTCCTGCACTGGTCGGTGGGGTGTGTACCTGCACATTTGACGCAGCGGAAGGTGTGGTTGCAGTATTTCTGTGTGTGCCCATATCTTTGGCACCTTTTGCATTGGACTATCTCCTTTTTGGTTTGCGGTGGTTCGAATTTAACGATGGCGTTCATTATGCGACTGATATTGTAGAATTCCTTGTTGTTTGGTTTCTGTTTTAAATCAATGAAAAATAGGGATAGCGGGTCTTTTGTGACTCTATGCCTTATGTTGCTGACATTTTTGACTTCGTGGCCGAGTTTCGATAGTTCTATTTTTAGTTCGTCGATGTCTGCGGAGTGGTGGATGTTTCGTAGCACCACCCGAAAAGGTCTTTCTTCTTTGAGTTGGTAGGTGTGGAAGTTGGCGTTCAGGGCCCTGAGTGTCTTGGTGAGCTTTCTGTAAGCTTCTGGATTCGTAGGCAGGATTTTTACCTGATTGTTGGTTATCTTCAGGTTATAGTCCTCCTTGGAGATATCTCTTTCTAAGGACTTGGTCATTGTCTGGATGTCGATGACATCGTTAATAAATATTGGTGGGGGAGGGGGGCGTCTCTGTGCGTGGTGGTTAAGTGGTGAGTCTGCGGTTTCCATGGCATCGTTGGTGGATTCCAAAATTGCGAACCTGTTGTGGGTGTTAATTTGCGTTGGTGGATGTTCGTTCGAGTTTGTGTCTGCTGGTTCGGTTTTGCGTTTTTTCGCCTTATTGGCATCGTTGGCACGGGGGGATCTGCAGAATTTCTGCCACGGGGGGAGTAGCGCGGGGTAGTGATGGGTTTGGACAGGCGAGCCTGGTCGTGATTGTTGGGCCATCATCGAGCTAGCTATTTCAATATGAATAACTAGTCGTGAGGCTATGCGGCAGGGATCGGGTTGGGGTTAGGTGCGTAGGCTTTTCTTCTCTCTGGCGGATAGGAAACACTTGGGAAGATAGGAGCACGTTGTGTTCACTTTCGACGGTTGGGCGACACGTGTTGTTTTCGAACTTCACTGGGCACTAGAGGCACGTCTGCACGCTTCGGCACTCGACAGCGAACTGTAAAACGGACAATAGCCTACGTTTTGTAAAATGGTTTATCGAAATTAGGAGATAAAGAATTTCAGATAAGTAAGAGTGTAAAAAAGAAGAGAAAGATGGTTTTAATATTAATTTTAAAAATATTAAAAGGGACATTTCTGATTTTCTTATCCGTTGATAAATTGTTGTTTGAATAATTGCTTCTTGGAATAAAAAATATTTCTTTCCATTTTATTTGCGTTTTACACAACGAGATGAATGGCAACGAACGAGATGCAAAATGAGAGATGCTTAGCATCGAGGCATTACGCGTGGGCGATAGATTAGTATGACTCTTCAGAAAGAAATTACATTACGCTTAACGACGATCGTTATTCTTTCCTGGAATGGTTTTATTTCCTCTTAACCAATCCTCTTTCCATTCTTTGCCTTAGTTTTCATTATATGCTATCGCACGATAAATCATATCCCTTTGTTCACGGATGTGGAAATTTAATTAAAACCGATTCCTAGAAACGAATATGCGTTTTCCATTGGAACAAAACCCTATATCCCGTTAGAACCTTCCAGGAATTCAAGAACTTTGTAATTTTCCGTTTGACGATGTCGGATCTACATTCAACCTAAGCTCTCTCGATTTCTACGAAAATGATAACACGCAGATTTCCAGGATGCTGTTGAAAGAACAGAATGCACGAGTATAAACTGAATGCTTTCATTTAGGCAGTGTAATTACGTTAATTGGTTACAGCTGTAAACGCGCTGGTATAAACTATATAGTTTAAGCGATTTAGTAGATACCTGATCTCGCGTTTCCCTGTTTCCAGCGAAATTTTAGTATTATAAACGGAATGCGGATGTTTGTGCGTTTGAGAGAAATGTGGGTGTGTATAAACGTCCAGGTTGTACACTCTTGTTCACGAGTATCGAAAAATATGCCGATCGTTAAAATTGTTCGCTTCCTGCAAAATAATCAAAATAATTGGAAACCAATCGGAGGATACTTAAAAATTAAAGTAAAATAAAAAGAAAATTAAGGTATAATTAGTAAAAGAATATTGTACAGAGATCGTACGAAGGAATTTAAATAAAAGTTGTGTACAATTTTCTAATGTTATGTGTCCACGAGAAAATTCCCATTCCATTGGGTTTTCCCAAAAATTTCTTTCGTTTTATAAGGAAGTGACAGATGCACATCATTTTTTGTTTTACATTATGATCCATTTTGTTCTATTAGTAGAAAACGGATCATACAAAATTCAATAAAATAATATAAAAGAAAAAATGTTGTGCATCTATTATTTTCTTATAAAACAGACAGAGACTTTTGGAACAACCTAATATGTTTCTCATTGACATCCTTGGGAATTAAGTAGAGGATAATGGAAAAATGGAAATCGATAAAAAGTATTTATTATTATATCGAGAGTTTTAATGAGTTTTTTTTTTTTAGAAAAGTTTGTTACTTTATACAATTTATTGGTAGTGTATTGCTATAACAATTTTTCTAAAATTTACAATTTAAATTACATTGGTTCGTTGAACGATCGAGTAATAACTTAGCAGTGTTTTAAATCTCATTCTCGTAGATTTGATTGTATTTGTAATTATTATAATTATGAGCATCGTATTCTTAAGAACATCCCCTTTTTACATTATCAATTGTTCTTTGATTTATCGACATCATTAGAACGAGAACATCATTATTATTTTCTTATTTCTGAGCTTCGTATTATCGATATCGTCGTAATTTTATTGACTTATTAATCAATATTCATCGTAATATTATTATGAAACACATAAGGAATGAAACTCCATGTACACATTTATAAAATGAAAACAGCATTTTCATTGGTAATGCGACAAATCTTATGTATCGTGTTGTTGTGTAATATTACAGTGTATGTTACAATGTACGTATAAACGGGTTAATGGAACCAATTATTCTCATCGGCGACTAAAATGATTCACGATCGTGTGTTACTTCGTCTGCAATGTCAGGACGGATACATGATAATTGTTAATGTAATTTGTAATACTAAAGCTAGAAACAGATCGATCCCTCTTATCGTCAGATCGTTCGCAGCACCGGTACCGATATTGCAAAACGATTTCTCGCAGCAAGTGGTGCAAGCGGAGAGTTTTGTACGTTCACCGACCACTATACATCCGGAGTCGCATTTGTTAGTACACTTTCTATCCACCGACCAAGTTTGTGGACTAGACGTTGAATCTTCGGTGCTGGTAGTGTAAGAAAATCGCTTTACCTGAAGAGAAAGAAGCAAACGTGAAAGGAATATTTGCAGATTTTAAACTTTCACGATGTTCGTTATATGACATGTCCTAGCGGATCGCAAGAGACACTCGTACGCTAAAATATAGTATTTCTTTTAATTTTAATGTACGAGTACGAGCTCGTTTTGGGCGGCATTAAACCACGAACTTGATAGTATCGAGCGAAAAGAGAAAAAAGAAGACTGAAAAGAAAAGATGAGAAAGAATTCTACATGTACGTAGAATGAGTCTTGATACTAAAATTAAATTAATATTTGCAACAATTCCTTGTTTCACTCTGTATGACATTTCACATTGGAACTTGTAACGAACACGAGTGAGTGTGAACGTAACATATTTTTAGTCAAGGGAATATCAATTTTCCAGAATATCTCGCATCATTTCCAGAGAATACGGCTCGTTCATTGTTAATTCGGTCGGTTAATATCGATTACGGATTTCGTAAAATTTTTGCCGTGTATGTGCAAACTGTACAATTATATCATATCCAATATCATTGTTGATTACCAATAAATAAGAAGAACAAATAAAAAATTGCATTTGCATATTCCCTCAAATGTGTAACCATGTACATATGTTCCTATAAAGCGGATTCAATTTCAATAAAGTACGTAATTATTATGAAACTGAATTGATCGACTATATTGAACATTTCCAAACACTAAAATCGCGTTATGAACGAAATGAAACTGTGGCTCTATCTTGAACAGCCTTCTCTCGCTCTCGTGTTGACGATAACTAATATCGCTTTTAGCTAGCTGTTTGCTATATTCTGTTTGCTTTAAAAGCACGCGATCAAAGCAAAATATCAAACATCTGCTGAAACACGTGTGTGACCTGTGTATAATCAACAAGCGTTTGAATCGCTGTTATCATTTGTCATTACCATACAGGTCCTTTTATCACCAGTGCACTTGTGCCCGAAAGTGGTGAAGTTTCCGGTCAGATTGGCGCATCTCTCTCCATCTTCCATTGTATCACACTGATGACACCATAAATCGTTTGCTCGTTCCGACGCTGCGTGAGTTCGATGTTCCGTAGTTAACAGTTGGCCTGATCATCGGACACAATCAACCGACAAATACGTATTAATTAATAGAAATCGTGATTTATCCTAGATTTCTAAAGATTATTAAAATCGACTTAGGAATCGGACGTAAGACGTTGGGCAAATCGTTGTCTACTTTTTAATGCTTCGCATCTTTCTCTCTTTTATTTCTTAGAAATTACTTCCTTCTACTTCTTCCTTTCTTTCATTTTTCAAACAAATGTGTCGTGCTTTCATTAACGTCAGATTTTTGTACATTTTTGTACAAATAAATAGATATTAGTCTTGACATTTACAGACACATCGGCGATATGCGTAAGATGAAATTTCGTCGCGTTCGTTGACAAGATTGCTAGGAAGATTGCGGAAAGGGATATCATCGAGGAAATCGTCTAATAAGGTGAAACATCGGTTTAGGTTTCTTATTTAGAACGGAATTCTTCGGATGTTTAGCTTTTCCGTCGAATAGCGTCTCTAACGATATTTCGCCAAATTTTCCTGCTGTTCTTGCGATACGTCCGACGGTAAGACTTGGCAAGCAAAATATCGTAAACGTATCCGGAAATTACGAAAAATTTATTTCGATTTATTTCAATTAAACGTATTCCGAGAGCAGCAAACGTATTCCTTATCCATTGGCAGGTAATCAACGAAATCATACACGGGTACTTAAAAATACCTACAGTTATGAAAGATATTTCCAAGTTCGGAAAAACGCTTCCACGCAAGTTTGACCAATCGTACCAATCCTCTAGAGTTTCAGCTTCTTAACAGATTGGATCATCTCCGAAGACTAAACAGACGGTATACGACTACGTTTGCATCTACACGACAATTGGATCTACGCAAGACTGCAGATTCGATATCCACGAAATATTCTATGTATATTTCATGAAGTTAAAAATTATACTGTTTTATTTCACATCTGGTTCCAATAGAATAAGATGGATTAAACGTAATTCAATAAAATAATTTAAAACAAAAAATGTTGTGCGTCTATTATTTCCTTATAAGATAAAAGACACTTTTGGGACGGTCTAATGTTAAAAATTCTCTGTGAAAGTTGATTGTAATATTCTTCTTATCTAAAGAAAAAGAGAAAATAGAAATAGATGTATTCAGTATGAATTATTTATTTTATACATAGGAAACATAGGCAAGACGGTAAATGAAAAAGGTAGCCTCGAAATGAGAATTCATCGCGAAGCTTATCACGGAAGAAAAGTCAATTAAATGCACCGTGTACGATGATCGTTGTTTACACGATTCGTAACACAAATGGCTAACACCTACGAGTGAAGGCTTCAACAGGTGCACTTTCCTCTATATGCAGTTTATATGTAGAGGAAGATCTTCGCTATAAATAGACGAAACATCGTTCCTTCAGACATCTAGTGAAAACTCCCTCAACGAAACACGCTCCTAAAACGCAACTTGCTCGTAAAACAAATAGGGCCATGTAACTGAAAGGAACCTCGAGAAAGAAAGAGAAAAATGGGAAGAAACAGAAACTTCCATTTTCCATTACAGAAACGCTCTTTGTTGAAAGAAAAATTCCTCAAATTAAAAATTCCTCAAATTAAAAATTCTCAAAGACGAAATACCGCCATTGTCTATCCTGGCAAATTATCTTCCGTCTTAACCAGTTACCTACTCTTGACGAGTATACTCGTCACGCGTAAAAAGCAGTTTTTGCTGTTTAAACTGCAATTTCAGCGAAAACTAAAATATATTCGTAAATTTGAAGACGTTTCGACCATTTGGAAGCCAGGACCAGGTAAAACGAACAAATGAAGAGATATAAATAATTATTATGAAAAAACTATAATACAGCGTGAACAAAGTAGTTGTTCTGTCCTTTCTAACGCATTTTAGTCGCATTAGTCGCAACGGCTAACTGGTCAATACATTGTCGAGTCGATCAACTTTGGTATTCCGATCGTATCGACGTGAAAATCGGCGTGACGAATAAGGCGCAAGAATCGTTTTCTTCTCTCGCAAATACCGAAGATGGACAACGCGTATCGGCGAATTTTTAATTTCAGAAAAATGTAATTTGATTCGTGGCGAAACGTGTGAGAAACGCGTCGAATTAAAGAGGCGAAGGTTTAAGCAGCCCGACAAAGCGAGTGAAATGCGAGGCTTACCATTGATGCTTACGACCATGGAGATAGACACGACGATCAGGAAGTACGTGACAGGGTACATGTATCGGCCATGTTGATAACGTCTAGCGCGTCACATTCGAAAATAAATTCGGCTGATGTCATTGGCGCATTGATCGCATGCTGGTGTATGGCGGCGAGCGCGTTGCGACGCAAAACGAGCGGATTTGGGTACAATAGGCAGCCATATTGAGAATAGCCGGAGTCTGCGCTGGATGGGTACAGCTGCTCCAGAAACCTTGAAGCCCAAGGAAAATCAATATCCATGGCAGCCGGAAGGTCCTGTTCGTTCAGCGGGAACGTTTGACGTCAAAGTTTCTGCGCATTCGCATTACACCCAGAAAAAAGAAAATTCACTGTCACTGAATCAATGATTTGTCGACACCGCAACTAAAATTCAACTTACAATGCCTCGAAAGCTAAAATAGTCCGACACTCGCCGTAAAAATATCTTTCGTTTCGTACGTTCATTCGAACGAAATAACTCGTCTGCAACTGTGGACCGAACCATTTGAATTTTGCTCGACGAGTTAGAGGAAATCTTCGAAATGTGTTATTTAAATCTTCGTTACAGGTCCAGCTAGAAAAGTTGTAAAAAGCTACCTTTACTTTCTTCTTCGCTATTCCGACTAATTGTACTTCTTTCAACATTTCTTTACACGTCACCTATTGTTAATCTTTCCAATTCTTCTAACTCGTAAAAAAAAAAAAAAAAAAAAAGAAAAAAGGAAAGAAACAAATTGTTTGACTCAATTTTTGAAAAGTTATTCTGTTTTAAAGAACGCACCAACGCCTCCTATAGCCCGTTACACGAGACTTCGGGATTTTGTTCGTTTTGTAACGAAACACGACTATCCAGATCACATTGGTAGAATTTGAAATCATCCTGAAAGTGCAAATGTAAAAGGCAGAAAATAGTTGTGGCGAATATTTGGGGGGAAAAATAGTACATAGTATAGATAGGTATTTTGAGCGTACAATAAATATCAAAAATTATTTCATTGAATATCAAGACGTATCGGTACAACAGATAATTGACTGTTTAATTAATTTCGTGAAATTAATTTCCTCCACGAGATACACCATAAAGAGCTATCTTCAACATGTTATAGACGCGAAATACTGTCCCATTGAACATTGAGATGCATCGATGTGATGGATAATTGACTGTTTAATCACTTTTGGAATCTCTGCGAAATATACACTCGCACTAAATATCTTGTTACTTAAAATACAATATAATATGTAATATGCGATATGTAATATAATATGTAACATACACGTACACACGCGATATATTTATAAAGAAGCACGTATCAGAGTTGGAATAATTTCGTGAGCAACAGTAGACGGTAAATGTAATTTGCAAACGACCTCTTTATCAAATATCGATAAACGCGATCGATATGGAAGGGATCAGTCCTTATGCTGGCCAAATATTCCGTCATCATTCAAACATCCATCGAAACTAATCCCAGTACATACCATTCGAATAATCGAGTAACTTCGTTATCGCGTATGATACAGTGCAATTACTTGATTGCAATGATATCTCAATGATTATTAACAGATACCAAGATGTCTCGACAGTTGCAAAAATCTTTTATAAATAAATTACACGTGGCTCGCGAAGCTGTTTCAACGTTGCTGGAAACTTTTTGCGTATATGATATACGAAGCATTTCGAAATGATCATTGCAGCACTGTAGCGAGACACGCCTAATTTGATCGTATCGGTGAAATTTCAAACGGATTTGGAAGTGTGCATAGAAGTTATATTTACCAGGGACACGTACTTTCCAAAAATCATCAAACTATTCGAACAGTCAATTATTATTTAGTATGTTAATAAGCCACGATGTACAATACCCTTAAAAAGTTAGAAAGAATAAATTTTCGGAAAATGGAACAATTTGACTTTCAAATGGCTTGTACGTGATGTAATCATCTGTTTGATGAACTTTTAATTGCTATCGTAGATAGGATCGTAAAATACTACGAATGTTACAGACATTGTCGTGATTTTCCTATAAAGTAACACACGACGCGTAGTCCGTTTGATGTTCGATTTGCTTGGCTCTTGTAATCCAATTTCAATAAAATTGTACAAAATGCACGTGATACGAAAGAAAATATAAAATATACAAAATACTCTTTACTTCTCTTTTTTTTTTCAATCATATTCTCAAAAATATGAATTTGCATCAAAATCTACAGTCCAATTAGAATATTAGAAAGAATATTCAGACAGACGATGTATAAAAAGGAGATACAAATTACGACGATGAGAGAACTCGCAAGATATTTGTATCTGTGAAATTGCAACTGTTGCGTCGATAAATATCTACGCCGATTAAATGTTTGATACACTTCGGATTCTCATCGGAAAACCAGTAATAACATATTTCTATTTCGTAATATATTTCTGACGTACAGAGGATGCTCTCAAAAAAATATACACCCACTTTAATTAAATGGTATCGTGAAATTGCTGCATCGTATTATTACAATTTTTATACAAATCTTCCTTTCCTTCAATTTTGTGTACATTTCGGATGTATTCCTTTCTTTTAATCCTATTAATGGATCGATAGATTTAATTTTATAAAATTGATTTTTTGAATATTTATACATTCCATATCTTTTTAAGCACCACGTCACACGATTCTTTCGGTAGAAATAACTGCGTAAATTTAATAACTGCGTAAAATTACATTTTCTCTGTACCTGGGAGCTTTTGCGCGGTGAATTTTATACGATCGAAGCCCCTTTTTCGAATGGCATGGGTGCTTCGGCATGGGAAAGTGCCTCTCCATTATCGTTTTAGCTGGCTGTTTCCATTTGTATAAAATCGTCGTTATTATCGTCTTTATCACAACGAAACCATCCCATTACATCAGTGTATTTAAGGTTTCCCCACAGTTACCCCATCATTCGAGCAATCCACGTGCTTTACATAATTCTCAATATCACGTTTCCATTTTCTAACATCTGTGACTGTAGCTTTTCCAACGTCACGTACTCTTGATGAATTCTATCGCCGATTCTTACACCACCTCCCACCTTTTTAATTAAATTCTATTTTCTTTCTGTACGACTGGAACGTTGTTAGTTTCATACCAAATTCTTATTTATCGGAATTCTATTCTATCGAACAGAGAAAAGAATGTGTAGATTTTTTAAAAAGAAACTTATCCGTCACTGAGAAATGTTAGGTTCGACTGATAAAACGTACAGACACCAGAGTATTCGTGGGAGCAGTCGAACATCAACGATCTCGGCATATTCCACCTCAAACGCGATTCCGTAAAATTCAAACTAATCGTCCAGCGAGCTGTTCCATGTTTTCCAAACTGAACAGATCGTGAGCATCGGCCAGCGATATGGGAAATGAAGATAATTTCCAATTGTTCGTAACATCTGACGATCATTCGACTTAAAACATAGTTCTCGCGGTCGCGGCAAACAAGTTACGCAGGCAATTTGTCAGCTGTCGAACGAGAGAGCTGGCTGGTTGTACTGCGTTGAAGCAGAGCGATGCGAAGAACGGGAGAGACGCGAAAGGGAAGCGTTCACCGAGAATACGTCCGTTTCGTCTTTCTCGTTAGACGGTGGAAATGAATTGGCGATTTCACCATGAATACTACAAAGGAAGTTAACGCTGTAACTGGCGCGAGTTTCGCGTGAAACGTAGCCTTTGACGAGGTGAAAGCCGGTTTGTTTGCGCGTCTCGCCGAACAAATCCGATAACCAAAATTGTCTGACGAAATTGTTTTACACGAGCCGTGTTCTCGGTAACGCTAGCGGCTATTTAATCAAAATTGTCGGCCGCGTTTCTCGTTGGCCGTTCGATCGACCAACGTGTAATTAAAATGATAATCTTAATAGATCCTCATGGACAAAGATAGCGAGGCTGGCAGTTGGCGAAGCGAGCTAAGCAAATAGCGAATTATATCGCGTGTTATAACTGGATCGTGGAAGTTTGCGCATATTTTTACACTGATAAATTAACCCTGCTGCTGATCCTCTAATATTTCTCGTTCGATCTCATCTATTACAAATAACAGATACGTAAGACAACATAGGAAAATATATAAGTAAATAGTATCGCGAATAATTACGAATAATTGCATTCATTTTCGTTAAAGGTAAATTATATTGTATTTACGTGCCAAGGATAGAACTGAAATTGCCGCTAATATTGATTTATTCTTGTTAAATTTCAATGTCAGAATAAAAAAGTTTAGTAGTTAGCGGTTGCGACCTCTTTGAAAAGCGTGTACCTAAAAGTGTGTCGCGAACAGTAAGCGATGGCGAGTATACTCGTCGAACACGGAGTACGGGTGGCTGTTATAATATAGAATTAAGTTGTTACGAAACGACTGTTTTATTTTTCAATTTAGTACTGACGGGGCTCGTCGTAACGTAAAATACTGCCATCTCTTCGTGACGAGTATACTCGTGGAAAACAGCCAATTGGTTAAACCAGGACCAGATCACGATACCGTTTAAAGATGAAATTTGTAGAATGGTTAGAGTTAGAGAATATCGGAACTTTGTATTATTATAACGTTTACCATCGCTGCGCTCTCGATATTAACCCTTAACTGCTGCTCTGGGACTCCCAGACGATATAAACATCCGCGTAACTTCGCTCTCGAGCAACGCGTGATGTCACGTGTCTTGGTAATTTTCAATTAAGTCGCCCCTTATGACTATAACTTATAACTTCTGATCTTTGTTCCGTATAGGAGTAATTGAGAACGTACAACTTTCCTTTCGCTCTGTTTCGTCTTGTCCATTATGGATTTTTTTTTTTTTTTTATTTATTAGAATATTTACAATCAATTCTCGTTGAGAATTTTCAGTAACTTAATTTGGCGTGATACAATGACATGGATTATAATAGCTTTATATTGTTGATTCTAGTAGGACTAGGGGTTTAATCTAGTGGGTATTTTCTTTTTAGTCTGCGGATCTGGTCCGTCGTGTCCAGTAGTTGGGTGACTAGTGGGTTGTGGTGGTTGTTGACTCTTGTGCTATATCTGCTTCTGGACTTGTGTATTTCATCTTTGACTGTAGGTATCTTGAGGTCTCGGTGGATTGTTTCGTTGGTAACATACCAGGGTGCATTTAATAGGGATCTTAGCGTTTTCGATTGGAAGCGTTGGAGTATTTCAATGTTGGAGTTACTTGCTGTTCCCCATAGTTGGATTCCGTAGGTCCAGACAGGTTTTATTACGGCTTTGTAGAGGGTTATTTTGTTCTGTATGTTTAGTTTGGAGCGTCGGCCCGTGAGCCAATAGAATTTTCTTAGTTTTTCCTTTAGTTGCTTTGTTTTTTCCGAGATATGTTTTTTCCAAGTTAGCCTCCTGTCCAGGGTCATGCCCAGGTATCTTACGGAGTCCTTGCTTGGGATTATTGTGTTGTTAATGGTGACCTGGGGGCAGGTTTGTTTTCGGAGAGTGAAGGTTACATGGGAGGATTTTTTTTCGTTTATTTTAAAACCCCATTTTTGGAACCACTTTTCCATGGAGTCGAGACTTCGCTGGAGAGTGGATGAGGGAATTGCCGGGTCTGCGTGAGTAGCTAATAGTGCTGTGTCATCGGCAAATGTTGCTATTGTTACCTCGTTTGATATGGGTAAGTCGGCAGTGTAGATGGAGAATAGTAGGGGTCCGAGGACACTACCTTGCGGTATGCCGGATTCTATTGGGAATGTTGCGGAAGTGGCGCCTAGACATTTAACTATGAATTGTCTGTTGGTAAGGTAGGATTTTAAGATGGAGTAGTATGGGTGGGGTAGGATTTTTTTAAGCTTGTAGAGTAGCCCTTCATGCCATACTTTATCGAATGCCTGTTGGATGTCTAGGAATACGGCTGAGCAGTATTTTTTCTTTTCAAGGGTTTGGCTGATCATGTGGGTTATGCGGTGGATTTGCTCTACTGTTGAGTGTTGTTTTCGGAAGCCGAATTGGTGATCTGGGAGAGTTTTCAATTCTTCTAGGAGTGGAAGGAGACGATTCGTGAGCATCCTCTCGAATAGTTTAGACAGGGTAGGTAAGAGACTGATTGGGCGATAGGAGCTGGCTTCATATATTGGTTTACCGGGTTTGGGGATGAGGGTGATTAGTGAGATTTTCCACGCCTTAGGAGCTGGGTGTTTGGTAATTTTCCTCTTTTGTTCTAAGTTTGGGGTATTTGCTTGAGTACAGAGTTTTGTAGGCTGAGCAGCCTTTGTAGTTGGCAGGATGATCACCTTGACAGTGGATGCACTTCGCTGGGGTTTCCGGTGATTTCCTGCACTGGTCGGTGGGGTGTGTACCTGCACATTTGACGCAGCGGAAGGTGTGGTTGCAGTATTTCTGTGTGTGCCCATATCTTTGGCACCTTTTGCATTGGACTATCTCCTTTTTGGTTTGCGGTGGTTCGAATTTAACGATGGCGTTCATTATGCGACTGATATTGTAGAATTCCTTGTTGTTTGGTTTCTGTTTTAAATCAATGAAAAATAGGGATAGCGGGTCTTTTGTGACTCTATGCCTTATGTTGCTGACATTTTTGACTTCGTGGCCGAGTTTCGATAGTTCTATTTTTAGTTCGTCGATGTCTGCGGAGTGGTGGATGTTTCGTAGCACCACCCGAAAGGGTCTTTCTTCTTTGAGTTGGTAGGTGTGGAAGTTGGCGTTCAGGGCCCTGAGTGTCTTGGTGAGCTTCCTGTAAGCTTCTGGATTCGTAGGCAGGATTTTTACCTGATTGTTGGTTATCTTCAGGTTATAGTCCTCCTTGGAGATATCTCTCTCTAAGGACTTGGTCATTGTCTGGATGTCGATGAC
Source organism: Bombus affinis (assembly GCF_024516045.1). Lineage (NCBI taxonomy): Eukaryota > Metazoa > Arthropoda > Insecta > Hymenoptera > Apidae > Bombus > Bombus affinis. Next base: position 13,880,571 of record NC_066346.1, on the reverse strand, counting down.
ATCGTTAATAAATATTGGTGGGGGAGGGGGGCGTCTCTGTGCGTGGTGGTTAAGTGGTGAGCCTGCGGTTTCCATGGCATCGTTGGTGGATTCCAAAATTGCGAACCTGTTGTGTGTGTTAATTTGCGTTGGTGGCTGTTCGTTCGAGTTTGTGTCTGCTGGTTCGGTTTTGCGTTTTTTCGCCTTATTGGCGTCGTTGGCACGGGGGGATCTGCAGAATTTCTGCCACGGGGGGAGTAACGCGGGGTAGTGATGGGTTTGGACAGGCGAGCCTGGTCGTGATTGTTGGGCCATCATCGAGCTAGCTATTTCAATATGAATAACTAGTCGTGAGGCTATGCGGCAGGGATCGGGTTGGGGTTAGGTGCGTAGGCTTTTCTTCTCTCTGGCGGATAGGAAACACTTGGGAAGATAGGAGCACGTTGTGTTCACCTTCGACGGTTGGGCGACACGTGTTGTTTTCGAACTTCACTGGGCACTAGAGGCACGTCTGCACGCTTCGGCACTCGACAGCGAACTGTCCATTATGGATGAAAATGCGATTATAGTTACGAAACGAATCATTCTTCGTTGATCGCGATACAATGGAAATGTTTACAGCGAACGTTCCCGAGTGCTTCGAATAAAGAAAGAACGATGCAATACGATACTCTTTGACTTATAAATAACTTTCCTTTGAGACCAATCGGTGGATCAATTTTCTTGGTCCGCAGACGCAATGTTACACGTAATCCTAGGAATCGTGAAGTTTTCAGTCTTTTCTAATATTATTTTTCAACTTGAAATTCAATCTATTGGACGTAGGAATATTTTTACTGTAAACTATTAGAAAAATGTCCATCGTATAATCGACGAGCATCGAGAGAGTAATATCCAGGCTTTAAATTCTAAAGGCTCGTTACCGTACAACTGTAGTAGGCAACGTCGTTGCTCTAAACACGTACGTAATTTTGTTCACATTGTATAACCGATAACTATTTTCTTTTTATTATTTCTTTTTATTCGAATGTCCTTCAGCTTTCGCTTTACCACCGTACATCATCCCTACGTCATGCACCGATACTATTTTTCTTTTACACTGTGACACTTACTTCTCTGCTTGACCATGCGATCCTGATCATCATGCAAATGGTCTAAGACTGTTGTCGTAATACTCTACGGAATAACTAAAATTGTTGTATCGTTCTAACACGTTATAGATTTTATTAAAGAGGAACGTTTACTCGATAGAAGACTCAGATTCATGAAATAAGACACCGGTTTTCCCTGACGCCACTTTACGATATAAATAATTAAACTTTTTCTCCCTCGTATATGGAAAGCTTAAAATACTTTTCCTGTATTATCTATGCCAAATCTCCTGTCAATTTCGTTACTAAAATAAATGTTACAGTTATCAGCAATAATCGCCTGCACTCGACTATACGTTTCTTTAATTAAAAATTTATCAAAGCGAAGTCTTCGATTCTTTAAATTCTGCAAAATTTGATGAAACGCGCAATGACTCGAAACTTCCGACGAGTAATGTACGCAAAAGACTCTGTATACTCGTTAGGTCGTTCCTCAAACGAGAAACAGATCGAACTGTTCGCGTTCGAGTCAAACGTAAAGGGAAAAGATTAAATTTCCTAACTTTCCGTCGATAGGCTCTTCATCGACGTTTATGACAGTTGACTTCTCTTAATTAGCGAAGCTTCAAGCTTTCGATATTTCCAAGTTTCAATAATTCTCATTCTCCGTTCGCCTTTCAATGACCGTTATTAGCGTGAGCGTGTGTCAATAATCAAAGCGAACGATGCTCTTTTGAACCTTCCTTTCCTCTTCCATTCGTCTTCCTTTTCAGAACGGAATAATGGCTAGATCTACTTTACTCGTTGCGCTGATTTAACGAGTGCGTGTTTATTCTCTCTTTATTCTTCGTCTGCTTCTGCCCTCGCGTCTGTTGAACATCGATTCGATTGCTGAACTCGACTGTGTGATTCTCCTATCAGGAACGACATTTGCGTCGGAATATACATGTTACGGTCGTTCTTTAAAATTCTTCTAAATTAAAAGTTCCTTAAAACTCTCCTAACTGCAAAGTTCTTCTCCTGAAAGAGTCGCGGTAAACGTGGATATCCGACGTTACGCGTTCGTTAACGAGCATCTCTTATGTCAAATATTACAAAGCAACGATTTACCCAAAATATAGAAATATCTTCCGAAATAGCGGACTCATCGTTAGATTATTAGATCGCGGATGTTCGTGCATTTGTGGGAATTTTAAAAATGCAAAAGTCCATGAAACGTTTAGGAAACGTAGAGGATGAAATAAATCTCTATCCGTTTCGGTTTTTTTTTTTTTTTTTTTTGCGTGGGGAGGGGAAAATGCTATTACGCATGCCCAGTGACCCGCATCACTGGGTTATGTGGGAGTCGGTCGGATGTCGTTGCCATACCCACTAAAAACCCCTCCTCCTTCTTCCTCCGCTTGGGGGGCAGACAACCCCGGTAAAACCTGTCGGCAGTCATCAGGGTTGTCCTTTCGTGCCCCGTAGTATCTACTTCTTCGGGCCGTTACTGCTCATGTCGTCCTCTCAGCCAGTTCAGAATACTGGGCTGGTCTCCTTCTGCGGTTTTTCGTTGTTTCCTGTTCTTGCCCTCGTTGCTCCGCGTAGTTGTTGTTTCGCTCGTTCTCCTCCTTGCTTCTTCCCAGGCCCTCGCTGTCACCCTCCTGTGACACATGACGGTCTTGCAGAATTGCCTAAATTTATTCCAGCTCTCGTCCTTGGCGGTCACCGTGGCGATCAGATTGCCCACGTCTATCTTCCCGCCCAGAGCGTTCTCCAGCTCGATCCTTCTGTCCGTCCACTTCGGGCACGCGAAGAGGGCGTGCTCTGCATCGTCGTTCGGGTCTCCACAGTCGAGACAGTTGCTGTCGCTGTCCCTGCCAATCCTTTTCCTATAGACCCCGAAGCTCCCATGCCCGGTTAGCAGCTGCATGGTGTGGTGATCGATGTCCATCTTCTTTTTGGTAAATGACAGCGCACTCGGTATTAGCTTCTTTGTGATATTTTCTTTTTTGTAGTTGTTCCACTCCTTCTGCCAGTCCTCTTGGGCCTTCTTGCGAATCGCCTCCAGTTCCTCCTTCAGCTTGCAGTCGTCATCCGTGCCACTCCTGGGCCCGTGGATCTTGTTCCTCTCGTAGGTCTCTCCGAGCATCTTTATCTTTATGTAAATCGGGAGATTCCCGGTCAACACGCAAAGAGCCGCGTGGGAGACGGTACGATATGCCGTCGTTGTTATGCACAGGGCCGTTCGTTGTGCACGTTTCAGCTTTTTCCTGTTCTTATCGGTATTCGCTGCTCTAGCCCACACCGGTGCTCCGTAAGTTACGATGGACTCCCACACATTGTAGTAGAGCCTCCGAGCCAAGCTGGGCGGCCCGTTGATGTTGGGTAGAATTCCCCTAAGTGCTCCTATTAACTTGTCGGCTCTGTTACACGCCATCTCGATGTGCGCACCGAACCTCCGACTGGAGTCAATGACGACTCCGAGATACCTGATGCGATCGACCGTTTCGATGTCCGAGGAGCCCAACCTGAGTTTCACCACTCTCGGCACTCGCAAGCTTGTGATGAACATGACCTCCGTCTTTTCTCTCGCCAGGGTGAGCCCGACACTCGTGCACCAGTCGTTGGCGATCCTTAGCATCGTGTTGACCTTGGCGGAGGCCTCTTCGTTCCTCCCGACGGAACATGTGATGGCCAGATCATCCGCGAAGGCGGTTGCTCTGACCATTGGCATGTTGTCGAGTCTCTCGAGCAACCGGTCGTATACCAAGTTCCACAGGAATGGTCCGAGGATGGATCCCTGCGGGACTCCCGCCGCCACCTCGTGCTCCACCGTGCCGTGCTAGTTGCTTACGATGATCCTCCTTCCGGATAGGTAACTGCCGATTAGCCTTTTGACCTTCCATGGCAGCTTCCTCTTGTCAAATTCCTCGTATATGCTCTTCCAGCTGAGCGAATTGAAGGCATTGCTAATATCTAGGGTGATCATCACGCATACTACCTTCTTCTGTCTGCAGATGTTGGCAAACTTCATCACCTGCGTGATGGCGTCTACCGTACTCCTCTTCTTTCTGAAGCCATATTGCCTCCGATGGAACGGGTCCATTCCGATGCATCTCTCGATGATCTTCTTAAAGCATTTTTCCCAGATCTTGCTCATGGTTGGGAGTATGCTTATCGGCCGGTACGCGTTAGGGAGACTGGGATCCTTACCCGGTTTCCTTAGCAGTATTACTCTGGCCGTCTTCCAGCAGGCTGGGATCCTTCCTGTTTCAGTGATGCCGTTGAACGCCCTTGTCACGAGTTCGCTCCTGCGACTCGCTACCAGCTTCGCGATCTTGCCCGGCACGCCATCGACTCCTGCAGCCTTCTTGGTGTTCATTCTTCCGGCGGCATCGACGACATCGCCTTCGCCGATGGCGACGCTGAGGCTAATATCTCCTTCTTCTTCGGTCTCTGCCTTTTCGCGGCCCTCATAATGGGGGGGTCCGTGTCCCAAGGTGAATAGCCTCTGTAAGACTGCCTTCACCATGTCGATCGGCATGTCGTTGGTTGGTCCCTTGCTTTTACATATCTTCATGACCGTGCGATAGGGTTTGCCCCAAGGGTCGCTCTCCAGTATCTTGCAGTATTCTGCCCAGGCTGTTTTTTTGCTGCGGGCGATCTCCTTTTTTAATTGCCTTCGGATCTCCTTGTAGGCGTTGACGAGGGGCTCGGTGTTGCCGGCGTTCTTCTTCCTTTCTCTCGTCACCCTCCTGAGCGCTTTGTGCGCCTGCGCTCTCAGTTCCGCGATCATCGGGTTCCACCAGTAGTTCGCGTACTTGCGGGTCGCCGCACTGTTCGACTTCCTTAGCATCCCTTCGCACGTACCTTCGATGCTCTTTTGCAGGGGCTCGGCCCCATCCTCTCCGATAGCCGCGTTGAGGTCTTCCTTCTTCAGAGTGTCGTCGAATCTGCTCAGGAACTCCTCCGGCGATATGTCCTTGGTCACGTACCTGAAGAACTTCGATACGGTTCGGGTCTTCCTCGCCTTAAACCTGTGGAGCACGTACAGATGGTCCGAGGCCGAGTATTTGTCCAAGACCGCGCTTCCGGCGTGTATCTCGCTGACCTTATCGGATACGCTTATTATGTCAGGGAAGCTCGTCTTCCCGTTCATGAAGAAGGTATACTTTTCCTTGAGCCTCAGTGGAAACACCCGGTGGCTGCTTAGTGCCTCCATTAAGACTCTCCCTCTCTTGTCTGTGGTCGATCCTCCCCAACAGGTTGACTTTGCGTTGAAGTCTCCGGCCACGACGACCTTGTCGTGTCTTCTAGCAGCGCTCTTCGTCATAGTCGACAGCGTGTCTATGTACTCGGAGTATGCTAGCCTATTTATGTTGGGCGAGCAGTATCCGCTGAAGCAGAAGACGTCGCCGACGCGGACGCCCACTATCCCGTCGCTCTTGACCTCTCTTGTTTCATCGGGCAGTTTGCCGTTGAGGAGTGTGACGCATATCGAGGCGTCTCCTTTGGTGTCATTAAACCAGTGCGGTAGCTGCCTGTTCGGCTCGGAAATTATTATTATATCCGGCCTAAGTTCGATCGCGCATTGGTGCATCATGTCCTGCGCCAGTTTGCATCTGTTGAGGTTTATCTGCAGTATCCTCATTTATTCGCTTTCAACCGCCTTCTATACTCTGGACAAGCCAGGGATCCGGTTACGTGGTCAAATTTCACACCTTTCTCCTTGCTGCAGATGGAGCAGCAGGGTGCGTTGGCGCAGGCAGCTATCGTGTGGTCTTTGGCTCCGCGCTTCCTGCAAATCTCCTTTCCAGGGCTTATCGCCGTGCATTTGTTCGCGATATGACCGAACATGTGACATCTGTAGCACTTTACTACATTGGGTAGTGCCTTTATCGAGGCTATCGTCAAGCCGGTTCTGATCTTCCGGCTCGTCCCCTCTTTGGCCAGGTAGGCCTTCGGCATCGTCACTATTGCCGATTGGGTGCCCCACGGCGCCAATTTTAGGGTCTTTACTTCGACCTCAGTGATGTCGCTTATGCCCAGATGCATTCCTATCACCCTGGCTAGTTCTTCCTTGCCTACGAGCGGGTCTATATCCCTGATCTCTACGGAGGTCTTGTCGCGCATTGGTAGCGCTCTCACCTTGCCTCTTAGCGCCGTGTTCATATCCGCCGCGGTCTTTTTGGCGTTGCTACCTGCTTTCAGCTCGATTAGAATGTCACCTGTTCTGGTCCTCCTAATTCCACAGCTCTCTTTTAGGGTCTCCTTTGCCCCCATCAGGTCTTTGTAGGCCTGGATCCACTCCTTGTCTTGCCCTACTTTGACGAGGATGGCTTCGGGTCTGTTACGAATCCTCTTCGGTCCCTCCGCCCTCTTTGGCTTGTCCAATGCCGCCCTTCCTGCGTTCGCCTTACTGACCACCGTCGGGGTGCCCGTTCTTTTTCCTCTCCTTCCGCGGACAGGGATCCAGTCATCCTTTACATCGCTGTCCGTGTAGTCAGTAGTCGCTTTTGCCGAGCTGTTGCCGGCACAGGCTCCTGCGTAGGAGGCCTCCATGGTCGTTGGTCTCTTTCTCTTGGTGTCGCCCTTCCCCTCGACGGGCGATCTCTCCTTCCTTTTTCCTTCCTTCTCCTCACTCCTCCCCGGAGGGGTGGTCATCCTGGTGGCCGTGGCTGTCCTAGCGTTCCTCTTGAGCCTCATCTCGTCCAACATCGAGTGGAGCTTGGACGCTTTTTTACTGATAGCGTCCCTCCTTTCCTTGATGTCGGAATCCTTTTTGCTCATGAGGTAGAGTCTGCTACATATGTATTGGATTTCGCGGAAGACTTCTGTGATGATTTCCGTCATCGTCTTCCATTCGCTCATTTTGATGACGATACTGTCCTCGTCATTGCTTTCGGTCTCGGCCGTTGCTCTGTTCGCCATGGCCTTCCTCCTGAGACTTTCCCTTGGCGCCGCCGCTTCGCTGCCGCTGCCGACATTTCCGCCGGTGTGTCCAGCTCCGAGGTGCTGGCCGCTTCGTCCTTCGATGCCATCGGCTGGCTTCTGGCCAGGCTTCTCGTTGTCTTGCCCGCCCTCCCCTCCACTGGGGACTTTCTCAAATATCTGGTGATCTTGTCACCTTTCGGGATTTTTTCCTTTGCGAATCGGGTCGCCTTTACGGTGGGAGGTGTCTTATCCTTGAGTGCCTGCATTGGCATCTCGACATCCTCGATGAATCCCGCGATGTCTTCGTCAAATTCGTGGTATCTTCTTGTGCTTTTTTTGCACATCTTTCCCTCTGTGACATCTGCGGGTGTTTCTTGGTCCCCGGTCGTGTTTACCGAACGAGGGGAGGCCCTGGGATCGACCTTCCCCTCGCCGTTCGTCCAGTCGTTGGGTGACCGTCGGGTCGAGCCTGGGACGCTACTCGAATCCCCGACGGGGCCTGGAAGCTCCGAAACCCCCTGAGCCGTAAGTTTACTTACCTTGTAGTACTTGTCCATATTGTGTTTATGATTTTAATATACATATATATATATGTATTTTGAGGTGTATCCTTCCGCGTGTATGCGATTCGTGTCCTAAATACTTGCCGATGTCGTCGTAAGGTCGCCAGTCGTCTGTCTGATGACCGGATACTTAAACTCGCAGTGTCCCTATCACTGTTCGACGCGGGGAGTTTTGACTGGCCCTCCCCGGGGGCGCTCTCCCACTCCTTGGTTACCCAGGTAGCCCGCCCGGTGGCGCTTCGGTCTCGCGACCCAAGATGGCCTTCGCTCTGCCCCTAACCTCACTTTCCACACGCACTTTCAATCGATTCTCTCGCTTTTATACCAGCGAGCTCCCTTATTTCTTGTATTCCCGCTCATTCCGGAGCACTAGAAACTTCACTTTCGTGCACTTTCCGCCCGAGTTCTTTAATTTACCCAGGTATTTCGGTTATGCCTACGGAGCGTCGTGCACGTGTCCGTTCTGCTTGCCGCCATCATCGAGACTCATCCGTTTCGGTTTATTCAGTCGTATTCGTGAAAGTAGCAAACTGCACGAACATACGTATATTATTATTATTATATCTTGTTTTTGCGAAAAGCATTTCTCTTGCAAGCATTTGCCTTTTATATTTCTTACTTTTGGCGTTCCGCGTACTTATAGGAAATTGCAGCTTAATCGTTGCAATAAAACTTATCGCTTTCTATTTTCCGTTTCTGCACATCTTCGTAAATTTATCGCATTAGCGACGTGAAGTATAACGGACGATTGATCGTAAATTGAAATCACAAATTCCCCATCGACCATTTCACAACAGACTGCCGCAGTTGCATGTTTTATAGGGGTGAATAGCCGCAGAGAAATCGATTCCAGTTCTACAAGGGACAAGTGTTATTGCTTTCATTTGAGCGCTCTGCCTAAGTATATTGTTCGTGGATTTACTGCAACTATGTTTGGGATTCTGAATTGCAACCTCCCAAGAGAAAACTTCGAAATGCTCTAAATATCGTATCGGCTACTTTCACGTAATGATATATTTGTTTTTTGACAAATAAATAAAGAAAAGAAAAGAAGAGTAAAATACACATCGAGAGTATTTTACCTGGAATACGTATTCAAGGATTATTTGCAGATTTTTCAGACCAAAGATACTTTTGTAAAGTGTTTAATCATTCATCTGGAAAGTATTAAAAGTACTTCGTTTCTAGTAGGATTATATAATATCAATATCGTATTTAGGAAGTTGTGAAATTGCGAACTTATTAATAGGAAACACCATATAGATACAGAGAATGAAATTACTGATCGATACGGAGGATATTAATTCATTTAATATCTTGGCGATAGCAGATGATCGCTTTGCAATTAATCAGTACTCTGCAATTTATAATTGGATATAATGCAGTTAATTATTTAAATCAATTGTTACGTGTATAAAGATTGATAGCAGGTATTTATAACTTTTCTGCGATTTTCACATTAAGCATGATGAAGCAGTTGAATGATTAATTGATTCTCTTTAACATAGCCATGAGGGAGACGAATTTTTTTAAAAAGAAATATTCTCTTACCAACTACCGTCGGTAAAATACCGAGCGTAGGATTAAACTGTTAGTTGTGAAAACTATTAATATTAAATTAACGTTCGTTGGGACGATATTCGTTCGAATTATATTTTCAAAGTCTCATCTTTATGTATACTACCTGAAGTATAATATTTCTGCAAATAGTGAAATATAAAATAGTGAAATGACGATGTTACAGTAAAAATTGTTTTATCGTACAAAATTGAATATCTTTGTGTATTTGCTACGATATAATTATTAAAAAGAAGAAGAAACTTTCGATCATGAGAAAGATGGAATATAATGAAATATATTCAGACATTGAATAAAAATTTTTATTTTCATTTCGGAAGATGGAACGAACACGAAATATGCAGCAAATTTTGCGAATATTTCAAAATGAAGGAACTGCGCAAATATAAATATTTGCAAGTTAATTGCACTTAATATGGAACACCTGACTTTAAAAGCTTCCCAAAAACAGAAACATGCTTTTCTTTTCAATTGCTTTCGAGAAATTAATAAGTCCTTTCTGTGTCGCTTTATAAATTCTTTTAACATCGATATTATGTTTTTTTCTAATATTAAATTCTAACAATTTCTTACAATTTTTCAGCTGAAAGTTGTATTAAAATAATTTTGGCAACTGCTGAAAATTGTTGAAATTGTTGCACCAAGAGCGTAATTTCTGGGAAAAAAGGGTCGATGAGAACTCAAATCCTTCCGGGACTGTTTTACTCGCTCTATTAAACAAACATGTTTAATGATAAATCATGCAAAAAGTAATATTTTTTACGTTCATTATTTAACACGACTCTCAGAAAAATTTTATAGGCTGTCAAACGTAACAATCAACTGCATTCGATCAACGCATGCTTTCATTTTTAAGGAAATGTTTCATTTATTATTTGCGTTATTACTTTAATAAACGTTTGCTATACCGTTAACGTTCATATCTATAAACCAACGTTTACTTACAGCTTTACCCTTACATAACGTCAATCTTCGAAGGAATTACGGATTTTTATTATACAATATATTAATCTTAGTTATTATAACGTTAAGTTATTAGCAAAATTACAAGATTGAAGTTACCAGAAGAAAAAAAGCGAGGTGTTCGTTTCCTCTTTTACAAATATAGAAGAGGAAGGTTGCTTAAGAATGATTAAAACGTAAAATGAAATTCTAATTAAATAAACGCCGTATTACCATTTTTCTACTATAGTTTCGAGTAAATTCCGCGCACTAATCGTATTTCTCTACGGCACAATAATAACATTCTGTTAATCAGCCTTTGAAATGTCACCGCAAATGTTCCATATGCAACGTGACGTGTATTCCGTGATAATTTTCTTAAACTATATGAAGTTAACGTTTATAACATTCTATAAAGTAATAAGCAAACTAAATGAATAGCCTTCATCACGCTGTATATCCTGTTTGCATATTTAATATTAATATCAAAGCTTCCATGCAAAAAGATGTTGTATTTTGCAAGCGTATTTTATTACCGAGTGCATAATAATTCATTAACAATCCCCACGATTTATCGTCACAGTACGAAAGTACGTTCAATAATTTACATTCTGTTTTTAAACAGCCTGTTGTAGCTATACTTTGTTTTCACGTATTTCAAGTAAACATATCATCGATAAATACACCAGTACAAACGCTATTATATCGATACAAACGTTAAAACATTTTCATCATGGTGAAATGTATTTGGTACATCAATTTTAGCGAATTCAATTAATGTATGACGAATGTTAAGCATTTACTTTGATTCGTTGAGTTTTAAGAATGAAATTAATTAAAATTTCCTTCAATCAAGGTAGATGTAATTTTAACAGAAAATTCCATTAAATTTCTATAAGTATTTCTAATGGTTACTCTTATGCCTATAGATAAAAATTAAAAAGCAAACTATCCTATAAAAATTAACAGATAAGATTATTTTTTCCTGTTAATTTCTATGCCATAATTGCCTCTTCGATTCCCTATTTCTCTACGATTTATTCGTCTCGTACACAATTTTAACGTAATATTTGTAACAACAGACAGAGATACTTAGTTAGATTTAACACGATTCTTTTTTTCGCTTTTGTTAAAAAATTATTCGCAGACCGCAGCTCCTCCTTCGATAAATTTTAATTCTCATTACGTGTACGTACATAAAACGTAGCGAGTACGAAACAATCACAGAATAACGTGATCTTCGATGAGATGCGATGTTTTAATAAGTTCTGATAATAGATGCATCATTAAATATGTAATTGGAAATGGTTGTTAATCGCGAGCATTAAATAATAATGTAATTTGAAAATAAATTAAATTCGATATATTTATACCGAATATATTAAAGACGTTTTAACATCGACATATTCAACATTTACTACTATTTCCCAGGCACAATATCTTCTTGTCGTTACGTATTTGAAACCTCCATAATATCTGAACTTATTTTAGCGGACACAGCAGTATGTAAAAGTTACATTAATGAATAAAAAAAAAAAAAAAAAAAACAACAAATCGCGAGTATCTTCGTTAACTTACAAGATACGTATTATTAAATATCCAAAGAACAATTCTAAACAATTTTGCAGAAATAACATTCCAAACAAATATAATACTTATTAATTGATATATTAAATTCGTCGGCTGCAATTTTTTAATCGCACATGAAACAAACGTATATTTCTCATTTCGTTGAATTGTTTTCTACATTTAAATTATTCCTGGATAGATGAGAATTATACGAAACTCACGAAATAAGGAAATAAGCAAAATAAAAAGAAAAAAAGAAGAAAAAAGAGAAGAAACTGGTAGATTTCACTTATCGTTAAACTTATATTCTTAAACCAAGTTAAACTTAGTTCGCCATCTTCGTGATATTACGCAATTCAACAAACTGTCAGATGCAAATACAACGTTAACATAGAATTGTAACGATAAAAGTTATATTCGAAGTTATGGTAATCTCTTCTGCTATGACTCATCATTGTGCAACTGTAACTTATAGCATTAACAAATCTGTATTTTCAGCCACGTTTCTAACTATAATCGTACATTCCATGTACATAAGTAATGTCCACATTGAGGAAGTATAACGCTTAGTTAATAAATTCGAAACCACATCGTTCGCGTGTAGTCCACGTGAATTATATTTGAATTGTGTTAAAATGGCAATTTGTAAATTTTATAGGTCATATCGAAGGGATTAAGGATATTGAAGGAGAATACATAAATATTCGAGTCGCGTACATAAGTCTTAATATTACGAGCATAAATCTCCAAAATCTTCCGAATCTCCGTCGTATCTCAGCCACGTGAAATTATTTTTCATAATCTTAGTACGTTATTGATCTACGATATAGTAAAAGTTCTCTACAATAAGTAATAAGCTTTATACAATAGCTCGTGGTTGATAACTCCGCGTTAAATACAATTTATGGCAACAAAATTTTATCCTATTCTAACAGTTCGTGGAAATAAAAATCGACGGACTTATGCAACTTCCAGTTGGCGAACAAATTAACGCAAGTTTCCAACGAATGAAACGCGAATAATGGGCCAAGGAATTTCCGACGATACGAAGAATTAGGTAACGTTGTCGGAGAAGAGTGCGCGAATGTAATACAATACCTTGGAAAAGTAAAACGTTTCTTTTAATAATGTAAATGGGCTGAAAAATATTGCGGCAGAAGCGAGCAATTACTGATTCTACGTGAAAAACCGAGTGGAAAATGTGGAATAAAATTTGTAAAAATTTCAGTACACCGGTTAAATCCTCAATTTCGATCCTCGGATGAAAAAAAATTAATTGTAATAAATCATACCAGGTGTTTTTCCTATCTTTCTTATTTTTCACGTAGAATCACACTCTGTGTTTCTATTCGATCTATTGGCCAAAATCTATAAAATTCACGTGGCGATCAACGTATCGATGCATTCTGTCAATTAAAAAAAGAAGATATAGCTTAACGTAGAATAATCTTTTTTATTGCGATAGTGATGGAAATTTCATTATCGAGATTAATCGTGAGCTTGTTGAAAGTCTGATCGGCGCTATAACGAAAGAGTAGTTAGGCGAGCGGAATCACGGCGTGGAATGGAAAAGCGTGAGAAAGTAGTCTCATAATGTAATTAATGATCGAGGAATCGAAATTCTGTCGTATTTTACAGCGAGGATAAGAACTACTCAAGCGACAATCGAATGTCACTTAAGCGCTCTGGAGATGGAATCAATTAGTACTTGAGTGGCGTTAATTCTTGCGCGAAGATCAATTCTCGCAAACTATTCGAAAAATAAGGATTAAAAGGTTTTTACATAGGGAAGCGTAGGATTGAAGCTTAGGATTTAATTTTGACGCGAATAAATGAAAGTTTAAGAATCGAGATTTAATTGAAATAAAAGTAGGATCGTTAAATTAAAAAACGTGAATAATTCTCAATTTTTGTCGCATATGAAGTATAGACACAAGTCTTTCAAATAATAAAATATTTAACCAACGTTAAATATTTAACTATAACGTGAAAGTAATATAAATGTAAATGAATATCGAACATTCTGAATTATAACACCAATTAATCGCATGCTAATTAATATTTATGAATCATAAGCGAAACACGATGGAAAATCGAAATTCGATATATATATTTCGAACCGTAAAAATAAGATCAGTAGAATGAACATGAGTTGGTGTACACTAGTTTTTTATTAAATGAAAAATAATTGATACGAATAGTAATAATAATAGAATATTTCTTAATTAACTTTTTCATTAATAGATATTATGTTTACATATATACAAATAAATATAATTTTCTACAAATAATATATATGTTATCAATTTAGGATATGAGTATAAAATTTCTCACCATGTCACAAATTTTCCCGAACGTTATTTTTCGCATTTGAACTTGCAGTTGGATACTACGACTATATTTCTTATATTTGTTTACAAGTTTAATAAAACTATTTTACGCTATGGCTTCGCTTGTTACTTACGGCTTCTTCAAACCAAGCGATTAAGAGATGGAATAAAGCTGAAATTACGTGATATAATATGCGCGTATACTTCGTGTGCCTGACATAACGAGCATCACACTACTTACAAAGGAGACTTTACCTTGTATAAATCATACTTTTACTTTAGCAGCATGATAAATTTTATCCGATTACTTGAAAGCTGTTTGTATTCCGAGTTATTAAGCATCGTTATAACAACGAATGGTGTTGATAATTCTCTAATTTATTTAAATTTCCAAATTAACATAAAGTGTTACGTAATTATTTTATAAATGTCTTAAAACGTTATGAATATTAGTTTATATGAAATCTTCCCTTAGAGTACGTGGGCGGATGAATATTAAACTTTGATGGAACGCATCTAACGATGAAATATTACATATCTATGAAATTCATCTAAATGATTAAATATCAGATATCTATGGTATTCATCAAACGATTAAATATCAAATAATATAAAAAAAATATAAAATAACAGTTAGCAACATTTCGATATTATGGATTAATTGAATTAACTTTTAAATCGAAACACAAACGTGTTAACTACAACCTGCGGATTAAAGCGATTACAACTTTTTCCTTTTTTTTTTACTTTTTTTTTTTTGATAGGAAAACTTCAACCAATACTTTTGTGTAAGCCTGTGAGGTAAGCCTCGACTTCTAAACTAACTTCGTAAGCTATAGAACTAAAAGAGCATAATCGTAATGTGATACGAATAGTCGGAAGAAATTTAACATTTATTTAAAAACTATATATATTTATTTAAAAACCGCTATATTACAAAGTCTTTAACTATATTTTTATGAATCTGTATAATTTTTTAGAATTTTAAAAGGATACATATATATATGAGAGCTCCCTAGATTTCATGTAGGATAGGGATTCTTTTTGTTTCGCGGGTAGCACGACAGGCTGTGTTTCACGGACAGACCGATCTTCCCTTGTTTTACGGACGACCATTTTAAGAAGCACGTTTTTCCCGAACGGACGGACAGAGAGTTACATTAGAGACAAACAAGGTTACGGAATAGTTATTTAAGATTTTAAAGACTGAAGAAGAAAGATCGGTAGCTCAGGACGTTGAAAATCGATTCTCAATTTTCAAACATTGTACTTAACACAAACACAATCTTAAACATTGTACTAAAGACTTGTTATTTCCCGTTTATATAATTATTGTTATTTATTGTTATAGACGCATATTAATTGTTGTTTATTTTTGTATTTTATTATTTACTCCATAATGAAAACTCGATTTTCAGACTACAGAATAGATCCCTGAATTATCCCCGGATTACTATCTTACATATATGTACATATTTGTATATTTTTATATATATATATATATAGAGAGAGAGAGAGAGAGAGAGAGAGAATGTTACAAGGAAGTAATCTAAAACTTCGTAAATTTGTAGTACATGTTTAATGAGAGAAGTATAAAATATCTGATAAGCGCAGATCCAAAAATTAATCCTATTTACTTGATATACCGTACTTTTTATTTAACATTTAAATCGAACGTATAAATCGAACCCTCGATAGAATAGATAGAATAAACGTGTCCAATAAAATAATCTCCTCCATCATCTGATTTGAATTCAACGAATTTTTTTTTTATGAATACACATAGAGAGAAATCTACCTATTGTGGACACACGTACAAATCAATAAATAATGCATGTCGTGCAATATCGGCTACAGAAGGAATAAATAGAGAATTATGTATTATCCACAGATGGCAGTTATACAGTGACTACGAAAGGTATTTAAATAATATGAATATAAATACATGATACACGTATTAAACTTGGTATTATTTAATGGTACTTTCATACGATTATAAGGATTTGATTTGAAATATAAAAGCTGATAGGAAAACGGTTCATTGGAAAATATGGACACGCGCAAATATTTTCTCGTGCCCGCAGTATATTAAAACAGAAAGTCAAATATTTGTTATGAATGGCGAAGGATATTTTTCTCTTCTTCTTGACCCAGCAATTGGATTTCATCAATATTATATAACGTTGATTAAAATTTACTTTTCTCTCGAGTGAGTACTATAAGATCACAAAATGACATAGATCTTTTCTTTGCAACTTGCTGAATATAAAACTGCGTCCTTTTACAGGCAACCATGTATATTCCAAGCGTGATGAAGGGATTAGATCATCGTATCGTAAATTATGCTTACTTCCAACCCCAAAGGCAGACTTTCTATGTGCTTGTCTCTTTGCTTCGAGGGCCAGCGAACTCTTCACTCTATATGACAGAAACAGCCTAGAATCCAGGGGGAAATTTGAAAGTCAATCAAGGAAGGAACTGCAAGATGGACAGAGCAAGGTCTCGTAGAAATGTATGTGAGATTCGTTTCTCGCAAATTACGAGATACGGAAACGTTTAAAGTCATCTACAGGCGGAAATCTGTTCAAGACAGTCGCGGTAATATTTCGACGTTATATTTCATACGTTAAGCCAGCTACTATTTAAATATGTTCTTTGAAATTAAGTAAAATCAAAGTAGCTGAAAAAGTACAGCTGATAAAATTACGTTCAAAACGTGAATGAACAATAATTTTTACTTTCGTTACGCTGTTGTTATCGATTATCCATTATTTCTTATGGCAAGAAATGGGAACGTGCTTAATTTACGATAAAAACGAGAAACAATACGTAAAATATTTTTCACGATAAATTATTTTCATATTGTTTGAAATAATTTTACGCTTCCGCGATATAAGTGGCGAATGTAATTGAACAAGAATCATTTTTGATAAATGTAACAGATATATACCGTATATATATGCAAAATATATTGTAACGTGTTAATTCATAAAGTTACGTAAAATTATTGGAAATCTATGTACGTAGGTATGTTTAAATATTTCATTCATGTTTTTATTCCATCGAATTGCAAGTTATATAAAATCATTTCATTAATAGTATAGTTAAATAATATAAGAATTGCGAATTAAGAATATTGTTTATTAGTGATATAAATAATTAAATTAGTAATAATGTATACTTAACACGTTCTTGTATTTTGATATTAAGGTAGAATTAAATGGTTAAAGAATTAAAATTATTTCGCTCTTCTTTCAAAATTATTTCAATCTCGATCTCATGTTTTAGAAGGGAAAACTATAATTTTTGTTCTTAAAACATATCATCCCCTAATAGTCTGCGTTCGAATCATGATTATTCTAAAAACCACTATGATTGTGTTATTGAAACAACGTCATCAACTAGTTTCTTAAACTACGTAGATGCTATTGAAACAAACTACGTACATGCATAGTAAGTTTATATGAATATTAAACATAAGAAACTTCGTTTGACTTGATTTGGCTGAAATCAGCTTGTCGAAGTGCATCATAGAAATAAGTCACGTCGATCAAAGTTGTAGCGCAATATCTATTAGACTGTCATTAAAGTCATCGTTGGTACATTAATAGATGGTATCATACAGTTAAACGACATGTCATAATATTCTTTCATCTAAACCATAGTAGCAACAGACTGTTTCCTACAGACTAGAGGTATTTCATGGGACGATCATATAAATTCTTAAATACAATAATGTATAATACACATACGTACATACATGAACCAAGTCTGTAAGCATAATCTATAGACTATAATAAATACGTGAAACATTTTGAATTCTGTATTAGATTTGAAGAAATCTCGAATAAATCAAAAGATATTAAATACTACAAAACTGTGAGCATTATTAAGGATTAGGATGTGATTTTTTGAAAGATATAAATATAATTTATGAATAATTTCAAAGATGAAGGTGAAAGAAATCTGTAACAAGAATTAGTCCCTTAAGGAAACGTTAATTACTTTGTTACTGTAGAAACACTTGTGGATTCTTCGTTATAAAACTAACAATTATCTTTTATCTAAAGGATATGTTATAATACAAAGATCCTTAAAATTATTCGATGGAATATCCTATTGATATTAATGCTGATTACCTACTTTTTAACCTATCATTTACAAAGAACAGTTTATTTATCGAAGCTATAAACTTTTTTGCCCGCTTCAGAGCTTTCATCGACGATTTATGACGTACATGGTGCAATAATGCCTAATGCGATTCTCTTTAATATCCCATATTGCATACATTCTCGTACCGATTACACAAATTGTTTGAATTCAAGAAACATGAGATCACTACACCGGTATAAATTTGTTATTTACTTGATCTGAAATATCCTTTCAAGTTTGAAGTGAAATTGAAATTCTTTCAAATAATTTTTGACTTAAAGATGTTATTTATAGTTTCGCGTTTATCGATATTGATTCCCTAAATTTAACTGATTTTAGATGTATATTTATTTTACGATTTAAGCATTACATGTTAGTTTAAGTATCATTTACATACCAGCTACTTGAAATCCATTTAATTTCATGTAACTTAACTAATTACAGAACAAGGTTTAACTTTTACGCTAACTAAGCTCAAAATGTCCATGAAGCATGATTTGTTTCTGGAAAGTCATTTAACTATTTTAACTAACGAAATGTATAACGAAAACTATCGATTTTCAGAACTTTATAATATAATGGAATCGTTTTACATATTTGCGGACAAACAACACAACACAGTTTTCGTCTATGAATACGAAATAAAAAATTTAAATAAAAATTATATTAATCCTTTCGGTACGAGTTGTTTTTTAACATCGATAGTACGTATAAAGCAGTAAAGCATGTGCGTGACCTGAATACATTTCCGGTCTTTTTATAACGATTGTGAACAAATAATGTAAAACTATAACTTCAAAACTATAACGTATGTTTCCAGATAAAGAAAATAATCACAGACTTCGCTGGATGCATAAGCATTCATAGACCACATCAATGGAATTTTTTCTGATGAATATGTACTTATCCTGTAGGAAAGTATGAGATGACTCGTTTGTTTGTAAGAAATGTTCAAGAGCAGTTATGAAATCATTTACGGATTTCACTACGTTTTACATATTCGAAACTTTCCATCTTTGCATTTCTTTTCTGTCTCCCCTTTCTCGTGAATACTTAAATACATGATTTTTTCAAAACTTCACAAAAATAATCGTAAGAATCTGTTCTATTTTTTCTCGTATATTTCCTTGTTTGGAAAAAGGAATAATTTATGACTTGTAATTTGTAAAATTACGCTAATAATATCAGTTTACTTGTACAAGATGGCCACCATACACATATTTGTCACATTAGAAAATATAGACCTAACCAAACAGGAATATTACACATTACAAGTTAACATACATATATATGTAGTATCTATTTACAAGTATCGCAGATTACCTCTTGAAAAGTAAGAAAACATAAAGACTAAAGTAAAGTTGTAAATCTAAACTACAGTTCAAGTTATACAAGGCATGCAAAGCTTCTCTTGAAACGTTAGGTGCGTACTTCGATATACAATATAAAGAAACATAGCCCGCGAGAAAAGCTATATAGTACATACCATACAGATCCCTCGCCATAACTTTGTCAATATGCGCAACGAAATCGGTCATTTTCGCGCCACCACTCAAACGCCGTTTCCCTCGCTTTGGATAATTGAATTAAATCCAGATCGTCCATGTTTACAGCGAAGCAACACGTAATACCGCCAAAAGTGCTTTCCACCCCCTCACATAACTGACATCGGCCGTCCGTGGATCCAACGGAAGGATTTTGAACGTTGGAGAATGCGTAACGCTGATTGGCTATTGAGCTCGGGGGTCGATCGTATAAAGGGACGCCGGGTCGCAACGAGCCTCACAGTACCGCTTCGACTGTGAACGCGATAGGAATTGGATCGTTTATTTTACAAAGCTCCTTTATCTTTTGCAACAATTACATTCGAATGTCTTTTCAAGCGCTAACGACATAATCGACGTTTGGTAAGCGATTAGTAACTGCGAATTCGTAGAATTCGTGGATAATTCTCGAGCTGTTTCGTGCGTACGCGATATTAAGTGGCACGCAAACAGGTGCACCTATTCGCGTAGCGCAAGAAATGTATCACGGAGGTCGTTGCAGGTAATATCCATCGACAGACGGGACAATTCGGGTGCACGATCTATGCCTATGACTGTGCAGTAGGGCATACTCTTCTCGACCACTTGTCTGGCGCCAACCACCACTATTGTCTCGCGAAGGCCAAGCTGTAAATCTTCGTTGCTTATACCGTTTTCTTGGTGAGTGTTAATTTTTTACTTATTCGATGGTATAATAATACCGTTATTACGAGGTAAAAGTTTTTGGATGTGTGATTTCTTGATTGAAGAGACGCTATCATTATTAAAAGTTTGAATATCCCGCCACTAGCGAGGGAAACATAATACGGAATGATTCTTTCATTTGCTTACATTCGATTTGTTAATTTTACTCTTATTCTCCTTTTTAATTCGTAATTTAATTGTGAGGACATATGCTATGGAGCAATTTTTGTTACTTTTAGCATCGTTGCTTTATTTGTTAAGACTGTTGAGCAATACGATCGTTTACTTTATTTACTGCCTTGTTTGCTATTATTTTACTTTTAAAGACAGGTATTTTGGAAATATAAACTTCTACATATTGGTATAATATTGATATACTTGAGATAAGCTCGTTTATGCTGTTACTGTTTAGGATCGTTTATTCATTAAGGTCATTGTAATCATATGACAACGAGAACTAGTGTAAAATATATAAAATGTATAGTTCTATTTTAATAATCAATTTTTAGTGTCTTTAGCGAAACGAATTGATTCGTATTAAAAATGTCGTTTAGTGAATAGGAAAATAGGACACTGAAGGTTTAACTAATTTAAAAGGATTTAGTTATTGAAGATAGTACTTGCTGAGCAAATGGATCGCTAAGTTGTCATAATGCTACAAATGATACACGCTTGTTAAATGAAAATCCATCGACTTTTCATTTTTCCATTTGTTTAAGAAATATGTTATCCTATTAGTTTATTCCATTAATTTTTATAATGATATATGCAAACAAAAGTGTATAAATAATAATATGCAAATAATTTTTTAACTTAAATGTCACTTATTTAATGTTTTATAGAATGATATAAGTATACTACTGATAAAATTAATTAATCGAGAACGGAATTAATGCTGTTTATTGTAATCAGAAAGAAAATGGATTAAGGAGCGAGAAGATTTCGAACGTAGCGAAATTATTTGTTGATTGAATATCTTCTCCTACCCGACAAGCAATGCGGGTTATTACAAGTAGTTTTTACTTAATTTCCAATTAGTTATCGTATCTATAAGGTGTTGTCAAAGTTTTGGTACATAAATTTAGCTTGCATCGTATTGTACCGATTTATTTATATATCCTTTTTTATATGATTTATGTTATTGAGTTAGGATTATATTAAATTATTAATAAAATGAAAGAAAAATGGAAATTAAAATTAAATAAAATAGAATTGCATTAAATCAGAAATAGAAATAAAGTCGAACTAAAGCAAATTCAATTAAATTATTTCTTTTTACTTGCCTATGGGATTCTGGGATTATTAAAGTTCCTATTACGTACTCGTATTCTCGCTAATTCTTAAAATGAATTGACTATGAAATGAATGAGACTATTTCTCCGATTATATTAAATACGCAATATCAATTACGTGTAATTGAATACATTATTCGAACGTTTCCTACAGAACTCTTGTTATTAATACATTATGGAAAATTTGAAACCAATTCGATATATATATATATGTCGGAGATGGAAAAACACCGGAACCTCTCCTTGGATTCTCGGGAATACCGTAATGTCGTAATTTAGATTAAACAAATGTCGCTCCGATTGTTCGAGGTTTATGATAGTGAGCTTGGGCTCGAGGCGACAACCAGTCGCCGAACGTAGCCGCGGTCAAGGGATGAACGTTTTATCTAACAAAGGCACAGAGTAACTCTATACCTCTCCTTTAAAGAAATAGCCGTAGCGACACGTGGCAGTAAATATTTCAAAGGTTTCTGTTCCGTGGCTCGCCACACGCAGATCCTATCCTTCGGGTAAGATGATCTCCAGATGTCAATATACCTCCGCAGTATGTTTAGCTAACTTGAGGACCCGCAATAAATCTTAAGATTTAGTCAAGCAAAGTTCTTCATTTAGACAAACAGTCCTTGTTGCAACTACGGGACGATAGGAGAAGCCTATCTTCCACGAACGATGCCCCCGTCAACAACCTCCCCTCAAGGGCGGCCAGCATCTCTTTCAAAACGCCGATATGGAGATCGACCAATTAGCAACAGCGCTAATTTCCCTCACCTTTGGAACGAAAGCTTTCTTTGACGAATCCGAGGATCTCATGTCCTTAGACCCACCCATTATAGTTTTCCTCGACGGCATCGTCGAGACGGAGAGTTACTATCCGGTACGATCTCGACGACGATTCAAGTAACTCTCGGATACGTAGTGATGGCCCCATGCATTAACATTGAGTACAACTTAGACGCTAAAGAAGAGTAGAGTTCGTCATCCCGTTGACCGTGGATTCGTTATTGAGCCTAAGATCATTGTCATTAGCTTCTCGAGTATCAAATTATCGCGATTACTTGTCCAATTCCAACATGGTCATGTTTGCACTAGTAAATATCTCCTCTATTGCATAGTGATCACGTCTAGTGTCAATAGGGATTCGTTTACGCCCTTAACCCTAACTCTAATCGTAACGCCAACCCGACATATATATATATAGAGGTTGCAAGGCATTTATTGCAAACATATGCTTAACGAAAAATTAGTATACAATATTAGTAGTAGTCTCAAACATACAATTAATCGCAGTAAATGTCCTGCGACTCTTACATACATTGTCATACTCGTTTGAAATTGTAATAATACGTTAATCTTGTCACAGTATCGATAGGATATCAAGATATTCTTAATAATATGTCCACAAGGAGTTTGCAGGGATATTCAAATATTTTCGCGAACCACTGTAATTCAGCACAAGAGCAGAAAATTCCAGATTTTTTAGTTCTCGATCAGAGTGAATGTTTATACAAGTAACATTCGCTATCTGTGTCCATATTTACCGAACATTTCTATTAAACCTGCGCCAAGCTCGTAGAATGCCTCAGGTCGTATATGAGATGTCAGTTTTATCAAACGAAACGGGACCAGCTAATGTTTAATCTCGTAAACTGAAGTTGCCAGCAGAAAAGTACGGCTCTATATAGTAATTGGTGAAGACCGTGAAACGCGAAAGATGAGAAAGAATCAAAAGGCGGGGGATACGACGAATCATGGCAATCCATTTTATTTTCCAGCCATCGATTAACGGCCAACGTTTAATTTCATTTCTTTCGCAAAACGCAATTAGAATCGTCGCGACAATCGCTAGAAACCGCAGGCAAATCTGCCAACGTATCGATCGTAGCGGACGCCAATCCCTCTGCGTTAAATGAAATAACGAAATTCAAGATGTAAATTTCACGAAACTTTTCCTCTCGCATTTGTTCGCCAGTCGATGCTTCAAATACTACAGAATATAGCTATTTGCTTTTTGCTGGAAAGCTGAGCGCTATTTCGCTTAAACGTGAAACAGCGAGAATTTAGGTATTTCAAAGACACTGTCTATGGAAATCGCTGAAAATTGCAGCCATTTAATTTCACACTGACCTACTCCTGTTTTTTTAAATACTTTAGGAGAGGGCGCTACTCGTTACCATTTTATATAGCCATGAAGCGTTTAATCTTCGAAGGAGGATAATCTTAACAAGATACATCTCGGGGTCGATATTATCGGAGATGAATAAAAGTTTTTCGATTCTTCATATTTGATTTTTTAAGTAGAACTTTCCGTTGATCCTGGCTTGAATCTTCTTCTTTTTCGTGCACCCAAATGCTTATTATTAGATGAGAGCGATAGGAAGGTTTTTCGTGTTTCGCAACATTAGAGACAGCAGGAAACGAGCTAATAAAATTGAAGTCACTTAGCCCTTAATATATTTAATATGAGTAATTTTTTAAATATAGCCATCTATTAGCGTGCGTTTGAACTTTGCGTTTTTCTTTTTCGTGCACCTGAACGTTTTTTATTAGACTGAGTGGGTCACGTACCTAGGAAGCTTTCCGTGCTTCGCAACTTCAAAGTAAACAAAGGACATTTGACAAAGTCAACAAGCGACGAGTTAATAAAATTGAAGTTAAGATAGACAGAAAGATAATACGTATGTAGTACCTCTGTGGAAGATAATATAAAATGGAAACGTATTTGACGCAACAGAAATATCTTTCTGCAAATATAGGAGACGAGGAATCAATTTAGCAAAATAATGAAATAAAGTTATTGAGTCGCGAATTACACGCATGTAATACCAGATAAAATAACTTTAGCTTAATAATCTTTGTTTCTTATATTCTCGTGAATAATAATTCTTTAATCGATAGTTCCATGGATATTTAGAATAATATCTACAAATTATTTAGAAATGCATAAAAATCCACGGTTTGTTTAATCGTATAGATACATACATAGATAGGTTGAAGGTTTATTTTGAAAATTCATTAGAAACCTAAGAAGTGAATTTACGCAAATTCCGTTCGTTTTTCATTACCAATTTTCAATAAATTATCGTTGCTTGTCTGTCGGATTCGTATTATTATAGTATTTTAACTGTCTATGTTTTTAACGTTCCATGGCTAGAAATCCACGAACAGTACACAAATTACCAATTGCTGTTCTTTTATCTACGCGACGTTTAATTTCCGTTAAAAATAAATTACGTTTAAAAAACTAGTTTAAAAAATGACTCGGTTAACCGGTTAATATCGGATTCTTGCTATAGTTGTTACATGACTTTTTACTATTTTTTGTCTATTGCCAAATAACCTTTCTCATGGTAGGCGGATCGTACACGATTATAACGTGGAGAAAACGTGAAGGGTAATCGTTTTACTAACTCGTTGCCTTAATTGGTTTACCTTAACTATGTTGGCTGTGTCAACCGATGATACGGGTTACGCTTGTTTCATTGTTCACGCAACACGGTATAACGGTACATATCTGGAATCTGCATAGATGATTAGGGATGAATGTTATGGAAATTTCCAATCTAAACAACCCAGTCTTCAATGAGTATCGATCGATCGCATTTTAATGTCGTTAATTACGAGCAATTATATTAATGAAACTATCGTAAATCTTGTACAAATAAAAACAAAAAAGGATCAAGAAATTAATATTATTGTTACCATCGTTGCGCGCAAATATTACGTACAGTGGGTATTTTATCGTAAGAAGGAACATATTACTTTGTCCCAAAAGTTTCTTTCCTTTTATAAGGAAATTATTTAATTGTTAGTACATACGCATCTTCTAACGAATGGGAACAACTTCGAGTCACCGTAATCATCATATCGAATGGAGAAAAAAAAGATCGAAAAATATATATATTGGAAACTTTGAATCTAAAATCTGATATTTATACGAACGTTGTAGCACGAAATTTAATTTCTCTTCTTTTTCCGGCTTCCGTAAAACGACTGCGTCTAAAGGACTTTCGAAACTTAATTATCCCGGTTGAATCTTTAAAGTAATATACATGGACTAACTTTTCATTGAAGACACCGGTAAGGAAGAAAATCGCCAGGAACTGGTAATTATCGAGCGCTTCCACAATGAGTAGACGGTCAGTTTGTCTAACTCCTTCATTCAAGGATAGCGCATACTTGAAGTGTTTCCTACTCCGGGGACTGTTATTGAAATGCTTGGAATTGCACGTATAGTTGCGCAGTTATGCGTTTAAGGGCCACATCTGTCATCTCGATTTTTTTATTATCGTTGCACACCACCTTGCATGATTTTAATAATATTTAGACAGAAGAAAAAATATGAATAAGTATTCTTGTTATTATTTGCGTTATTAAGTCAAAATGGAAAATACCTTCGGTTCGAACAGTTGATTTTAATCAAATTTAGTTGAAATTCGATTTGTACTTTGGAAATTTTAATCGGTTGCAGAATATATAATATTAGAATATATAATAACGGATATAATATGCAAAGTTAAATGTATTCTACGTCATTGTCATTATTGTTATTGTTTGATCGTGATCGGAGAATAATATTTTAAAAGACATGACGAATATATGGCATAGAATTTGTATTATGAGATCGAAATGGAAGATACTTTTAGTTCGAAGGTTTGATTAAAATTCAAATTTCATTGTGCTTGACGAATTTCCATCGATCGTAGAATATACAGCTAAAACATCGATGTAACATCGAAAGTCAAGCAATATTCTACTTTCTCGTTTCGCTTGTTATCGTCATGTACAGCCTCGTAATATTTTTAAAACCATAGGACACATATAAATGAGATATAAATACGTAAGTGCGTTATTAAATCGAAATGGCAAGTACTTTCGGCTCGGATATCGATCAAAATAATATTGAGAGTGAAATGCAAGCTATGTGTATCACGCTTTATTTCAGCGCGAAGTTTCGGTGAAATTGAACCGAAAAATTTGATTTCAACGCAAATCAAACGCTGGTTGGCCGTGTCAAAAACATATCGCCGTATCCACTGTTTTGGTCCGGTTATTTCACGCGTGATGACACATATGCAAAATTGAAAGTCCTTTACAACGTACGTACACAAGTGTCCCGTGTGCTTCTTATCTCTCCTTACGCATAAAACGCTATGTGTATATTTCGAAATATGAGAAACGGTTGATTTGCTGTACAAAGTGCAACGTCACGTGATTTTTATCGAAAGCTATAACCATACCAGATATAACGTTACAGAATAAAATACGTCGCGAAATACCATTACAGCGTGCTTGGTTTTATTTTCTAATCTTTTTATCCTAACTTTGTCATTTCGCTCGTGCGTGTGCCTTGTAACGTAACGGTAGTAATACAGTTTTTACGTTCACTCGCATACGTAGCTTGCAACGTAGTATACTTTATGTTCAGACTGCTGGCCATAAACTCGATTTACAATAATTATCCTCCCTCTTGCCTTGTATTCTCGCTTAATCATACACACACACACGCAAAACCTTATTTTTATTATTCTTTTATTTTATTCTTTTTTTGTTATTTTACCTTCAGTTGCGATACGTAAAAGATTCTTGTAATTACGCTCCATCTAAGTGTTAGCCTTATACCTCTAACGTTATAAATAAATTCTTAATATTGAATCGACATCGCAGAAAAGGTAAAATATGGAACACTCAGATCGGTTAACAGAACAGAAATGTAGTTGTTCGCAATCATCGAGATCCGAGCATCAAATTGTTTGACTACTCGATGATCCACATTTTGCCATCAGAATAATAAATCTAAAATTTAGCGAAAATAGTTTCTGGCAAAATAAACGTTCAGAAAATGAACGACTAACTGAGTGAAGTAGCCTATAGTCGTTTGGCAGACATTCATCATCGATCGGATTAAGAAAGAAAGGGAGACCTGTTCCATATTTGGCCACTTTCCTCTATGTATGTAAAGTGTTTATAACGTAAAATGCTAAAGTCGAACCTTGTTAGCTCGAAGCCCAAGGGATGAGCAAAAATTTCCGAGTTCTAGAGGTTTCTTCTTATCGAAAACGTCGAGCAAATGAGGTTCGACAAGCGGAAATTCGAAGGAGTACGAAGGTTGAATTGCGTTCATCTTTTCAGGAAACGTTGGTATTTTAAGGTTCCCCTTCGAATTCGTTTGATTCGACGCAAAAGATCAACCCCTGTCATTTTTGCGACTTAATGCGTCTCTCGTTTCAAATATGTCAAATTGACAGAATAGTAGAACATCGACTACGCGAAAGGATAAACAATTAATTTTCCTCTTTGTCATTTGCACGCATTCTAATTCGTTCCTTTTTTCGGAGATATCGGATTTCGTTCACCCGTGAAGGTCACAAACTTTCAGACAAATCGTTGCAATCTCCTTTACATCTTCGATGTGTAATACGAATGGATACGATGGATACGATGGATAATACGAAATCGTTATCGATGTATTAGGTATAATATCGGTTGGTCGGAAAGTTCGTTCCGATTTTTAAGGAATTTAATAAAATAAAAGCTTTGCTTAGTACCTTTCCATTGAGGAAATTTCAAGTATATTTTCATTTATGTTTTTAAGCATATCACGCTGAAAAAACGTTACTGTAAATGTTTTTAAATATGCTCGTTGATTTTTAATAAAATATTACACGTGTTAAACGCTGCTGGGAAAGTTCGTTCGGATTTTTAACTCTTTGGACGATGTAAAAAATCATATTGAAAAGTTTCCCGCCGGAAAGCCTGAGAGGTTCTGGAAGAATGGATATTCAAGTTGCGTGAAATATGGGAAAAGTTTGCGGAAGAAAAAATCGTGCCTGTATAATTCGATAAACGTATTTCGAGTAGAAATGCAAATTAGAACCAAAGGATCTTTTCAATCGTTCGAAAAATACGTGGCAATTCAGGCTATATGCTTGTCAGAGCATCCGCGGAATATTAATTCTGTGTTATAACAGCCACGCATACTCCACGTTTCACGAGTATACTCGTCGTCGCTTACTTTTCGCGACGCATTTTAACACGCTTCTCAGAAAGGTCGCAACAACTAACAGCTTCATATCGTATAAATAAATTAAATCTTTTTTAAGAACATTTTGGCCATTGTATCTTTGATAGCTAAAACATTTTATTCCAGACAAATCCCTTGCTTCGTGCAACCAACACCGAATTATTTTAAATTAGATTGGTCGTTTGGAAAGAAGATACGCGTTTTCCTTTGCCCGCCAATTTGACAGGTGTTGGTAAAAACACGGTGGAAATGACTGGCGCAATGACGAAAAACCTTTAGCTTCCATCGATATGCGTCTGACGTCGACCTTCGAAGAAGTTGGGATACAACTTGCGTCTTACATTTTCCGTCTCGCGTTATTTGCGTAAATATACAAAGAAAGACAGACGTCTGTCTCAGTGTGGTTCCGATCGTTCGGGATCTAAATTCAGACCTAAAACTGTAGGTTCATTCTTCGCCATCCGCACGCAGTTCTCGTGATTCTTTGCCCAGAGTTTCATAAGACAGTCGCTAACGAGCTCGCTAACCGAAAGGTCTGCGACTGCGACCAAATGCTCTGGAACCGTACGACTTTTAAAACGATAAGGATCGACGACGACGAAGACTGAAAATGCGAAATATATATATAATGCGTTCGTCTAATAACGCACGCACATTCGTACGGTAAATACGTGAGGTTATTTGGTGCAGGATGTGTAGATGTTTAATAGTATATTTATTAACAATTCTCGTTTTCGACTCTTTACGTACAACTCTTGATTCAACAAATGTTTTCTTGATCCGATTCGTTTCTTTTTGTCGCCCTTTAATATCCCCACTACGCACGCGATTGGTGGGCGTCCGTGACCGTTGTCAGGTAACAACGGTCGCGGACGCCTACCAACCGTGTGCGTAGTGGGGATATTGAGAGGCGACAAAAAGAAAGGAATTTTAGTTTTCAAACTTCATTTTCGTCCACGACCATTGTTACACGACAACGGTCACGGACGCCCACCAACCGCGTGCGCAGTAGGGATATTGAGAGACGACAAAAAGAAAGGAATTTTATTTTTCGAACGTCATTTTCGTCCGTGACCGTTTACACGTGGCAATGATAGCGGACACCTACCAACCGTGTGCGTAGTGGGGATATTGAGAGACGACAAAAAGAAAGGAACTTTATTTTTCCAACGTCATTTTCGTCCGTGACCGTTTACACGTGGCAATGGTGGCGGACGCCTACCAACCGCGTGCGCAGTAGAGATATTGAGAGACGACAAAAAGAAAGGAATTTAATTTTTCCAACGTCATTTTCGTCCGTGACCGTTTACACGTGGCAATGGTGGCGGACGCCTACCAACCGCGTGCGCAGTAGAGATATTGAGAGACGACAAAAAGAAAGGAATTTTATTTTTCGAACGTCATTTTCGTCCGTGACCGTTTACACGTGGCAATGGTAGCGGACACCTACCAACCGTGTGCGTAGTGGGGATATTGAGAGGCGACAAAAAGAAACGAATTTTATTTTTCGAACGTCATTTTCGTCCGTGACCGTTTACACGTGGCAATGGTAGCGGACACCTACCAACCGTGTGCGTAGTGGGGATATTGAGAGGCGACAAAAAGAAAGGAATTTTCCTTTTCGAACGTCCTTTCGTCCGTGACCGTTTACACGTGGCAATGGTAGCGGACGCCTTCCAACCGCGTGCGTAGTGGGGATATTGAGAGACGATAAAAAGAAAGGAATTTTCGTTTTCGAACGTCACTTTCGTCCTTGACTGTTGACACGTGGCAACGGTAGCGGATGCCTACCAACCGCGTGCGTAGTGGGGATATTGAGAGACGACAAAAGGAAACGAATTTTCGTTTTCGAACGTCATTTTCGTCACGCCTTTTTCCAAATATTCGGTGGAGGGATTGTAGGGATATCGATGACTGGTTAGGCCTATTGGCACTTACGCTTCGATGTTATACTTGTATCGACGAAACCGTTGGAAAGTTTTGTTATCGCAGTTACATACGTAAGTGTGTAACACAGATTAACCATCGTACCTGATTAACACTAACTCTTAACGAAATGAATATGGGCAAATGCACAATTTTAAATAAAATTTTCTATGTCGTTTCACCGGGCTTGGTAAGATTAGCGTTGAACAAGGACAAAAGGCGCCTTTATCCGTCTAACAGGGCATTCTCTTCCCATTCTCATATCGCATCCATTTACACGGTAACGTACGACCCTCGTACTCTGTATTTCTATATCTTTATGGTTATTCCAGACAATGTCAACAATAGAAAGAAAGATTGGTTGCTGACGGCTCGTAACGTATAGCTGGAAAAGTTGGAGTTGCAGAGAGCAACTGGTTAGAGTAGCGGCAATATGGAAGTTGTACTCGCACAGGTAAACTTGGCCATGTAGAAGTCTGGGCTGGGTTAGATCGTGTTCTAAACTCGAGTTACAGAGCTAAAATAACGTATCCGGACGTGTAGATGATTCGAGTTAAAGCAAGCTTTATTTTCACTTATAGGAGGCAGCGAAACGAAAGGAATCAAAGAAAATTGTTGCAGCCTCGTGCAGGTTTTTGAAGTCATAGGGGCTCGATCGTAAAACAAAATTCGTCGAACGAGCGGGTATTCTATTTACCTGATAAAGTTAAATATTATCGCCCGCGCTACAAAAGAAAAAATCTATTATCCATTTGTTCCTATCTCCACCATTTACATACACCGTTTTTGCAACGGTAAAATTCCTCTGCAAATCATTTTTTAACGAAAACTACGAACAATGTTTTCCGCGTTACTCTGACGCGCTTTTAATTCGCCGTGCTTCATGCGGCTTTTGTCGCAGCCGCTAGCATTGAAATACGTGTCGCGGAAAGGTCGTAGTTGAAGCTGCGCAATAGTAAACGAAAAAAGGCGCGATATCGGTTCATGCTGTAGGCGATTCGGCGTAAACGCGTGGGAGAGATACCCTGCAACGATTGCCGCGCTTTATTAACTAGCGTAGAGAAGTTGAAAGCGAGAGAAAATTTCAGTGACATCGATGAACACCCGGCGGTATGGAATACGGGTCACGCTTATCCCGGGCATCGATTGGAATTACTCGCACGAGATACGACCACGGATAAACGTTTCGAGGAACTTTTCCGTTGTTCCCAGCGTCGTCTCCTCCGATTTGCGAAATCTTTCGTACCTTTTCCGTCGATGTAACGAGCGTAGTTTCGGTCCAATTGGAACAAGGGTCGAAGAAAGGAAGCGAAATTGCTTTTTGACTCTCGATAGCTCGCTAAATCGCGACCTAGCAAACAACGAATCAGCTTACGCGGAAATGCTGCATTTATGCATAAGAAGCGCGCAAGCCAATTTCTTCGAAGATAATTACGTTCAATTAGCATAGAATTAATATCGTAAGGTCGGAATTTTTTTCCTTTTTATATAAAATAAAAACTGGTATTTTTAACGAGACTTTTTACTCGAGCAGAAAGAACGAGATTGGTTATTGGTTGAAGTAGCAATAACGATGTGACGAATATCATCATTCGTTCGTTTCACTATTAATTTGGTGACGTTTTAACGACCAGGTATACCGGTTTCATGTTCTGTGCGAAACAATCAGATTGTGACACGTATACGTGTGGGAAATGTTTAAAGATTCGGAAGATAAAAGAAGCGAGTAATAGAATTTAAGGATGCATAGAATTCACAGAATATGCAACGATATATAGGACATTCAAAGTATAATCTTCGTTAGGATATTTAAAAAGTACGACAAATATCTGTCCGGGTTTTAACACTTTAGTGTGACCGTAAAAATATAAATATTCGTATATCCACAATGTAAATATAAAAATTTCAAATAATATTTCCATGTGATGTGGAATAATCGACGAGGAAGTAACAGTCGAAGACTGTTTGATGCACCCTTCTTGCGTGTCAGTATTGTTTCATAAAAATGAATTTAAAAGAAACTATTTGGAAATTGAGGTGGAAGATACCCTAAACTACGATAAAAAATACACACGTACACACTATTTATACATACATACTGAGAGTGTTCCAAGGATGAAATGTTAAACAGCGTTGAATATTAAAACTATTTTAAAAATTAGAGGAAAATTAAGCCAGCTTACTGCTATTACTATTAGGACCGAGTATTAAGAACCAGATGTTACTAATCAGATGAATAATGAATGAACGAACAACGCAACGACAAGAACAAATTCTTTTTTTCGAATAAAGTCATCACACACACGCGCGCTTGTACGTTCACCTGAAGTATATAATAATTTATTATATTAATTAATAAGCCTATATACTCTACAATGATATAATTAGTTAATCGTTGAGCGTGGTATCGCAGGAAATGCGTGGACGAAACGTGCAAGTGCATGTTTATGCTCGAACGAGAAACTAAGTTTATCGAATAATTGAAAATATTCCGCGAACCTATTCCATAGAATTAAATAAAACGTGGCTTTAAACGTTATAAAATTCCTTCTTCTTCTCGTCTATTCGATTTAAACCCGACTTTTTCGCGCCTTCTACTCGAACGACAGTAAATTAGAGTTGGAAATATTCAACGTCTCAAATAAATAAATAAATAAAAACTAATCGAAATTCTGGATTGCGTGATTGTGGGAATAATTTTCCCAAGTATTGAAAATTCAGGCAACATAAAGAGCTTAATACGTAAAGATCGAAAGAATGATCGAAAAGTAAAATAGAATTACCTGTCTGTATTATTTATTCCCGAAACTAATGAACTAAATAGAAAGCGAATGAAGGTGAATTTCCTTTTGAAATTTTATCTCGCATGGGCAAATTACTCTATACTTTGTAGTACGTATACAGGAAATTCAATTTTCATTTAAATGCAGTGCACGTAACCTCTGGTCTATCGAAAGGAGAAACCTACCTGAAGAGTTCAATTCTGCCATGTGATATTTAGACTCATTCTTCTTTCATACATTTTTTCTATATTTCCATTTTAACCTCGTTTCTCCTTTCTCCGCTACCGATAATTTCGCGTTTCTGTCTCCTCCAATGTTTCATCTGTCCACGATCTGTGCAGTGTACGGGTGTCTCGTAGAATTTGAATTTCAATGCGCCGACAATGAGTTACCTACCTGCGGCTTGGAAATTATTTTTCATCGTCCTATTCGAGAGAGTTTACGCAATAGGTAAATTTCGTTTGTTTCGATAAGTCGGTCAAATTAGAAGCGATGCATAATAAAATACGGGTAAAATGTTTCGGGCGAGAAAGACTCCGTGGAACAGCGATTAACCTTTCGCGATTGCATGTAGATTCGATGACGAACTCGAAGATTCTTTATATCGAATAACCTTTGAAGCCACCATCTATGTTTATTTGTTAAGATTCAGATTCAAGTGATCGACCATTTCTGATTTCAAAGAGATGGCTTGGCTTTCTTATTTAGAAGTTTTACATTCGATCTTATGTACGAAGGGAACGTGAATCTTTATATTACTGCAGGGAAAGCTTGAAAGTTGGGGAAAAGTATTCTACATTCGTATTCTACATTCAAAAGTATTCGTATTCTACATTCACCTTTGTTCAATTCATTTTTATGTAAATCATTCCGCGACACAGATAATCGCAATAGAAAAGGACTGAAACTTCGATAAAAACGTCCCGACAATCCGATAAAAATTGTCTTTGCAAAGATATTTAATGTTTCCCACGCCTTTCCTCGATCTAATGTTTCTCATCTAATTTTCTATTCGTGCATTTATTCTTCAGACTCGACGAAAAGATTCGCGGACATATATACACGTGGTTTCACGAAATTCTCGGGAAACCGTCCAATTTTCCAATCGTCAGAAAGATTCAGTCATTGATATGAAAATTGGTTTTGTTCCGCTTTCGAAATTTTTCAATTCGTCGTACTCGGGTTTTTGAATCCGATTGGTCTGCCCCCAACAACCTTACGACGAATCGCTCGCTAGGAGACGCCTCCATAGATGTCGGTAGAATTCGTCCAAGTCAAAAATATCCCTGGATCGTCTACCCCATGCGGAGCAAAACAGATTTCAAGAAAATTTTCTCCGCCCATTATCCAGCAGCGTTTCGTCTTAATGAACAGTTCAAAAGACTATTAATCAGAGGATACGCCGCACGAAATCCTTTTTACGATCCGTCTCACAGTTTGCTAACCGTCGCCAGTAACAAACTCCAATCTGTTCCACAATCAACTCTAATTTCAAGGCAATCTCCACGCTAATTTCATTTTGGCATTCCAAATCGTATCTCGAAATGGAAATCACGTCCGAATACCCGGAAGATATAGTTTGCGGATCATCTCCGCGGGAAACATCGACTTTCTTTATTAATTCGTAATTGAGACTGATTTGTGTGGTTCGCGTGCTGTAATTCTCCGTATGTGCGTATAGCGCACGCGTGTGTGCGAGATACGTGACGGGGGAAAAATGTGTGGGCGAATGGGAAAGACAGGGGTGGAAAAGAAATGTAGACGCCCAGTGGTTGCAAACAGTATCCGTACGTCGGTGTATTTACTGCTTCATCTACGTTGGCGGATAAGGTGAGGCAGCTTCAAATTGATACATCACGAATTTTATTAAGTTTTCTTCTTTCTAAAATTTGTTCAAAATCGTCGACGATAATCGTCTATTCTGTGGCACGTACGTGCCGGTGGCTGTGAAATTGCAGCAAGTCGTATACGATGGAGGACGAGAGGAAGTTTAAAAAAAAAGGATAAAAGAAACGCGACAGTTTTAGAAAAAAAGAAAAGTTGTAATTGATAAGAAGAATTGGATTGCGAACAAGCTTGATA
Organism: Bombus affinis; assembly: GCF_024516045.1. Lineage (NCBI taxonomy): Eukaryota > Metazoa > Arthropoda > Insecta > Hymenoptera > Apidae > Bombus > Bombus affinis. The sequence goes on along the minus strand of NC_066346.1, from coordinate 13,845,119 downwards.
CGGATGACTGTCTTCAACGTTGTTGATGATGAAAGTCGCAATTAGTACGTAAGGTGCAGTTATCGTACACAGTTTTGTGAATTTTAAACTTCCCTTCGATCGCCGCTGTATCTCGTTTTTAGACGCGTTTCGACGTTCGACGTTCGGCGTTCGAGCGCGTTAAAAAGTATTTTTCCGACACGCAATAAAACGTTTCGTAAAATATACGATCTTCTAAAGTGAGATTTACGCGTCGTACAATTTTACGAGCAGTTTGTTCGAAAATGTGCCTCTTAAATGCTTAAATCACTTGCACTATTTTTAGAATTAATCGTATATTCTAGCTGCTGACTTACGATAATAAAAGATAATGGATTTTGTTGAAAAGACAAGTGAGAAACGAACAGATTTATTCTTTTATATCGCATATATGTATTGTAATTTTGCACCATTACATTGTTACATTCTCATCTGCTTCGATAACGAAATTTTCTGTTCCGTACGCTTTAAAGGCTCCAAGATATTTCGTGGTTCGATGGAACGTAGAATATAGCAGATCCATCGTGTCTTCACATTTTATCTTTTATCACTGATCTCTCACCTGCATATAATGTGGATTATAACGTTATTTTAGCATCCGCCTTTTCAGCGAAAGGTATAAAACGCGAAACTCCTCTTCGAGATCCATCGATGTTTCCATAAAACATTTTGTATGGGGTATTACCATACACGACACTTTAACCTTTATAAACAACGTTTTCTCACTCAGTTACATCATACGAGTTACGCCATTGCCAAATGTTAGACCGACATTAATAAAATTACAAGATAAAACAGTCGTTTCGTTGCAATTTCATTCTACGTTATAACAGCCACACGTACTCCGTGTTTGACGAGTATACTCGTCACCGTTTACCTTTTGCGACACATTCTAGGCACACGCTTTCAAAGAGATCCGGAAGAGCTGATTAATCGTATCATAAATTCACTTATCACTCGCTTTTTATCGAGCAATTATCACAATTTATTAATCACTGACAATTAGTCGGCTAAATGGTAACATGGACCGTTAGCATGGAAACGTAGAAGCATTTCAGCGTTCGCTGCGTACACGGAATTTATCGAGAAAAATACAAGTAGAGTAGAAATGCGTTTATTGAAACAAAACTTTAATTAACGCCCAATTAACGGAACGTTTGCTGGTATTATTCGAGCAAAGAGCGATACGTAGCGAGAAAAATTGGTAAGCTTCCATTATACGAACTCCAATTATATAAACTGTTCTCGTTTCCTGACAACTTTAGATAAATCGTCTTCCGCCATATTTGTCGAACGCGGTTTAACATCCGCAGCGGTCTCTCTGAATCCCGTAAAAACTGTGAAATGAAAGAAACGCATTTTGATCGTTCGCCTGTGCAACAGAACGAACGTTTCTACGTCGCTTTTGTTATTAAATGGTTTCGTAGAAAGTATTACGTGTTTCGTAGTATAGAGCCTTTTAATACAGTGAAAATACGGCCAGTTGGAAAAATCTGCGTACATCTCTTGGATAGAAAAATTATTTTCTACGTAAAGACGCAGGCAGAGAGGCGTGTGCAGTTGTTTAAGCTGTAAGCTGTTTGATAAATGTATTTTTAATATCTTTCTCGATAAATCCTCGTACATAGAAATACTCCGAAATGCTTTCACGTTTCTCTGCTAACGATTGATATTACATTTAGCCGACTAAAAGATTATGACGCGTCAGAACGCCTAGCGTTGCAGCGCGTGAAGTAGATGCGACAGGAACACGTTTACGCGTATACGGTAATAACTTTTAGTTAAATATCAACGTTTTCCTGACTTATCATCGCTCGTACGCAGAGACGAGCTCAGTCACGAAGCTGATCCTCGCTTTAAATTCTTACGTACTTCGACGATATGATTATTTAACGGGGTGTCCTGAATTAGAATGTTCTAAAACAGCGTCTTTTTGTGATTTTTTTTAGAAGGGAAAGAAAGAAACAAAGTTATTGAATTTTGAGGTGTGGCTTTATATATATTTAACGAATACAACAAATTTTTTTTAATGTTAACAAAAAAATTATATCAGATTTCTAATCGTTTTCAATCGGCGTGAAAGATTCCCCTCGTAATTCTTGACTGAAACGGAAAAACTAGAAAGGATTAAATTATTATATATTTTTCTTCTCGATGAACTAAAAAGGTTTGTCAAAAAGTTGATTTAAATAATTGTTATAGCACCTTGAAGTTTATTCTTTCTTCTTAAAAAACACATTTTTTTATTTTCCGCCTTCTTTTTTTTTAGTCCATCGAGAAGAAAAATATATAATAATTTAATCCTTTATTGGTTCTTCGTTTCAGTGGAGGATCACGCCGATTGAAAAATGCAGCCCATGAAATAGGCTTAGAAATAATTTTACGCTGTTATAATTTTTCTTTTACTTTAAAAAGAAATTTTTTGTATTCGTTAAATATATATAAAAACATACCTCAAAATTCAATAACTTCGTTTCTTTCTTTTCCTTCTAAAAAAAAAATCACAAAAAGACGCTGTTTTAGAAGTGATTAACTTGCGATTTATCGTATATTTCATCTGTTGAAGTAACTTCATGAAAAATTCTACATCTTTATTTATGTATATCCATGGCCTGGAGATTGCTATTACGCAGATATATTGCAAATAAGGAGCGGCGCATATTATCCTACCCTTGAATGTATATTATGTTCTGGGTTGCAAGGTCTAGGAACAAAGAAACTAATAAACAGATTTCTCTTTATGTTCCCTGTAGCCTCTAGCCAAAGCCAGAAGCTTACCTTTTTTGGTAATATTCTTTTGCCATAAATTTATGAACGTGCTCCCTATCCTTCCATTTTCTAGTAATACTAAAAGATTAAGGATCTGAATCAGTATTATATTATATTTATACCTTTATATTTATTTATACCTTTAATTTATACCTTATATTTATACCTTTAATCATTTCAGTATACTTTTCTATTACAAATTCATCCACTCGTTCTTCGATCAGTCAACGTCAAATTCAACATCATTCAAAACACGAATTAAACGACGAACGAGAAACGCCAGTTCTACGAAACATAGAAAAATAGAAACATTCCGATTTTTCTGATGAAACGTTATCGTTTCGAGTCAGATGTTTCCGCTCGATGCGTAACATTTTTTACAATTGAAAGTGAAATTGTTGAGCATCGTTGAAAAAAAATTCTATGTCGCAGCATGTACGAGCAATTTCAGATAAACGCAGTTTATATTTTAATCGATGAACGGAGGCTCGATCTCGAGAACGTTTGTCGAAATTAATATTTGTAATCGTGGATTTCGATAATCCGAGAATTAGCTTTTACCTGATAGAAAAGAACTTAGTGGTAAAATATTGTTTTGTCAAACGAGAGGCTGTCTTTAATTTTCAATCATATCGGGTACTTCGATTTCTTTAGGTGACTTTGATATTAACCCTTTCCACTCTGAATTTTATTTCAATTTCGTTACCAGCAGCTCGCAACGCTTTTAAATTCAATTTGAAATTTACTTTAACTAAAAAAGAAGACAATTTAAATAAACAAAGGAAGAAACAAATTCATTTAAATACCAGTTTTATTCACACTATTGTCGTACCTTGTAATTTTTAAGTGTATGGTATATCTTGGAACAACTTCCAGGATGCAATCCTGGCTTTTTTTCGCGCGTTTCACAAAAAAAGGTGGGTCTGAAAGAATGTCTAGTGGGACTCGACAAAGGAGTTCCTGAGGTAAAAACTGATGTCGAGTCACACTCCACACAGGAATACAAAGGGTTAAATATGCCATGTATCGTTCGTGTACATACATAATTTTCTAATGTAATTTGATTAAATCCGCATGTTGCACGGTTGCACTTGATTGTCCGTGCGTTAAACCACCAAGATCAATTTACTGCCGGTATCGACATTAGTATTGATATTGCTAGTATTACGCTTGACGCTTTACGCCATCAAGATCATGAAAATCTATTTCGTCTATTTTTTCACATATGCCATGCAATTTCACTCCTTATCGATATATTTCAATTTAACTTTATTCCAACTTGATCGTGGTGTTTGAAATTAGAGAAAAACGTAAAATAATAAACAGAAAATAATTCTAGTAGTTTCTTACAGTAATTTTCTAAAACGATGCTACGCAATTGATAGAAATATATAAAATAACGCGTAGGGCAACAGCTGTATCATTTTACCGTGTTGCTGATTTTATCGATATAGACGTAAATTCGAAATATCAAATACCTTGACAGGATATTCGACCGGTGATCTAGCTCCTATAAACTCGATGGTATAAACTCTTGGTAAATTATATCGTAAGCATTAAGAATTTGCTATAAATCGTTCGTCGTGCCGTAAAACGTATCAGTTACAGAGCTGATAAAATTTTTCCATCGACGAACGAAATAGACACGCGAATATTTATTCACTTGACCGTGTAACGCTGGCAATTTGCATGTCGTGCCAAATCCGCCGACACGGTTTTGCCTCTTTCTCGCCATAAAACGCACGTGTCAAGAGATTCGTGTGACAATCGATTGCGTTGCTCTTGCTTGGTGATGTTAATCGTAATTAGAAATATGTGCGCACGAATAAATTTGCAAATAAAGCCAAGAGCAGCTTGCAGCTTGCAATTTCCGTTCCGTCGGGCGATACTGCGCGAACAAATCAAAGAGGACAACAGAGTCTCATAAACAAGCGATTCTGCTAAACAAGATCTAAAATGTTAAAAACACGTCGTTGATGGCCACGAGTGGTTTACTGCATATCGAAACTTTAAACTACGTTTCTAATTCGCGAGATGCGTGGGTTACTCGTGAGATAAACGAGATATAGTGGAAACTCTTTGTCTAACTCGCTACAAGTTGCAAAGAAGCCACTGATCGTTACTACGACGTCGTGCACTGTGCACATTGATTCGTTTGAAACGAGGTCTCTTTATTTTTAAGCGAACTCTATTTATTACCGAACCGAGGTTTTACCAATCTACGCAATTAAATTTTTGCGTTTGCACGCGAAAATTTTATCCGTCGCTCGACCCTTGACCCAGACTAGTCGACCAAACTCGCGTTTCCGCAGGGAGAGACTTACTCAAATTTCTCATCGACCGCTCAATCGACCCGTTTGTACCGTAACTACCCTTAGGTAACACGAAAACAGAGGTCCTTGTGCCCCGGAGTACCACAGCACAGCTATGTGCCTGACGATATACGCGTTAATAAGCCACGACCCATGCGCATTCTTGATCCCGATAACAGGATAGTTGCGTTGATGCGTAACATTAACATTCGTTATTTTTTTCGATCAATTTACTTTATCCAATTCTATGGGATTCACGTTGCAACTATGAAAAGAATTTGCGACTGTTTAGTCGGTATTTTTCTTCTTGCTATTTATTACTCTTCCACCTTTTTTTTCTTTTTGTACGTGAAGAAATCCTCATGAACACTCCGCTGCTGCTAATAATCGGTAACAGCAGAGTACGACAGGAGTGCTCCAGGAACCTCTCATGAATTGTCTTCAGTTGCACCCTTTTCCGTCGTCCTCTTGTTCGAGCCAATCCTAATAATTCTCCGACTGTTGAATTTGATGCTAGGGAAGGGGGGCATTGCCCCTAGCGTTATCCCCTGTTTTAGTCGTGGGTCCGTTGGGACGGCGATGAAGCGGTTCTAGGGCCGCCTGACCGCCATCCCCCTGCATGCGTTATCCTACAAGGGTGAGAGTTCTTCTTCCTCTCCCTTTCTGCTCGCTCGCAAAAGAGGCAACATCGTTTCTAGAATCGCCGAGGGTGTGTCAATCTTTCACCTATGACGTGCCGCAGGGAGTAGCTGTGTAGCTCCCATGCCGGACAAAGCTCCAGCGTGTGCTGCGCCGTGTCCCTGCTCTCCCTGCTTTTTAAAATTCGCGATTTAAGATTTATATTAATTTATATTATATTTAAAATTTTCGCGATTCAACGTTCAAATTGAAATCTTTTTCGTTCTTCATTAAGTTAAGATTACTAGAAAATAATCGTAAATGCTGCTTTATAATCATATAATTCAAGTTAGAAGTGTGCACATACCTTACTATTATATATAGAATGAGCAAATACTGTTTACTAATATCTTCTACACGTTTCAACGATATATTCTGGACGTTTTGCTTGCGACGAAATAACGAATGCGACTGGTTTGTTGAAATAAACGAAGCCTTGTTATAATGCGTCGCTATCAATTGTTACCAAGGCGCCACAGTGGCCTCCCCTGACCACCAATAAGATAAATGGTCCATTGGGGAAGAATGTTGTCTTACATCGTCATTTTATTATCATTTTGCCATTATATGCTTGGAACAATAAAAATATTCCCGTGGCGTGCTGAGTGAAACATGTGATTTCGGCGTGTCAGTCAAAGTGTTAAGGAAATTGAGTGAGCTACTTCGTAGTAATACGTCGAACTATTTTCTTTTAATTACACAACTTCCGTTTGTGTCTTGAAGTTTCGTAATAGACCTCCGTGGCCTGTCCGTGGTCCGTCGTGTTGATACGTCTTTTGCATATTCTCACACTGAGTTTCACATCTTGTACGTCTGTACGTTGTCAAAGTTTAGGCGCAGCGATAGTACAAGTAGTTAGAGGTACGTTCGAAGGTGAAGTTCAAGTTTCAAGCTTCGAGCGTAGATGTTCAGTAGGAGAGACGCGAAGGTCGTTGGTTGAAAGAGTAGACCATGGACGTAAACCAAGGAGAAACGTAACTAAAATTCTGTGCTACCCAGGAGAACGAGGATGATGAGAAGCGAATATAAAACAAACATATAGGTTGCTGGCAAACTCGAGGGAACAATAACTCGCCTCGTTCGCGTCAATGTCGCCATTGGTACGCGGTTATTCCGCTTTTTGATCCTCGAATTGAATTAACGCGAAATAGCAGCCGAAAGCCTTTGTGATTGACGTGACTTTGAATAACAGCGAACAACAAAAATTCGATGCGGCGCTCGAACGCGTGGCAATGGGAGCAGAGGACGCAAGTACGTCAACAGCGGTGCAATTTAACAATTCGAATGTGGTGAAGTGCATGGAAACCTTTAATCCGAAAAATAGCAAAGAAATAACTGCTGTCCCTTGCACGATTCTCGAGCGGCGTCATCGACCGTCAGCTCTATCGATAGCGTCCGTCGCGAAACAACAGTTTGCGTATTGTTCGTTGATAAAATTGCCGAGTATCGATTATCGTTCAACCCGGCGCGGCAATCTTTGACCCGCGGCCGGCATTATTGTCCAATTATTGGAAGAATTCGAGAATCGACGCAGCTTCCTATTGGCTTTGTTCGAATTCACATCCAATTCGCGGAATTAATTGGATTCATTCCTTCAAACGTATCTTCATTTACCTTCGATGTGCGAACGAGTTTCGCAACGTGATGGAACGTACCTTGTGCTACTTCGTTTACCCCAACAGACACAAAACAGAACGATTCTATCGATCAACGAGGATGAGGTGCCTTTATTTCTTTTTTTTTTTCCCCTCCTCGGTTTGAGCAGAGTAAAAACAGTGCGCGTAGAGTGCGTTTTGGCACTCGGTTCGGGGATCGGCAATCCATTAACGCTTCTCTGGCTCGTGTTGTTGCAGTTGTTTGCGATTCAAAGTGATTCGAGTTATCAAGCGACGTATAGTTTGGCGGCGTAGCCTGTACAGCTCTTAACGTACCAAGCTAAGAGTTCTCGTAGAAATCACCTCGAGTGCCAAGAAACAAGTTTTTTCGCCAGCAGGAGAAAACTTGATGTAGTTCAGCCTTAACATAACATCCAGATTCACGAACGAGGGAAGCGTACGGGTAGAGAGGCGTGTGTGTGTGTCGGCTGTTACTTGCAAAGGAAATTCTATTCGTCGAGATCGATGGCATAGACGAAAGCTAAGAAACGATCGACCAATGTTTATTGAAATTTATATTCTTTTTTCAGAGAAACGACGTTGCGACACAATCTTCCAGTGTTAGTGGTAGCTTATTCGGTAAGTGAAATCACAGTTAAATTTCATAATACGGTATTTTTATCGGTACGTAGAACGTTCTCCGGTAAAACATCAAAATTATTCAATTTTGCAATTTACAATGTTTTCTTCGCGCAAGTACCTTTCAAGTAAATTTATTAATTTACTGCAGAGATTACTCGCGTGTTTTTATTCTTCGAAAGAATTGCAAATTAAGCGTCTAACGCAATTTTACGTCGTGCATATTTATGCGCAACTGTGATACGAATTCAGAGGTTCGATAAGGAAAAAAAGAAAAAAATGAAAAAATAATGTGTATTCTGTGCAACCACGGAGAAAGGAATATCCGTTGAACAACCAGTTTGTGAAATATCGATTGAATTTTTTACCGAATAACTTGCTGAAAATAACGTCAATTGTTTTAAAATTAATAAAATTTGTATTCCATGCAAAGATATTAAACCGATAGAAATGCTGATTTTATCTTGACGTTTTCCATTATTTTCAAAACAACTTTCTCAACATTTGTAGCCTGACCTTTTACGGTACACAGTTTAACCTTTATACGGTGACGCACTGTCGTAGAACGTATTTCGCGTCGTATAAGAAACAACAGAGAATAGATTTTCTGTTCGAAAACAATGAAAGAGATTTAATAAAAACAGTTTTATTATCGTGCAGGTACGAGAGACTTTTATCGTGAAAGCTATTTCACGAACATATTTACCATGGTGTACAAAACGGTGGAAAATTCAGGAGATAATTTTCACGAAAAAGAGATATATCACGTAGAAACGTATCATCGAGAAATATATATTAATTATCGTTTGTTCTAATAAATAATTAATAATTCAATTACGATACGCTTATGGTCGATTACAACTCATTCGAATACCTCGTAATGATTTAAACGAAGACGTTTAAAAGACATGCATTGCTCCTTCTATCAGCTCGACCATCGTTAAGATTCTCTGAAAAAGATCATTCCGCGAGTATAAAAAATTACCTTCGTTAAGTCCACACCGTTCATCAAGTCCGTTAAGAAGTTCATCCTCCGAGGAAATGTTTAAGACAGGGGACCGAGGCAAAGCGTTCGATGAAAGGGCAATTAAAGCGAACGCGTCCAATGAAAACATATCAAATCGAATTCGTTGTTAACTAATTTCTCGAATTATCGAAAAACATCGCTTTAATTGATTTTCGAACGAAATACATCGGTTCGAGGGTTTCAGGGTTTCAATTAGACTGCCGATGTTTATATATTTATGGAAATTCGCGTAGCATGAAAAAAAAAAAAAAATATGCGCGAAACGTGAGAAGCGGAAAACACATTGTAGATGTGGCAATATCGATAGTGGACGAGACAAATTTTAATTTGGCTCGCATATTTTTATGGAAATTCGTAATTCCATCGATCCGAAATTTTATTAAAAAATATTTTTTATCGCTTCGATGAAGGTACGAATGAATTTACGCGTGAACACTAGCGATCTAGTTATCACGCAGTTGTAAGTTAGTTATGCTCTTAACGGGACCCAGAACTTGGCAGATTTGTCATCTATTTTAAAAAACCTTCCATCGTTCGATTTGATAGGCTGTTTCCCTTTTTGATCTGGTATTAAAATATTCCCTTTGCTCAGCCTGGAAGTGATCTCCAAGTCATGGAAATAAAACGATAAAAGAAAAACAGAGCGCAGATAAAATTTTCCACGAAACGTTGGACATGTCTTATGCCGTTAAAATTACTGAACCTGCTCGAACGAGCTGAATAGCTTTTTTCGCAGCTGTACGACTAGTTGCACATCGTTGCACGCCATTTGTCGCGATTAGCTGCCGCCGACTAATGTGGAGAATTTCGTACAAGTCGTTGACTCGCTGCTAATTAAGAAGGCAAAGTTGCCGAGTAAGACGTCCGAATTATCTCCCTTTCTTTTTTCCCTTTTTCTATCCAAACGAAACTGACAGTATCAAAAATGAACGTTTTGGCGGCGAATAAAAAAGCTGAAACTACGTTCCTACTAACGCGATTCTTGTCGTGATAACAAAACGCAATTACTATGCACGCAGATTTATTTAATTTTGCTTCTCGTTGGAATTTCTGAGAGAAATTTTTAGTGATAGTGAAAGTAGCGCAGGATGACAGCTAAAACAACTTAAGGCAACTTCGACGAGTTAAAAAAAGGGCAGAAGTTTATTCTACGTCGAAGATAATACCGAGCTTAAGCGGGCTTTATCGCGATATCGTTTCACGTCAAAATATTTTTCTCGATAACGTCAAAGTCTTACGTTCGTTTTTAAAATCCTACAATTTCGATTTTCTTAACGTCTCGGAAGATCGCAGAGGAGAAAAAGCGCGACAAGAATATTTTCATTGACCTTTTCGCTTTGTGACCACCTTGTAATTAAACGGAAAGATTTTAATACTCCATTTATTCCATTCCTAGGATTCCTGAATTCCATTCATAGGAAATTCGAAATGGAACACGAAAAAATATATAAAATATATAAAGTAGCGTTTTCTACAGCAATTGGTTGGTAAGGCAATTTTCAACCGAGATTCTACCTTTTTACATTCTCCAAATAAGGATCCGCGGTTTAATTAGAATTTATTGGGAAGAATATGCAGAAACACGATGCAAGGACGAGATACAAGTTACGAAAGGATTTGCGAGTAACTTACGAGTAGCTTAGCAGCTACGATCTGTGAAATTTCAACTTAGTAAATCTTCTACACGAGGAATAGCGAGAGACAGGAATTTTGCGGAATTGGTCTTGTCGAACTTGGATTCGGCTTGGATTATTCGATAGAAAGAGTGACGATCTGTCGTGTGTAGCGGAAAAGCGTGTGAAGCTTTTCACAGAATCGTCGCAAAGGGAAACGATTATCGCGTGAATCACTTCTCCGAGATATCGAAAGCTGCATCAGACCTGTTTCGAAGAAAAAGAATTTAACATACCGTGTCCCTTATCGATCCGAAGCTTTCACGGGCATTTATCCGCCAACAAGAGAAAGCTTTCGCTTTCGATATTTCTATCGGGCGCGGTGTGCGTTGTCCTGGAAAACGGCCACGAGTTTAAAGCGTCGTTGAAAGGCGTATTCGCAAGAATTGTAAAGATCAGATCGCAAGCCGAAGGCAACGGGAAACCGATGCTGACAAATGATGTTCACCGTAATATCGTAACACGACGTGTTGTACGGGATATCGACGACGTTGTGTTCGCTACCGATGTTTTCCACTTAGCTGTAATTAAATAAAAGCGAGGATGATCTGAAAGATCAACGACGACAGTCAGTGGCTCGTTCTTCAACGTTACAAGTTCTTGCGATTATCGTTCATTTTCAAAAAACGAGATGCATAGAACAGTCGTCGCGTACGTTTTCTCTGCGTTTATGAGAAATTCGAAAACGAGTACACAGAGTGTACGAAATAATGCAGAAGCGTATAAAATATTCAAAACAGATATAAGCAAATTTTCTACTTACAAGACAAGTTTCGAAAGATTATGAAACTTCCGAGACGCGTACAGCACATTCTTTCGCTGTCCAAAGTTGCTCTAAGGGGATGAAATTCACCTCCGAGAATCGGCCTACTTTCCGATTTTCCGTTATAGCTTTCAAGCCACAAGTATACATAGAAAGAAACTTTTCGGACAAGAGTTACATCTTTCGATCAGCGCCTATCGTTCGATAAAAGTATCCGTCAATGTTACAGCAATAGCGGGAAATTGTCAGAGGTAGATTTCACTCTCCGAGGGTGAATTGTGGCAGAAAATAAAAATTGCGCCATACGCATCCACGTATTGTCTGCGTGCAATTTCAAAGTTCCACAATTTGTTGAATTTACGCGTTGACGTGTGCCTGGTTAATGAAGCGCGTTTTTATTTATTTTCGTTGGAATATGTATATCGTGGTCGTTTTATACGTTCAAGAGAAATCTGAAATCATGCAGAAATGGATACAACGTGCTCATAACGTGTAAAAACGTATCGGATGTCGTATACGTAAACGTATAAAATATCTAAAGTAGAGTACCTGTTGCTTGTAACAACAGCAGGTTGTCCCCTAATCGTCTTTGTTTTACAAACATATCTTTTACGACAACGCATCTTTATACAAACACGAAAATTCAGTCAAACAATGCGATCTTCATCTTAATAGGACAAAATGGATCGTACGTAATTCGATAAAATAATAGAAAACAGAAAAATGTTGCGCGTCTATGATTTCCTTATAGAACGAAAGAAACTTTTGCCACGATCTAATATAATATTTAACAAATAACGGCAACTTCCGGTTCAAGTGTCTCTCTTAATTATTTTCGTGGAAATATGAGCGCGCAATAAATATTCACAGTCTAGTTAGACACAGTACTGTGAGAGGAAAGTAATAGAATTTTTATCACTATAAATAATAGATGCATATCCTTTATCACTGGTGGCATCCTAAATCATGCTAGTGGCTTTTGTCGCGTGACACAGCCTGGATATTTCTCTTCGGTTATTATCTGTTAGTCTGTATGTCCGGAGCAAGCTACATATATAAATGTACGTACATATATACATACATACATACATAGTATATAGCAACGACAGGAAAAAGACTCGCAGCGATTAATTTTCGTTTGCCACGAGTCTATGAATCATTGGCGTTAGTCTGCTTGTTCGACTGCATTTTCCGTGGTAGTTCGATGTGATTAGGATAGCTCGTTACATGGTCAAAACATTGTTGAAACTGCTACATGACCATGATATTACACAATGAGTGTGTAAAGATGAGAGAAAAGAGAGCGCGATAGGGAGAAATTTTGGATCTTTGTTTTGATCTCAAAATGGATCTTTGTTGAAACGACCTTTTTCGTTTAAATAATATGTAAGTTTTTTATTTATTCAAAGATAGCTACGCATCTTTCCATTTACGTAAATCGATCTCTTCCATCTTCGTGAGTTAGATCTGTCGAAAGTTTTTTCGCTTTCTCGAGTTGGCAAGTTGGAAAAAAAAGAATCCCTGACATCGCGACGCGAAAGAATGATCGATTTGCCATAGAATGGTCATGTACAGTGTACGGCAATACTATCGCAACATCCTTCGCAATTGAATAATTTCTTCGTAAGGTCAGATCAAACGACTTGAGTTTTTGCGATGAACAAGGTAGAGGTTTATTTTTCAAGCTTTCTTTATCTGGGTTTAGAGCAACGGACATTGGAACGTGTTTCGAAGATTCGCACACGTACAGAACGTTAAAAAAATAATTTATTTCGAAATCTTTCAACTTTCGATTCGCCTTTCATCTCTTCGATTCGCCATCTGAACAAATATTTTGAAAAATTCAAATCAATTTATATGCTCGTCCTTGCTTCTTTCATAACACGGATTACTATCATTTTGAATGAACATGTGCTTTTTTCGTGATTCGAATTAAAAGAATTAAACAAATCGGAACGTTGTTTTCCTTGTTGTAGCATTAACATTTTTATTGCGCTCGTAATTCACGATACTTAGGCTGCAACATACCGAAGCTCTTCTCATACTTGTATCGCATTAGGGGCAAATGTTACATGGTTGCAGAACCGTACAAGCAATATGCTGGAGACAAAGTGGGGTGGGATTTTATGTACCAAGTTAATGCTACATTCCGTTCTCGTTCACTCTAATGGGACGGCTTAATAAATATCATTCGATATATCTTGAAGGTTCCGCCATTTCTATCTGAAAGTTGTTCACCAAGGGTAGAAGGTAAATTATCGTTGACATTCCCTTCCTACACTCCCTTCCATCTGACATAAGAGACACGAAGGGGACGAAAAGATTGAGAATTAATGGTCAATATGATCTTGTAGATGATTTCTAAAATGTTCTGAAAGGGAGATAGCGACTGAACCTACACTGAAGCTATACAATCTTTACATTTTTTTTCGTGTTTAAAATTACCAATTTCTACATTTTACGTTTCCTTCATAAAATTAGAAACTTTCTTGACGAAGTTGCTAATAATCTACTTGGCCAGTCGACTGTTGCCACCTGTTTGGAAAACGTTTTCCTAAAAAGCGATGACGAGTATATTCAAACACAGGGTATGTGCAACTGTGTAGTATGGAATTAAGTTGTCAAATAAACTAAACCAGAATAACTAGTGAAATTGACTGGTTTTACAATTTTATTTTAAAATTCCTACTTCATGTTATATTCTTTTCCGCAATGATGTAATGACTTTTGCAACGATAACTAAAAGAATAATATAACGAATCTTGTTTTGTTTTTTATGTATTCAAACTCAAAATAATGTATCAAGGCTACCTATACCAATATCAGTTAAAATACCCGGTACTTGTCAAGGTGTAAAAGGGTAAAAGGGTCCCACAATCTGTTTCCCACAATCTGAATCCCAATTAACCAGTTTCCTCGTTTTGTACAACTTGCCACGCGTTCTTAAAATGTTTATTGCGTGTCATTCGATATAATGATAACATTTATCAGGAAGTGTATCAATCCTATTATAAGTGTATCAATCCTAGTTCAGGGATGATGGTCCCAGATGGATTAATAATCCCAAAAATGCACTACATAACATGGAATTCCTTCTGTAAGAAAGTAATAAATCACTAAATATAAAAATATTCCATTGTTACGTATTTTTTAAAGACCAGTCATTTTCGCTGGTTTTAGTAGAAATAGCTTCGTGTTAACTATCGGTAGTTCTAGCGTTAAGTTGTAACGAAACGACTTTTTTATTTTTCAACTTTATTGCCGAAATTTATCGCAATTGAAAACAGCAAGTTTTAACTATTTTTTACGCACGACGAGTATACTCGTCAAAGACAATTAACTGATTAAGATATTCTGTATGAATTTACCATAGAATCTAAGCGGACTGACATCGATGATAAACGTACTGTCTTTTTCACCTTAAAAATATCTTCTTATTAGGTCTAAAATAATGAAAAGGGCAGGAAACTTGTGAAACTGCTTCCGAGGTATAAAAAGAAGAAGATATAGGGGGGGGGGCGTTAAAGGTTTTTAGCAGGGAGCGTTTCAAAGTCCCCAAATAAAAACTTCGAATGTGGTAATTTTTTTTTAATAATAAAAGTTTTATCGATGCTATATCGTTTCTCCCTGGTGTCTTCTGTACGCTTTGAGACATTTATGACCATTCGTAGGTGAGAGTGAAAGTTAATGATATCTCGCTTACATCGGAACAGCGACTTTATCCCTTCAAATTTACAATTTCGATCTTTTATTTTATCTTGTGAAGTTTTATGCTTCCAGCGTGTAGAGAGGTGTCTTTGCATCTTCGACTTTGCTTTGATCAACGATCGAGAATTTTATCTTCTGCAATCAAGTTTATTAAGTTGGACCAACAGAAGAGTTGCTCCAGTATTACTGTTCCTTTGCAAAATATTCTAGATTTACTTATTCGTTTATTTTTATAATTATCATTTATCGATTATGTCTTATTTATCAAAATATTTCTTTGTAGTCAACAAGCGACACGAAGGTCATCGAATGAACAAACACGAACTTATCGTATTTGTGGTTTTCAAGTATGCCGCTAATATTTATACGTTTGTTAGAAAATTTGTGCGTAGCACGGCGAAAATATGTGAATTATCAGAGGCAAAGTACTTTATTTAAGCTCCGTTCCGCCAATAATATTTACAATTATATTAATATATACAATTATATTAATTTGTACGACAATCTGCGGTTTATTGACAAATTCTCGTTTGATAGATTTTGTATAATCGGACAGAAAGCTGGCAAAGGCAACGGAGAATTCGCAGAAGCGTTCAAAAGGGAATGTTACCCTCGTTCGTCAGTCTGCTTGTTAGCACCCCCTGTAAAATTAATGAGGAGATCACACAATAAGAAATAACTGCAAATTTACAGATAGGGTTCCACCCACGCAGAGTTTACCTTCTAATGAAATTTCCAAGAGATAATGCTTTCTTCAGACAATTCCTCGGACTATTCGCGCGTTCAATTTGTATAATTGCTTCCTATCAGCCAGGACAATTTATTACGACGCAGTTTGCTAGCGATTAGCTATCAAACTTAAACGAAACTATTCAGATCGACGCTTTGGTAATGACATTATCGATGATATATCATTCCATGGTACGTGATATAATTAATTTATACGTTATATCAACGTATTATATTATTTTCATCGCGTTGCTCTATCTATTATGGTTGTCGGAGCATCCCATAAATAATTCGATTGATCGAGGAGCGAAATTTGCGACAATGGAACTCGTCTCCGTAGAAATTTTATAAGAGGAAAGTAGAACATTTCATAGGAAGACAGCAGGCAGCTGTGGAAAATGATAAGAACATTAAACGGATAGACTTAACCAGTTAGCCGTCTTCGACGAGTATAGTCGTCACGAAGAAGTGGCAATATTTTGCCTCACGACGAGCCCTGTTGGTAATAACATTAAAAAATGAAACGGTCGTTTTATTACAATTTAATTCTGTATTGCAGCAGTCACTTTGTGTTTGACGAATATACTTGTCGTTTCAAACAGATTGCAACAGCCTAATGTAACAACATTTCCCTGTAAGTGGAAACTTATAAGCGACTATTATTATTATTATTATTATTATTATTATTATTGTTATTGTTATTATTATTATTATTGTTATTATTATTATTATTGTTATTATTATTATTATTATTATTATTGTTATTGTTATTACTATTATTATTATTATTGTTATTGTTATTGTTATTATTATTGTTATTATTATTGTTATTGTTATTATTATTATTATTACTATTACTGTTACTATTATTGTTACTATTATTGTCTCAATTATTGTTTCTTTAAAATTTTTAAAATTTCAAATTTTTAAAATTTTTAAATATTTAAAAATTCAAATTTTTGAATTTTTAAAAATTTGAGAATTTGAATTTTCGAAAATTTGAATTTTTAAAAATTTGAAAATTTGAAAATTTGAATTTCTATTTTTGTTTCTATTATTGTTTCTATTTTTGTTTCTATTATTGTTTCTATTTTTGTTTCTATTATTGTTACTATTATTGTTTCTATTATTGTTTCTATTATTGTTACTATTATTACTATTATTATTATTACCTTATTTCACGTATATTTATGTGCAACATAATATGAACAAAAGAAAGAAAGTTTAAAAACATTATTACCATTGCCAGTGCGTTATGGTTATAGCGTCATAAGAGGCAAAAAAGGGGAATAAAAAGCGTTAAAACGTCCTAACTTCAATTTCCACGGCAAATAAAATTGTTTACTAAAAGGTATAATTTACATCTCATGGCTAACATATGTACATGCTCGTTAATGAACGTTGCAACACCTGCTGGTTTTCTATAACATTAGAAAATAATTGATCAGGATTACTAGATAAATGATATGATAAAATTGAATTTTTCGGTATTCGTACGAACCAAGGATAGACGAAACGCTGAGTGAATGTTTCTGAGTGATAATTTCATTTATTGTAATTTCTGTTTCATAAAAATCAATCTAACGTGCGTTTACTCGTTAAGTTTTTCCTTTCATTACATACATGAACGTACGTGACGTTAATGAACGTTACGGACGTACATGAACGTTAAAGATTCTAAAGTTCTCCGTTATACCGTGATAACCGAAATGAAAATTCAGATTTTAATTTCAGAATCGAATGGCCTCTACTGTGTCTATTTATTGAATGGTTAAAAATATGTTGACGATCTGTTCGGTTTATTTCGTATTTGTAAAATTAAATTTCCCTTTATCGAAATGGTTTGTGATTACGTGTAATTGCAATTGAAACGATCAAATGTCAATTCTCTTCCTTCCTGAAATTCATTTATCTTACATCGATCGACAACGTAAATGTCAGAGACCGTCGTTATAAATATCTATGAAACGTCAATGTAATGTAACGAGCGACGGATATATAGAAATTTAATTCCCTGTTATTTCTAGTTTTCCGAAACAACTGATACAATAGCGACAGCGTGTAACGGCAATAAATAAAATAGCAGGCTATTGTATTTCGTTCTAAATTAAAAAAAAAAAAGGATCAATGCAGCGGAGAGTATCGTTGAATTATTAATAAGTTGAAATGTTATTTTAACACATGCATCGAATTTAAGCTTGGCTCAAGTACGTTGTTGATTGGATTTTTAATTTGGTCCTTTATGGAACTAGGCTAATTAACCTGCTCAGTTTTTAATTATCATTCCTGATTACATTGCAACAGATTAGCTCTGACGATTTATGAAAGTTGTTCGTGTACTAAAATTAAAACGTTGAACGAAGATATAAAATATGCGGAAGGCGGCGAAGCTATAAGAAGTAAACAAGCGATGCTCTTTAATATTGATAATCGTTAGATTGTATTCTAATGATTAACCGATTACTTTAACGAAAGTGAATATAATACCTTTACTTTCGTTGCATTCATTATTACGTTTATATATAAAATTTGCTGCTATTAAATTCATTATGATAGTGAAAGAATAATTCCGCCGGAATATTATATCGAATTTCAATGTTAAATGATTATTAAATTATAAACGATGATAAACCATAATAATAAATTATGTCTACCACGTAGTAGGTACGAGAAACGTATAAAATTCTGTTCAACATACACATAATAAAATAATAGAATAAACGAATTGCTAGCTAATTGTTTCATTATAATTCGATGAATAATATCGTAAGTTAATTTCGCGTATATTCAATTATTGAAACACATTGTGTATAATAAGAAATTTTAAGATCAAATTACTTGGTAATTTAATTTCTGATCTCGAGATAATCCGCGTGATATCCTCTTTATCCTATCGATATTAAATTTTCACGAAGAAGTTAATTTCAAGCGAATGGTAATATTAATCGAATGTTAAGCACGTATTCTTTGCTACGCTGTCGCAATGCTATGTTAATTTATCAAGTCGATAAACTTTTCGACCGGAACACGTAATACGCAAACTTTCACCAACTAATACGAGCTGCAGATTATTAACGCGCTATTCGTTTCTCTAACGTTATTAACTAAGAACTTGCACAAATTTCTATTCAATTTCGAGCAATATACGCTGGAATAACGTTTGAGACGTTGTTAAAATTGGAAATTGCGATAAACGAATCGTTGACTTTTATCGCTTTCCTACTTACGTGTTACGGGTTTGTATTTGTCGAAAATTTCGACAATGTTCTGTCTATTAAAGAGAAATTACATTCGTCGTTCTCACATGTAAAGTTACTTCACCAATTAACATGGAACGCGCGTGTTTCGTAACACAGACAGCACTATCCTTTAAACCTTGCTGCGATAAATAGGTAATAATAATAATAATAATAATAAACCGATAATTAATACAATGTTTATGCTGTATAGAGTGTACTATATATCTATATAATAATCTATGTTTAATCTGTGCATTGAGGTTAAATGATAACTCCGACAAATGTGAATGAGAACTCTACGTGCGTAAATGAATTTCATTTTGTAGCCGACAGATGAAATTTAATAAATTATATATATAATTATATATATACTGCACCAAAGGAGACGCCTCGATATGGGTCACACTCCTCAACGGCAAACTGCCCGATGAAACAACAGAGGTCAAGAGCGACGGGATAGTGGGCGTCCGCGTCGGCGACGTCTTCTGCTTCAGCGGATACTGCTCGCCCAACATAAATAGGCTAGCATACTCCGAGTACATAGACACGCTGTCGACTATGACGAAGAGCGCTGCTAGAAGACACGACAAGGTCGTCGTGGCCGGAGACTTCAACGCAAAGTCAACCTGTTGGGGAGGATCGACCACAGACAAGAGAGGGAGAGTCTTAATGGAGGCACTAAGCAGCCACCGGGTGTTTCCACTGAGGCTCAAGGAAAAGTATACCTTCTTCATGAACGGGAAGACGAGCTTCCCTGACATAATAAGCGTATCCAATAAGGTCAGCGAGATACACGCCGGAAGCGCGGTCTTGGACAAATACTCGGCCTCGGACCATCTGTACGTGCTCCACAGGTTTAAGGCGAGGAAGACCCGAACCGTATCGAAGTTCTTCAGGTACGTGACCAAGGACATATCGCCGGAGGAGTTCCTGAGCAGATTCGACGACACTCTGAAGAAGGAAGACCTCAACGCGGCTATCGGAGAGGATGGGGCCGAGCCCCTGCAAAAGAGCATCGAAGGTACGTGCGAAGGGATGCTAAGGAAGTCGAACAGTGCGGCGACCCGCAAGTACGCGAACTACTGGTGGAACCCGATGATCGCGGAACTGAGAGCGCAGGCGCACAAAGCGCTCAGGAGGGTGACGAGAGAAAGGAAGAAGAACGCCGGCAACACCGAGCCCCTCGTCAACGCCTACAAGGAGATCCGAAGGCAATTAAAAAAGGAGATCGCCCGCAGCAAAAAAAACAGCCTGGGCAGAATACTGCAAGATACTGGAGAGCGACCCTTGGGGCAAACCCTATCGCACGGTCATGAAGATATGTAAAAGCAAGGGACCAACCAACGACATGCCGATCGACATGGTGAAGGCAGTCTTACAGAGGCTATTCACCTTGGGACACGGACCCCCCCATTATGAGGGCCGCGAAAAGGCAGAGACCGAAGAAGAAGGAGATATTAGCCTCAGCGTCGCCATCGGCGAAGGCGATGTCGTCGATACCGCCGGAAGAATGAACACCAAGAAGGCTGCAGGAGTCGATGGCGTGCCGGGCGAGATCGCGAAGCTGGTAGCGAGTCGCAGGAGCGAACTCGTGACAAGGGCGTTCAACGGCATCACTGAAACAGGAAGGATCCCAGTCTGCTGAAAGACGGCCAGAGTAATACTGCTAAGGAAACCGGGTAAGGATCCCAGTCTCCCTAACGCGTACCGGCCGATAAACATACTCCCAACCATGAGCAAGATCTGGGAAAAATGCTTTAAGAAGATCATCGAGAGATGCATCGGAATGGACCCGTTCCATCGGAGGCAATATGGCTTCAGAAAGAAGAGGAGTACGGTAGACGCCATCACGCAGGTGATGAAGTTTGCCAACATCTGCAGACAGAAGAAGGTAGTATGCGTGATGATCACCCTAGATATTAGCAATGCCTTCAATTCGCTCAGCTGGAAGAGCATATACGAGGAATTTGACAAGAGGAAGCTGCCATGGAAGGTCAAAAGGCTAATCGGCAGTTACCTATCCGGAAGGAGGATCATCGTGAGCAACCAGCACGGCACGGTGGAGCACGAGGTGGCGGCGGGAGTCCCGCAGGGATCCATCCTCGGACCATTCCTGTGGAACTTGGTATACGACCGGTTGCTCGAGAGACTCGACAACATGCCAATGGTCAGAGCAACCGCCTTCGCGGATGATCTGGCCATCACATGCTCCGTCGGGAGGAACGAAGAGGCCTCCGCCAAGGTCAACACGATGCTAAGGATCGCCAACGACTGGTGCACGAGTGTCGGGCTCACCCTGGCGAGAGAAAAGACGGAGGTCATGTTCATCACAAGCTTGCGAGTGCCGAGAGTGGTGAAACTCAGGTTGGGCTCCTCGGACATCGAAACGGTCGATCGCATCAGGTATCTCGGAGTCGTCATTGACTCCAGTCGGAGGTTCGGTGCGCACATCGAGATGGCGTGTAACAGAGCCGACAAGTTAATAGGAGCACTTAGGGGAATTCTACCCAACATCAACGGGCCGCCCAGCTTGGCTCGGAGGCTCTACTACAATGTGTGGGAGTCCATCGTAACTTACGGAGCACCGGTGTGGGCTAGAGCAGCGAATACCGATAAGAACAGGAAAAAGCTGAAACGTGCACAACGAACGGCCCTGTGCATAACAACGACGGCATATCGTACCGTCTCCCACGCGGCTCTTTGCGTGTTGACCGGGAATCTCCCGATTTACATAAAGATAAAGATGCTCGGAGAGACCTACGAGAGGAACAAGATCCACGGGCCCAGGAGTGGCACGGATGACGACTGCAAGCTGAAGGAGGAACTGGAGGCGATTCGCAAGAAGGCCCAAGAGGACTGGCAGAAGGAGTGGAACAACTACAAAAAAGAAAATATCACAAAGAAGCTAATACCGAGTGCGCTGTCATTTACCAAAAAGAAGATGGACATCGATCACCACACCATGCAGCTGCTAACCGGGCATGGGAGCTTCGGGGTCTATAGGAAAAGGATTGGCAGGGACAGCGACAGCAACTGTCTCGACTGTGGAGACCCGAACGACGATGCAGAGCACGCCCTCTTCGCGTGCCCGAAGTGGACGGACAGAAGGATCGAGCTCGAGAACGCTCTGGGCGGGAAGATAGACGTGGGCAATCTGATCGCCACGGTGACCGCCAAGGACGAGAGCTGGAATAAATTTAGGCAATTCTGCAGGACCGTCATGTGTCACAGGAGGGTGACAGCGAGGGCCTGGGAAGAAGCAAGGAGGAGAACGAGCGAAACAACAACTACGCGGAGCAATGAGGGCAAGAACATGAAACAACGAAAAACCGCAGAAGGAGACCAGCCCAGTATTCTGAACTGGCTGAGAGGACGACATGAGCAGTAACGGCCCGAAGAAGTAGATACTACGGGGCACGAAAGGACAACCCTGATGACTGCCGACAGGTTTTACCGGGGTTGTCTGCCCCCCAAGCGGAGGAAGAAGGAGGAGGGGTTTTTAGTGGGTATGGCAACGACATCCGACCGACTCCCACATAACCCAGTGATGCGGGTCACTGGGCATGCGTAATAGCATTTTCCCCTCCCCACGCAAAAAAAAAAAAAAAAAAAAAAAAAAAAAAAAAAAAAAAAAAAAAAAAAAATTATATATATACTGACAAAATGTTATTTTCTATCTACTTTCTATTATCTAATTTTTATTTTAAAAATAACATTTTGCTAGTTTTCACTCGACTTAGTTCGCGAAAAATTCGAATTTGCAAATTTATCAAGTATACTTAAACGACGGTATGTTCCGGAATAAGTAGGACTAGATAATCGACAGGAGGTGGTTTCACGTGTGAAAATAAGTCGAAAACGTAAAATAACATTTCTTCGTAGAACGCTTTGTTTCCCAAAAAAATAAATTTGAAAATTTCTCATTTATTCGTTAACATTTATTATCTCGAAAATGAAGCCTTAAACGGGAACATGTTACTCCACATTTTCGACTTGTTTTCACACGTAAAGTGACCTCCATGTCGATTATTCAGTCCCGTCCAGTCCGGAATTACCCACGTTCCGGTATGCTTGATAAATTTTCAAACTCAATTTTCTCGACAACCACGTCGAGAATGCAAAAATTTTTATGCTATATATATTTCATTTATATTTCCACGAAGAATCACGCGGTGCTTGCTTCTTCGTATCACTCGGCTCGGGCTCCGTACATCAAACTCGCACGTTGAACTATCTCCGCTATTTTTGTCTTTCTCATATCTATCTACATATTAAAACTACGCTGAGACAACTTCTTTTTCGTCTTTTCGAGTTTCCTTTGAAACAAGAAATAGAGATAATTTTTATTACGAAAGTCGATAACGTCGCTACGTTGTACTTGGCGTTTAATATCGAGTACTTATTACGAAGAAACTTGCTCGAGTCCTAAATGGGACGTGTTGTTTTTCATTGGGGAAATTGATAAACGACGATGTGGAAGTAAAATAGTCGACAGTTCTCGTTCGTGCAACATCGCGACGATCGTTTAGACCACGCTGTTCTCGATACTGCAAACAACACGTGACGTCAAAAATGCATCGAATGCAAATTGGACAAATTGTGAATTTTAATAAATAAATAAGAAAAAAAAACCATTGGGCTGAACATCTGACAGCACAGGCGGTATGACCCATGTTGAACCATGTTGATCGAAACGACGAAAGGTCACGCGTTAGCCTGCGTTGACAAAACGGTGCCACTTGAGTGGAATCATGCGATTTCTCTTACCGTATCGTCGTTTGATCCTTCCGTAGATTCTAATGGAAAATTGAAATTTTATTTCTGTTGCTTCTTAACAACACGACATAACGAGAAATCGAACAACTCGTTGTTATTTCATTTCGCTCTATCTCCTCGTTTTATTTATACATCTTTCGAAAAGCTATCGTCGATAACGTTTTTAAACAGTTAACCGCGTTTCATGAATTAAACAGGTCGAGAAAAATGTTAATCTCGGTGTGTTTCATCTGTCGTATAATATAAAACATTACCATTTACCATAAAAATTCCAAATTTTAGTAAGAAGCGCTAAGAATGTTATTTAGTGGTACGTTCGCTTTGTCAGTAAAACTGAAAAATTTGATTTGTTCCTTTGTTATATCGGTTATTCCCTGTACAACGTATTCCTTTTTATAAACTCAGTTGATTATTTTCACCGATATATCGGCTATGCCCGAATTGTTTACGCAATTTTGTCTGCTTGCAAATTGAGTGGATGTTTTACTGCGTGTGTCCGGTATTCCCCGATAACGATCGAAATATAATACAGAAAATATAATGCGATTCAGTTTTTTGGTCGAATGTGTGTTGAATAAATTATCGAATATGCAATTCCACGAACACGAGCTTCGAAAGTTGCTCCACCATCTACGAGTTCAACCGTAAAACCTACGCTTCCTATCAAAAAACATTTCCCCAATTTTATACCAGTTATATCATTGATCGAATCCACTTCACGTTGCTGGTGTTAGATTTGCCAAGTGCCACTTTGTGCGATATTCTGTTTCGAGAAATACCACACTGGGAGGATCCACTGAATTTCTTCTATCTTTTCACATTTTTCTTGTTTACGAATTTTGTTATTTTGTTACAATTTTAACATTTTATGTGGGAAATAATTCATTTTTTCGAAGAAAAATGTAAGCCATCGTCATTTTGGTTTAACGTCGTCGTAAAACTTATAACAGGAACACGTAACACATTTTCTTTGTGTTCGACGTGTATACTCGTCGTCGCTTATTTTTATTTGCATTTTATTCACGTTGATTTCTAAAACTAAATTCCACGGTTAACTGGTTAACAGTACATCGCGCTTCGTGAATATTTCAATTCACTCTTCTATGCTAAGGAATCGCACGAGTCATCTGATGCGTCATTCGTCTATCATCTGACACGGACGAAGAAAGGAAGAATTTCTCGAGATTTTACGCAGAACGAAAATTTGTTTTTCGATATACGCTACAATTTTGTTTTTCTCATAGAGATTATACGAGAAAGTAAAATGTACTATTGTTCGTTTTATTCCGTGCGATTCTCAACTTTTATAATCTCGCGTAACGCAACAAAGCATTGCAAAAAGAAATAAAAAGGTGGAAAAGTAAAAACTGAAAAATATGTTGCACGTAGAAATTTCTTACGATTTCTCTTCAAACTTTGAAAATTTGGATTCAAATTAACGCGATATAGTATCATTTACATGTACAGTTTAGTTGATAACAAACTAACAGCAAACAAAGCAATGTTTATCGACGTTTTACGAAATTTATTTATTACACGACTTATATTTGTGTGACTTTTTCTTCGTAATTTCGTAATTGATTGTTATTCTGGGTGTTTAGATATTTTTCATTCTGTCCACAGTTTCCACTCGGTCGTATCTTCCTTTCGTTAACAAACTTTCTCGAGTTTGAGGAAAATATGAGAGAACCGTTACTTTATATGCAAGTTTCTTTCTTCGAACGTTAAAAGTTCGAAATTTTCTTCAAGCATCAGGAGTATTTTCATTTGTCGAAACGGGGACGAAATTGGGGTATAAAACTTGGCGAGCGCTGCAGCATCGAGAATTAATGATATTGTGCTTCAACTTAATTTATCGCCATGAAAATGCTGGTCTGCACTTAGTCGACCACGAACTTTTACTATTTCGGACTTTTTCCTCCTAATATTTTATATTGGGTTGGCAACTAAGTGGTTGCGGATTTTATCATTAGGTGGCACTGACAAAATCCGCAATCACTTAGTTGCCAACCCAATATTATCGTTCCATCTGAAACTTCTATTATTTAAAGCATCGTATTAAACCTTGTGTCCGAGTACAATGTTTCCAGTAATATTATACAGGTTGGTTGGTAACTGGTGGTACAAACGGAAAGGGGGTGATTCTACGCGAAAAAGAAGTCGAAAATATAGAATAAAAATTTTTCGTTTGAGGCTTCGTTTTCGAGAAAATCGACTTTGAATTTTCGCTCGGTACGCGTGCACTTTATCACGTCTCGTTATAACGGACCTCACTGTACATCGTTGTCTCGATGGATATTATCGCAGTTTAAGTTTGTTTTTGCCGTAACGGAAAATTAGGAATACATAATGAAATAACATGAAGTAATCATAAAGTTTATTGTTACAAAAGTTGCTGAAAGTGTTGCCCATTCTGTCCAACACATACTTCTGCTCTTCTAATTAAATTTCTATGAACACTTTCTAACGCATTCGTTTGTTTTAAGGTATGAAAGGCTACAATAATCTTTTCTTTCAATTGCTCGAAAATAAAATCTCGAACGAAAAATTTTTATTCTATATTTTCGACTTCTTTTTTCGCGTAGAATCACCCCCTTCCCGCTTGTACCACCAGTTACCAACCACCCTGTATGTTGGGTTGTCCGGAAAGTGTCTTTCTTTCAAAGAGACGTCTTTTTCAACGACGCATCTTTATACAAACATAAAACCTAATCTGTCGAACATTGTGATCTTTAGTTTGATAAAACAAAACGGATCATAGGTAATTCGATAAAATAATATAAAACGGAAAATGTGCATCCATTATTTCCTTATGGAACGAAAGAAACTTTTCGGACTACCTAATAGTTTCGTATTGCCATAAACGCTGAAAATTCGAACTTTCTAAGTAACGTAAACTAAAACTCGAAATTCGTTAAAGTAAAATTGAGGAAAAATCAAATATTGTGCATAGTAACTTTCTAAATTTTTATGTACAATGTTCGTCGTAATAATATCAACGATAGAATATAATCAGAAGAGTACGCGTGCGATAAATTCGATCGTGCGTTTAAAAAGAAATAAATGAAAATTTCAATAAGAACGTAGTTGGCGATTTAATAGAATTTCAATAGAATTTCAATAATGGACAAGAATTTCGTTATTTGTCCGGTAACGTCGTTGTGTCCATTTTCGTAAAAGCCAGATTACGATTGCACGTTTTTCTCGATTCGAAGCTTCGTCGAGTTTAATCCGGCGACCGGTTTAGGCTACAGTATGTTTCAAATTTCCAGCCCTTTGTATGCAGAAAAATCATTCGACCCGATGAACCGCGTGAAATGTAGAAGTTCACTGATTCAGCGAACGAAAATAAATCGCATGTAATATTAAATCGATATCGTCGACCTGAGGGCGAACTTTCTCTTTGGAATCTCGTATCTTGGACACGTCGAATCAAACTTTCGAAATTCGATATTTCCACCGATTCAATGCTACTCGTATGACTTTGATATTTGTCGATACAGCCCGGTACACGTGTAACGACATTTGCGACTTCGACGCATGGAAAATCCGTCTCGTAAAATGTGCGCTAGCCTGTGCTGAGCTGGTGAATGATTGCCACGTTAGAACGAAGTAGCTTCAATAAATAATTGATATGCAGCGAAATAAAGAAAGTTGTGGCAAAGTAAAAATTTTAATGTAAATCTTTCGATGGATTCAAAGGCGTAATAAAAAAAGGTAATAAAAAGATTTCGAAGCAGAACTAGATTATTTGAAATTCTCTGACGAAAATGATACGATAGAAGGTCCTTTAGTGCGGAAATTACGTTACAGAATTTTTTCGAATGGAAAGAACACAATGTAGTTATCGATTTTGAAGAACGTTCCATAAAATATTGAGTTACTTAAGCTGCTTATATTTTGATTTTTGAAAATAAGCAAACGCGTATTGTTTATCATTTTATTGTTAACTTATTTATTCCATCTTTTCTATTATTCGTTATTTAATATTAAAAATTACACTTATTTTCTTAAAGTTGATTCATATAATTATCATGCTTTCCTTTATGAATTAATTGAATGTTAACGCGTCGCGTAATTTATAAGTATTAAGAAAAATCGTTTATTCGAGTACATTATTCACCTGGTGTAATGTCACTCTATTAAGAAGCACGAAAGAATATATTCTTGTTCGATTTATCACGAAAAATAAAATCTTGCACGTGTGTACAAGCTGTTGGTTTCATCCAAAAACTACGACGCATGGGATAGAGAAACAGATATATATGCAAATGCACGTAATATATAAGAGAAAAACGTATGTACGAGTCCATAAATCGAAGTACGAACTGAAGAGGGAAATTTAAATTTTATCGAAAATTCTACTTCTAATCGACGTCTGCGTAAGATACGAGGACTAGCTGTTGGCGAGATACGGAAGCAATTTGTAGGTTCGAAGGGGAATATCGAGAAACTGGTGGAATACGCGAAGCTGTCGCCAAATTTTAACGTCTAATAACTTCCAATGGCTGTCTGATATTCGCACGGTAACATTTCCAACGAAATAACGAGAGCGATTCGCAAAAGAAAATATCGACTCGCAACATTCGTTCTGGGCGCGTGCTGCGTGAGCGCGTCTGCGTAATCCGTTTTTAACGGGCGAAAAAGTCAGTGTTATTGCTAAAGCGAACGTACTAGGAAAAAAGTAGCGAAGCGTAGAACTTTAAAAATAAAACAACATTTTTCCACGCTATATTCCTTCTGATATTTACGAAGCCTTCGTGTGCCAAAAGAATCTGACATTCTAATGTGACAATAAACAGGAAATCTTTTAAGCAAAAAGAAAAGAAAAATACACATATCTCGAGTTCTCATCGGGATTAGGGGCGTGTAACGAATCTTCATTTGGATTAACCATTGTTGTTATACGATATGGATAGTATTTACTGGTACCGACATGATTACAGTACCGATATGGTACAGAGTTTGACAAGTAACCGTGGCAATTAGATACTCGAGATGCCAATGACAATGATCTTAGGTTCAATAACGAATCCACGGTCAAAGGGATAACAAATACGTCTTCTTCCAAAGTCTAAGTCGTACTGAGCTTACTTGTCCACAATTCAAGTGTAACTCAACTTACTTGTCTACGATATAAGTAGAACTCAACTTACTTGTCTACAGTATAAGTAGAACTCCCTCAGTCCAAATGGAACTGCACTTATATACTCGTCTCTGTACCCCTCGGGTCAACTATATTTTTAAGGAGATCTATACAATTACTCCATAGCTTTGTTAGGTAAAAACGTCCATGCCATGACCGTGGCTACGTTTAGCGACCAGTTGTGTCACTTCGAGCCCAAGCCTACTGTCATAAATCTCGGGTAAACATAGTCGGATTAAATCATAAACAACTACTTCTGAGTTTTATTATTTAAGTGCAGCTATAATAAAAAGTCTAGACTAAAGTATTGGGGGTCTTCCCAAAAATTCCAAAAGAAAGGCCCCGATGTCCTTTTATCTCCAACATGTATATAGGAGAAATAAAATAGTATAGTAATTTTTTAATTGCACACTAAATTAGTGTTAAATTCCATACGATATTTTCAAAGATCTTGTATCTTTGAATCTATCAGATTTGTTTTTAGATACAAAAGAAAATTAATAAAAATGTGACTTATTTTTATTCATTCTTTTGTACTGTTCGATCGTTCTCCACTATGATACGGTTTCAACGAAGAAACGTTTTATTTATGTTCAAGTGAGAATTTACCTAAATCAAGATGAGAAGCCCGAATGTGAATGTGACGGCAAACTATGGCGAGCTTCAAATCGTCATAGAGGAAAGCACATCGGGCGAAGAGGAAGAGGAAGGGCGAAGGAACGAGTCGCCTCCGCGTGGCATGGATAATGTATGTTTTTTTTTCTTTTTATTTATTAGAATATTTACAATCAATTCTCGTTGAGAATTTTCAGTAACTTAGTTTGGCGTGATACAATGACATGGATTATAATAGTTTTATATTGTTGGTTCTAGTAGAAACTAAGGATTTAATCTAGAGGGTATTTTCTTTTTAGTCTGCGGATCTGGTCCGTCGTGTCCAGTAGTTGGGTGACTAGTGGGTTGTGGTGGTTGTTGACTCTTGTGTTACATCTGCTTCTGAACTTGTGTATTTCATCTTTGACTGTAGGTATCTTGAGGTCACGGTGGATTGTTTCGTTGGTAACATACCAGGGTGCATTTAATAGGGATCTTAGCGTTTTCAATTGGAAGCGTTGGAGTATTTCAATGTTGGAGTTACTTGCTGTTCCCCATAGTTGGATTCCGTAGGTCCAGACAGGTTTTATTACGGCCTCGTAGAGGGTTATTTTGTTCTGTATGTTTAGTTTGGAGCGTCGGCCCGTGAGCCAATAGAATTTTCTTAGTTTTTCCTTTAGTTGCTTTGTTTTTTCTGAGATATGTTTTTTCCAAGTTAGCCTCCTGTCCAGGGTCATGCCCAGGTATCTTACGGAGTCCTTGCTTGGGATTATTGCGTTGTTAATGGTGACCTGGGGGCAGGTTTGTTTTCGGAGCGTGAAGGTTACATGGGAGGATTTTTTTTCGTTTATTTTAAAACCCCATTTTTGAAACCACTTTTCCATGGAGTCGAAACTTCGCTGGAGAGTGGATGAGGCAATTGCCGAGTCTGCGTGCGTAGCTAACAGTGCTGTGTCGTCGGCAAATGTTGCTATTGTTACCTCGTTTGATATAGGTAAGTCGGCAGTGTAGATGGAGAACAGTAGGGGTCCGAGGACACTACCTTGGGGTATGCCGGATTCTATTGGGAATGTTGCGGAAGAGGCGCCTAGGCATTTAACTATGAATTGTCTGTTGGTTAGGTAGGATTTTAAGATGGAGTAGTATGGGTGGGGTAGGATTTTTTTAAGCTTGTAGAGTAGCCCTTCATGCCATACTTTATCGAATGCCTGTTGGATGTCTAGGAATACGGCTGAGCAGTATTTTTTCTTTTCAAGGGTTTGGCTGATTATGTGGGTTATGCGGTGGATTTGCTCTACTGTTGAGTGTTGTTTTCGGAAGCCGAATTGGTGATCTGGGAGAGTCTTCAATTCTTCTAGGAGTGGAAGGAGTCGATTCGTGAGCATCCTCTCGAATAGTTTAGACAGGGTAGGTAAGAGACTGATTGGGCGATAGGAGCTGGTTTCATATATTGGTTTACCGGGTTTGGGGATGAGGGTGATTAGTGAGATTTGCCACGCCTTAGGAAAGTGTTCTAGGCGGAGGATGGCGTTGAAGATTGATGCGATGAGTGCGATCCCTTTTATGGGGAGTTCCTTGATTGCTTTATTTCCTATTAGGTCGTGACCTGCTGCTTTCTTGGGGTTTAGGCGACTGATTGCTTCTATAATCTCTGCAGAAGTGAAGGGCTCAATAGGAGGGGACATTTGGAAGGGAGTGTGCAGGTATTCGGTAACGTCTGCAGCAGCTACGGAGGAATGGGGTTTGAATACTTCAGACAAGTGTTTGGCAAATAGGTTGGCTTTTTCTATAGGTCTACGCGCCCATCCGCCTTGCGGGCGGCGGATTGGAGGTATTATTTGTGGGGGGCGCGTGAGTTTCCTGGAGGCCTTCCATAGTGAGTAGTTGGAGTCGGCTGTGGGGGACAAGCTGGCGAGATATTTGTGAAAACAGTCATTATTGTAGTTTTTTATGGTTTTGGATAGTTTTCTAGTTGCGTTGTTTAGTTTGCGTTTGTCCTCCGGTGTTCTATGGGTCTGCCATACTCTTCTTAGTCTACGTTTTTCTGCTATTTTTTTTAATATGTACTGGGGATATTCGTGTTTGCTGATGGACGTTATTGCCGGTGTGGAGAAGCGGATAGCGTTTATTATGCTCGTGTTTAGGTATTCCGTGGCTGCTTCGATTTCTTCGTTGGTTTTTAGTGAAGTTGAGGCTGAAGTTGTGTGTGTGAAGATTTCTCTAAAGAGCTGCCAGTTGGTGTGTTGGTTATGAATGGAGCCATTAGGTGTATTCTCGATGATAGTTGAACTGACTGTTACTATCACGGGGGAATGATCAGAGGAGAGATCAGCCGAGGAATTGATTTGGACGTGTCTTGACGAGATATTTTTAGTTATGAGGAAATCAAGGAGATCGGGTATTTTGTTTGTGTCGGTGGGCCAGTGTGTGGGTTCGTATGTGGTAAGGTAGTTGAGGTTATTGGTTATTATGCTGTTGAGGAGGTTTTTACCTCTTACTGTAACTAGTCTGCTGCCCCATTGGGTGTGTTTGGCGTTGTAGTCTCCTCCGGCTATGAATCTATTGCCCAGGGTGTCCAGGAAGTTGTCGAAGTCTTCTTTGGCGATGGAGTGTCTGGGAGGGCAGTATACAGCTGAAGTGGTGATTGTACCATGACAGTCTTCTATTGCTACGTTTGTTGCTTGGAGGTAGTCTTTCTGGAATGGTGGAAGTTCGTAGTGCTTGATGTTTGATTTGATTATGATTCCGGTGCCGCCGTGGGCCTTTCCGCTGGGGTGTTGTGTGTGGTAGAAGTTGTAGCCGTGTATTTTGAGGTAGTTTTTGTCGGTGAAGTGGGTTTCGGATATGAGCATCACATCGATTTGCTGTTGTTTTAAGAATAGTTCTAGTTCAAATTTGTGCTGAGCTAGACCGTTGGCGTTCCACAGAGCTATTCGCATTGGTTTTATTTTGCTTCTGTGCGTATGAATTTGTCCATGAAGAGTGTGAGTAGTGACAGCAAGTTGTTAATTTGCTCAGTTTGCTTCTCGATAAGTTTTTCGAGTCTGGTAAAGTTGTCTGTGTTTTGTGGGGTGGGAATTCTATTTTCTGTGTGTACAATGTGTGTTTTCGAGTTGTTTACGTTTCCTTGCGTTGCCTGCGCATAGGATACTGTTGGTGTAGTGAGTTTTTGGGGTTTAGGTTCTTGTATGGTTATGTCCTTGGGTCTCAGTTTTGGATACACTATATTATGTAGTGTTTGTAGGCTGAGCATCCTTTGTAGTTCGCAGGATGCTCTCCTTGACAGTGGATACACTTGGCGGGGGTTTCCGGGGATTTAGTGCATTGGTCAGTGGGGTGATTACCTGCACATTTTACGCACCGGAAGTTATGATTGCAGTATTTCTGCGTGTGGCCGTACCTTTGACACCTTTTGCATTGTATTATTTCTTTCTTTACAAGAGGTGGCTCGAACTTAACTATGGAGTTCATCAGCCGATTGATGTTGTAGATTTCTTTGTTGTTTGTTTTTTGTTTTAAGTCTATAAAAAATAAGGATAGTGGGTTTTTTGTGATTCTATGCCTAATGTTGCTGATGTTAGTTACTTCGTGGCCGTGATTTAACAGTTCGCACTTTAGTTCGTCTAGATCGACTGAGTGGTGGATGTTGCGTAGCACTACTCGAAATGGTCTTTCTTGTTTGAGCTGGTATGTGTGGAATTTAGCGTTTAACGTTTTTAATAGCTTGGTTAACTTTCTATAGGCGTCTGGGTGGGTCGGCAGTATTTTCACGTGGTTGTTGTTAATCTTTAACTTGTAGTCCTCTTTGCTGATGTCTTTTTCGATAGTCTTAATCATTGACTGTATGTCGATTACGTCGTTAATGAATATCGGTGGGGGAGGGGGAATTCTTTGAGTATGGAGATTCAAGCAACTGTACGCGTTAACAAAATAGTTTCAAGTAACTTGAAAATAGTTGCTTGATTCAGGTAACTTGACCAATCTGAATCATCATAAAAACTTGGAAGGATATTTCAAGCAAAATTACAGATTCACATTGGTAAAATAATAGGTTCACATTGACAAAATGGTTTCGAATTGCTTGAATTCAAATCGTTTGACGAAGCAACATGACTAATCTGAATAGTTTAATTGTCATCTTTATCCAAGACTCGCATAGTCAATCGAGCCATTCGGAAATCACATTGACCAACTCCAAAATTGAAAAGTAGAGAAAAGTAATTACAAGTATCGCAAGTGGTGAGACAATATGCGATAAAAGTGAAAAGATGAGCGTGGCGTTAAACTCTAAGGAACTAGAGGTTTTGTGAGAATCAATCGTGTACTTGGACGATGAAATTGCGAAATTATGAGATTGTCCAAAGATGAAGTTGGTCAATTTGACTTTCGCCAGGCTCGATCGTCACTACGAGAGTTCTCGCGTATCGAAACTATCTTGATGTTTGTGTGGACAGGTGAGACGAATGAGCGATCGTGGCGGAGAAGGATCAGGACATTCGG
Organism: Bombus affinis; assembly: GCF_024516045.1. Taxonomy (NCBI): domain Eukaryota; kingdom Metazoa; phylum Arthropoda; class Insecta; order Hymenoptera; family Apidae; genus Bombus; species Bombus affinis. The sequence goes on along the minus strand of NC_066346.1, from coordinate 13,810,953 downwards.
TCGTTACGATGGAAGCAGAGTTACCGACTTTGTTTCGCCGTCGCGAATCAGTCGCCTGTTTTCCTTTTGGAGGCGTGACTAGAATATTACCAACTCGTCGAGACCCAGCGTCCAGAATGTCCGCACCACCGAGCGGTAGAAGAAATACGCACTATCTTCGGTTGGACATTATGGACGACATCGCATACCTAAGAGCGAGGGAGGTAAGGATCTTTCGTTTATTTTTGTTGAAGTGGTCACCACTTCTAGGAAAACTCCACATCTGGTCTTTTTAGCTTTCTCAAGCGCTGAAGCCATCGACAGCATATAGACAAAGGAATAGCAGGGAGGCAGACCCAATACGGTAGACAGGCGACGTTGGCTTCGGGGTTCTCAGTCATAAAGTAACACTGCTAGCGTGCGGATCTGGACCAGCTCAAATTGTATTCCTGTATTTCATTATTAAGTCAAATATATACTTTGTATCTTACACTTTATCCACACGTTTTTCTCTCTTCTCAACAGGTTATGGGCCCAGGGCCATATATAATATAATGGGATGTAATATTAGCAGTAAGTATTTAGGATTAATTTATATTTATTATTTTTTTTAATAATCGAATCGTATTCTTACGTTTGAAAATAATGCACGTTTTAGCCTATTCAAGATCCTGATCCAGTTATTAATTGTGACCTTATGGATGGCCGCAATGCTTTCCTTACAATGGCTAGAGAAAGACATTATGAATTCTTTTCCTTAAGGCGCGCGAAATTTAGTTCTATGTCTATGCTATACGAATTGCACAATCAAGGTCAAGACAAGTTTGTCTATACTTGCAATAATTGTAAGAGCCATGTAGAAACAAGATATCATTGTACGGTTTGTGATGTAAGTATTAAAACAATCATCTGTAAACATGTATCATCCAATTTTCAAACAATCTAATGTTATTATTTATTATGCTAGGATTTTGATCTGTGTATAAGCTGTAAAGGAAAAGACGGTCATCCTCATCATATGGAAAAACTTGGTTTAGATTTGGATGATGGTTCATCGCCGGCCGATGCTAAACAAGCTAATCCACAGGTAAAAATATATTTTTATTAACTGAATATATTAATAATTTTGCTATGAATATTTATAATAAATATTTTTATTTTATAATAGGAGGCGCGTAAACTTTCAATTCAAAGATGTATTCAATGTAGTAGTAGTAGTAGTAGTAGTAGTAGTAGTAGTAGTAGTAGCAGACCCACAGGTCCAGTGGGAGCGATGCAATCCGGACAACAGAGTTCAAATGTTACTATGACCACAGGTGTTGCTATGAAACTAGGTGTCAGTCCTACCAATTTACCTTCGCCACATCAACCTGGAATAGGATTGAAACCTGGAACTCAAACGCCACCTGCTCACGTTCTCCAAGTTGTTAAGCAAGTACAAGAAGAAGCTGCACGGCAACAAGTACCGCATGGTTATGGTAAAGTAACGCCAGGTGGTGGAGTTGGTGCTGGAGTTGGCGTAGGAGGACAAACAGGTGGCGTAATGCCACCACCTCCTATGCAACGTCCAATGCCTGTACAAATGCCAAATCCTGGCGGTACACATCTTATTCCAATGGATCAATGGACAGCAAGGTGAGTTATTGAATATAATAATTAAAATACCGTATACATATATGTATATAAAAAGAGGTATTAAAGCTACACCTTTATTTACAGTAGGTATCAGCCAAGTGCACTGATGCAACAGAATCCTGGTTTGAGACAGCAAACGCCGCAACAGTTAATGCAACAGCAGCAACAACATCAAGGGCTGCCAGCAATAGCTATGGGAGGACAGATGCCTAGGCAAGCTGGAGTTCTCGGTGGTCCGGTTAATCAAGTTGGTCCTCAAACTCAAAGCAACATGCACAAGCATGTATTGCAGCAACTTATGCAAACTCTAAAGAATCCCCATACTCCTGAACAACAAAACCAAATACTTCAAATACTCAAAAGCAATCCACCGATTATGGCTACTTTTATCAAACAACGGGTATGACGATTAATTTCTTCTATATTATTTGTCTGCTGACATTTTCGATTTTAATAATTTCTATTACCATATAATTTTTTAAATTAATAGGCACTCGCTCTAAATCAACAACAAAGTGGTCAATACGGTGGAGGAGTGGGCGGACCTTTGGGTCCTAATCAGCCGCAGCAACAACCTGCTCTGCAGCATATAATGTCTCAGCAGCAGCAGCAGCAGCACCACCACCACCACCACCACCACCAACAACAACAACAACAGCAAGGCAGAATGCAAATACAGGCAATGCTAAATCAACAGCAACAACAACAGCAGCAACAGCAGCAACCTGTTCAACAGCAACCACCACAATGGTATAAACAGCAAATGCTAGTATTGCAAAGGCACCAGCACCCGTCGCAGCAGCAACAGCAGCAGCAACAACAGCAACAACAATTTACACAACCACCAGCACCGCCTTACGGTCAACAGCGACCTATAAGGCCGCCCCTTCTCGGTAAGAATTATTTAATTCTGGAGAAAACGAGATTCGTCGAGCCGCTTGGTTCGTGGTCTAACGCTTGCCACGATTCCGCGTATTCTTCTCCAGGTTATGGTGGCTTTAGCGAACAAGGATACGGTCAACCTGGCTTAAAACCAACACTACCTCCGGTACCTTCTCCGCAAGGTGTGATGGGGCCTCCAGGGATTTCTGTACAGCAACAATTAATGCAGTCCGTTCGATCTCCACCGCCAATTCGTTCTCCTCAACCAAATCCTTCCCCACGACCGGTTCCTTCTCCACGTAATCAGCCAGTTCCTTCTCCTCGATCAGGGCCGGTGCCATCGCCTGGCATGGTACACCATGGTACACCTCATGGTACACCAACACATTCACCGGCTCATGAACTCGGTGGGCCAAGTGAAATGATGCTTTCGCAGCTGAGTGGTGGAACTGGTGCACCGACTGGTCACCCGGGTACCATGCCACATCATCCATCTCCAGCTCCACCACCCACTAGTGGCACAGACTCGAGTGAAGTGACGCCCATGACGCCACAAGATCAACTTTCAAAATTTGTCGAAGGATTGTAGTGACTATTAGTGAAGTCGGTTAACACGAGTGACTATGTTAGTGGGCGAACGATGATCTTGCATCGTATGTCAACCGTTTAGAAAGAACGGTCGCTGTTCCACCTCTCTGTCATGAGAACAGAGAGAGTAACTTCCATCCGTTCTGCGTTCCTAGCTTCGTGGAGATCAGGTACAACTACTTACGTCCGGTACACTGACCAAGTGCTGATGTTCAGAGACGGGTCAGAGTACCACTGGTGCGACCAAATTAATCCCGGATGACGCGTTTCCCTTTTCTATCTCCGAGTTAAGGTGCAGGAGCGATACAGCGTGTTGTGGTGCTGCTTAGATGCTCCGCGAAGATTCTACAGCTGGCTCAATGGACACTTGAACTTACGTTATTGTATTCTCGTATCTCAACCTCGGCTCCCCAATTGCGAACCAGTGGAAGGACGAGAAACAATTAATTTGAAACTATACACACATGAAATCAAGAGAGACTATTAATACTTTATCCCCTAATACACATACATATACAAAAGAAACACACACTATGTCTCTGCCCAAACTTTTATTCCCCTTACACATGACTTTTTCATCTATATCACCTTCCCTCGCTGCTGCTCGTGCAGGCTGAGTGAAATCGTACAAATGTGTTGTGTATACTGTTACGCCACGAGGCTTAACACAGGCTGTATTTTCTAACCGTCACTCGCGGCCCTACAATGTCTCAGTCAGATCGTCTTATCTGACCGCCGGATCATATACAATGTATCGACGAGCGCATAGCTGTCGCCAAGCAGCGAGTTCTCGAAATGTCGAATTTGGTCCGTTACGTTTTCCACGCAAGAACAGACATACGTGATCATAGGCGCGAACGGTGGCGTGACCTAAGTATAGTGGGGGTCGTCTTAAAGATGAAACAAAAAAATCATCAAAGGTCGATCAGTTCCTTGTGACGCGTCGAACGTTACACATTGAGTCAAAATTCAAGTCGATCCGCGACATTGCCAAACATTCGCTTATTCTATTAAGTATCATATCGTGCTACGTCCACCAAGAGACTAAGCTCAATTGTAAGAGCCTTGCTCTATATTGTATACATCTATATTATCTGCGTGCGATAAAGTTGTTAATTGTTGATATCTTTTCAATCGTGTAGACTAATTGTTGGAAATATACATTATTATAATTCTGTGACTCTCAGTGTTATACCGCATCAACCACCCCGATTATCCTAACCGAAATACGGGGATCGAACTATTCGTGGTGTCGATTATTCTAATCGTAACGGGAATTTACGACTCTCGTTGACGCGTATTCTAACGACCGCGTCTCCCCGCGATAGCTCGAACTTTACATATACTTAACGTTAATTAATAATTAATAGTTCAAATATTATTAGCGTAGCGATTATATGCAGTTATTATATACCACTATTATTATTATCGTGACAAGATGCAAAGTATATAACAAGAAAAAAAAAACGAACTGTATGAAAATGGAAAGATATTGAAAAAGAAATCAACAACATTGTATGTAAGGAAGGGAGAAAAGAATTTAGTGGAAAGTTAAGTAATGTTAACTTAGGTTAATTTGTTATTAAGAGATCGCAACGGTTGCCGAAGGTTGTGCCGAAACCTTAGCACCATTAAATTTTATGGATCATTCTGAAATTAACCTTCAAAATAATCTGCTAAATTGTCCTATGGGAAAGAAACCTAATAACAGGACAGGCGAGACAACGCGGATTAACGGTGTCGCAACCAAAAAGTAGAAATTCACAAGCTTACTAATGGGAGGATTTATAAATCGTGTTAATTTTGACAACAAAAGTTTTTCAAACCGAGGGTCCAACATGTACAGTTCAATCAAAATATGTAGCTACGAAGCGTAATCGAAAAGGACCCTCGCATGAAAATCGTTCTGTACATACTATACTATTATTACGATAATAATAACGATTATTATTAATTTCCCTGTCTATTATGAATTTATTATTATTATTATTATTGCTATTATATATAATTCTTATTGATTCTTAATTATTATAATTACTATTATTACTCTACTACTACTACTATTATTATTAATAATATTATTTTTATTATTATTCTTCTTCTTATTATTACCATTATTACTATTAATATTATCACGAAAGAAAAATTCAAAACATATAAGTATAGTGTTAATATTCGGGAAAAAAGCGAGAAAGGGATCCACACACACGCGTTATAATTATAATAGGATATCTCTGTGCACGATAAACCCGAGAAAAGGAAATACAAATACAGATACAAGTACACATACATACCGAAGTATGTGACTATGCCAGTGCTGTATCATAGTAAACTGTAAGTGTAACTTTTCCTCTTTCTTTTTTCTTCGATACCTATTTAAATGACTAGTTGGTAACGAATGATGCGTGAAGGTGTACTTCTGAAGTCCGTTTCGTCGGATATTTTTTAAATACACGGTGTACAATGTAGCCACCATGTAACCAAGCTATAACCGATTTAATCATAATCAGAATCATTAATGGCACATGCAACCGGTGTAAGATTCATATTTAAACGTGGCGTTTCCGTCGACGAAAGCGCGGTCCGATTCGAAACAAAAAGCCAGAGAAATCATGACCCGTTTGAGAGACACGTTACCTCTTGAAAAATGTATTTGACTCATTCTGATACATTTATCATCAAATATATCTATATACATATAACATCGTACATTTCCATTTGTCTTATATACATCGGTACCCTTTGAATTCGTTATAAAAGAAGGCAAAAAGCATTTTTCTTTTTTTTTTATAAAAATAAAGAAAGAATCTAACGAACGATTGGCGAATGTTTTTTGCCTTGAAAATTTTAATCGCGGGGTTGGACGGGGGTAAGTTTAACGAGAATGGTTCGTTTAAGATAACCGGTTTTCTTTCACTCAATTAAGTTCCAAATTCGAAAGATCGCTTTTTGTTATTTTTAGACTATTTTAAATTCTTTTATAAATCGGTTAATGTGAATCGTCAATCGATTCCGAAACATTCCTTTTGTTATGTATTCTCTTTTTCGCCCTTTCTTTCCTCCATCCACCGGTTTTTCTCTACGTCCTTCGTCCCTCGGACTAGTTTTATAGAAAGAACGTCGTAGATTCGTCTTTCCAAGATCGTCATATAAAAGGACAAAAAGAAAGAGAAAAAAAGATAATTATGTAGAATTATGTGATAGCAGTTAAATCGAGCGGGTCAACTATAAATCGGTTGAGAAACAAATCCTGTCGTGCGTCTGAAATTTCTAAAAGTGAGATGAAAACGATAAGAAACAGAGTAATACAAAGAACAAAAAATAACAATCTACGAAATGCGGATGGTTATCGACTGTAGATTTAAGTAAACGATTTTACTAGTAAAAAGAATAAACGTAACGACGAAGACCCAAAAGTATTTGGCTTAGTATGGCTGTGTTTAGGGCAGTGTTGTAAATCTGAAAGTGGTATACCTTTTTTGGTAGTAAACTCTTTAAGAGCGAACAATCGAACGCTATTGTGTACCAATCCGACGATCGCGATCTACACGAGTCATTTTATCGTTTGATTTTATTAATAATTAATTACTAACGAAGATGACACAATTGCTAAGAATCGGCGTTCATTTGCGAACGAATCGTAAAAATACGATATGTGATGGGTGTGTGTGTGTGCAACAGATATAAAGAAAAATGAGTTTTCTCTTTCTGAAGATAGTTCGAGCACATAATTGCGAGTGTAAAAATGGGTCTTAGTGTGTTCGAACATCGAGAAAGAGATGGATTGTAGATTCGCGAAAGATTACTCCCGTAGATGATAAAAAATAAAAAGAAAGAAACGAATGAAACGGAAGCGGTTTGCACGTCGGATTTGTTGGCACGTCAGCGTTCGTGGACAATTTATTATTGTAACGAAAAGTGAACGATACAACACTATATATATATTATATATGTACTATATATACTATATATGTATTACATATATTATATATATATACTATATGTATTATATATATATAATATATATACTATATATGTATTATACGATTTGTTTTTCTTTTTATATTATCAAACACAATATAGGTCGCGGTTATATCATGATGGAGTAAACGTTAATTAATTAATTAATTAATTAATTAATTATTCGATAGACGATAATTGCAAACAAAACTATGGAATATAATTATTATTATTACGCTATTATTATTGAAATACCAACTATAGAGTACTACTTTTTATTATGACATTTCGTAACTAGTGAATTGATTATCTAATTAAAGATTAATGAGACGCAAGTGTAACATTTATCCCCCTCGCTCCTCCCAGGTAAAAAAAGAAAGAACTCACACCGTTCTTCATCCCAGTCTCTTTTTCTTTTCCTGAGGAAAAAAGTCTCGAGAGGGACAATGAGAATTTTCTCTCGATACAGCCCCTCGAATCCTGATCCAACACTGCATCGGTCACGATAAATGTACAATATTTAATATAATGCGCTTTCCTTTATTTATTTTTGTCGGTGGGATTCACGTCGTTCTCGCTAAACGAGACAAACGGAAATGGAATGAAAAGATACTGTCACCGTCGCCATTCAGATACCTTTTTGTATCCCCTGGTGTAAAGACCGTTCGCAGAGTGACTTCGGAAAAACTTTAGTTAACGTCTTGTTTGCCCCCGTGTTCGCTATTCATTTTGTAAACGCGTTTTGTAAAATATATATGTTCGGTTTAGATGTGTGAAAGTTAGCCTCACGATATCCACTCGGAGAGGGGAAAGTGAATTTAGGTTTTTGCTACAGTTTTGTACTCTTGGACGTAAAAAAGACTTCGTTTTTCTCTTAACGATTTGTAACGTAGATAAGAATACTGTATGTTGATGTTCATGAATATTTAACCGAATATTGTTATATTATTATTAAAAAAGAAGTTTTAAAAATACATTCCATTTTTATTTTTCTCTCAGCTCAGGTTATATATGTACATACGTGTATCGAAAGACCAAAATCCTTCTTAAGAAGTATTTCTTATCGATAGTATTTATATAATCGCGAAAGAGTTACTAAGAAAGAAACGAATTATTTTTATCTTATCTTCCGAACAGAGACGGATCTTCTTATCCGTATACATCGAAACACTTTGAATTCTTTGTCACATTGCGCGTGTATCCCTTAATAAAGTACATATTTCAATACTCACAATGTGAACAACTAAAGTTTTTCTGTTAACTCTGTTATATTTGCCACTTTACTTGCTCTCACTTGCTACTACTCGTCTGTTCAGCAACTTCGCTTCGAACAATCGTTCGATTTTAATGTTTGTATATTTATTTAAAATTATTCGTTTCTCACCACGTGCACGATATATGGTCTCTTTCTAACTTTTTTCGAAACTTAGCCTCTTCTTACGTATCATTCGTATATTTTACACGATATTTGTACATAGAATTTCATTAACAAGATATAGCATTCAAACGCGTATGTACCCTTGTCTCGACCTGTCGACAAGTTGTACGGATTTTCAATTAGACGAGGACTTATATTTTAGTTCCATCGGATGGCAGAAAAATAAAGAAAAAGGAAGAACCAAAGTACAGTGCGACCTTCTGGCTTTCAAGGACTCCTAGGTTTTCACTGTCTTAACTTAAAATGGGACTAAAGTATGCAACGAACGCAACGCGTGTTTTCCTTCTATTTTCTCACCCTATTTATTCTTCTTGCGTTCGCCGAATCTCCTTTCCTTAGGTGTAAGGACTAATCATTTATCCGATTACAGCGCATAATGTAACAACGTAAACGAAACTGGCACGTAAGAATTATACATATACGTGTATATATTTATACATACTTACCATTAACACAATATGAAAAATCTGACGAAATAAAGTTTACGTATAATTATTTGAATACTGGACATTGTACCTGTGTGCTCTCAGACACCTTTCTCGCGATCATTTCACGTTTCAACTTCTGAATCCTGTCACGATCTGTGGATTCCCGTTCGAGCGCAGTCTTATTTATACATAACATGTCGTTCGTTTCGTTGTCCTTTGTGTACACAAACGTATTTAGACGTACATTTCTTGCAAAGAGTTGTTCGCGAGGATTCGTCAATATTCTAAAAGTCAGTAATGAAGGCAGTATGATGGTAACACATCGAATTAAATCAAATCGGAACACAGGCTTTTGTACGATTTCGTGAGGATTTCCGTTCCCTTCGTTTGACCGAAGTCCGAAGTGATTGCTGCCCGTCAGTTCTTCCGCCTTATCTATCGTTTTCAGCGACGAATCCTTGTTGAACGATATCGTTGGACGGATAACAAAAGTAGGAAGTTCAGAGTCCCCATTCAGATCTATATGTACTAAGTTTACACGTACGATATGTTTATATTATCGCTTATATATAAACATATATAATATATATAAATATATATAATATATAAATATGTATGTGATATATATATTATATCATATTCTATATACATATTGTACACACATATACAGGTACACGTGATACACGTGTAACGATATTACAATATTACATTATATTATACTACAGGATGGGAGGGGATGGACTGGGAGGGGAGGGGAGGGGTGTTCTGTGGGATTAGTATAGTATTCGTATATCTATTTACATATTTACATATTTACACTTAATTCAGTGGGCGTTGCCGTTTTGTGGTTCTTTATCTTGTTGTTTTTTGTTATGGGTTCCGTATCCACCAATATTTTTTTGTGTTCTTTCTGTGTTTGTCTTCTGTATCCTTTTGGGGGAGGGCCATGTTGTATCTCCACCTAGTGTCTGCAGTACGGCTATCTAGGTTTTCCTCGTATTGAATAGATTTCATTCCTATTTTCCTTTGCATATGATAAATTATGGGTATGTTGTTTTGGTCTTGGAGATAGTTTCTTTCGTCTAGGTATAGAAAGGCTTCGGGGGGGATGTAGCCTGTTAACAGAGTGTTTTTGAAGTATGCGTCGTTTGCGTATAAGCAGCCGAAGATTAGGCTGTTTTCTTTGATCTTCGCGGCCTGCGAGAAGTGATTTCTCGTTAGTTTTAGGATGTGACAGTCGATGCGGTGGATGTTGGCTAAGTCGTATATTTTTTTGTTTTTTACGTATTTTCTGTATCCGCTGTGTTCAGATCTGTAAATGCTCAGGCAAGCTCTGATGCATTTTCTTTCAAATATACGAATTTTTTCCATTATTGACGCTGGTATGTTGTACCATATTGGACAGCCGTAGGTTATAATGGGTCTTATTAACGATTGGTAGCACATGATTTTTACTTTGCTATCGAGAAGTCTGGAATAAAACAGCCTTTTTGTATTCCAAAAAGCTTTGCTGGCTTTGGAGAGTTGGATTTCGATGTGTTGCTTGTAATTTAGTTTTTCATCTATGTTTATTCCTAGGTATTTTACGCAATTTTTGTGTGGTATGAGGTTCTCTTCGTTTGCTTTTTCTTTTAGGCGGAATTTCCTGATTTGTTCCCTTTCTGCTGGGCCGATTTTGCTTGTCATGGGTCTGAATAGTATGGTTTCGCATTTGCTTGCGTTAATTTTTAGTTTCCATGTATGATAGTAATCGCTGATTTTGTTAAAGAGTTCTTGCAGTTCTGTTCTTATCGTTTTGGTTTTGCGGCCTGTTACGTAGATGATTAGGTCATCCGCGAAGGCTATGGAGCGTTTATGTGTGGATGTGTTGAGGTTAAAGAGGTTTAGTAAGTCGTTATTGTAGATGCTGAAGAGTAGCGGGGAATTTACTGTTCCTTGTTGCAGGCCGTTCTCTATGGAGAATTCTTTGCTTGAAGTGTGCGAGCCGTCGGTCATTATGAACGTTTTGTTTGTTATCATGTCCCATACTATTTTGATTAGGTATTCGGGGAAGTTCTTTTTAATTATTTTATAAATGAGCCCTGGGATCCAGACGGCGTCGAAGGCTTTTTCGATGTCTATTAGGCAGGCGGCTACTCGTTGATTTGCGTTAAGTGCCCAGCAGATATCCGACGTAAGTTTGTTTATTGCGTGGATTGTGGAGTGTTTGTGGCGGAAGCCGAATTGGTTTTCCGGGATTATCTTATTTTTTGAGCAGAAGGCTGCTAGGGGGTTGTTTATGATCATTTCGTATACTTTGCTTATGTTGGGGAGGAGGCTTATGGGTCGCAGGTTTGCAGGTGATGAGCCGTCTTTATTTTTTTTTTGTAATGGCTATGAGTTTGGCTTTTTTCCATTTTTGGGGGAAGTACGTGTTGTTTAGTGCGTTATTAAACAGTACTGTGTAGTACCATTTTATTTTGTTTGGTAGGCGTTTGAGCGAGATGTTTGGAATGCCATCGAAGCCGGCGGATTTTTTGTTGTTTAGCGTGGAGAAGATTGTACTTAGTTGATTGAAGTTTGTAAAGTAGTTTATTTCTGGGTCGGGCTGTTTGGGGTCGTCCGATGTGTTTTCGTTTGAGAATGTGCAGACTGTTTTGTTTAGCGCTATGTCTTGTTTTATTTTATTTTTTAGTATGTTTGTTTCGGCGATGATAATTCTGTTTAATTGTTCTCGGCCCATGTGTTCGTTTTGTGTGTGAGTTTTGGCGAAGTGGGTGCCGATAATGTCTAGTTTTTCCGTTGTTTTTGATATTATGAAGTTGCCCTCTGTGTCTTTGTTGGTGTTTTGTATCTCGATGCCTGCTTCTTGGATGAGGGAGGCTTTTTCTGGAGGCAGTTTGAGGGGCGGGATGGAGTTTTGTTCCTTTGGTCTGAAAATTTGATTTATCTGCGGGAACTTGCTAGCAGAGTCTTTTTGGAGATATTTTTTATTTTATTTGTCCAGTATTGATTTATAGAGTTTGCGAATTCTTGTTTTAGTTGTGATTTTATTTCGTGTAGCAGGTACTTTAGGAATTCTATGTCTTCTCTTTTGTCGTAAGAGTAGTTGTGTCTTAGGTTGTTTAATTTCGATAGTATGTAACTTTTATCTCGTTGTAGTTTTTTTATTTTATAATTTATATATGGCTCGCAGGAGTCTTTTTTTTTAAATGTCGGTACGGATTCTTGTATATGTTTTTCTATTTCGTCTATGAACGAGTCGATTTGTCTGTCTGTTAGGTTGACATTGTTGTAGATTTTTAGGTCGCAGTTCTGTTCGAGCAGGTTTTGGAACTTTTTCCAGTCTGTCTTTTTATAGTTGAACCTGGGTGTTTCGGTCTGCGTTTCGAGTGTTAGGTAGTCGGATGTGTTTTTGCTTATCTGAAATACTATGGCGTTATGGTCGCTGTCGTAGTCTATGGTTTTGAGAGTGTTATTTGGTCGTAAGTTTTGGAATTTTATTCGGGCGTCTGCTAGGCATATGTCTAGGTAGGAGCGTCCTTTTGGGTAAGAGGGTAGCTCGGAGCCATAGAGGTTTGTTTTGTAGAAAATGCTTTTATTGTCTAGCCAGGTTCTGACGGAGTTTCCTCTCGTGTTGTTTGTTTCGTTTTTCCAGCTGGTATGTTTGGCGTTAAGGTCACCGGCTATTATGTAGTAGTTTTCCTGTTTGTCGAGCTGTAAAAGTTGGAAGAGATCGTCGAATTCGTCGTTAAATTGATTCTGGTTTCCGTGGGCTGCGTAGGCTGCGGAGATAAATAAGTTTTCCTTATTGTTTATTTTTATTTTTATGATCGTCGTCTCTAGGATTTTGAATTTTGTTATTTTGTCGTTTTGTATTGTTTTGAACTTCAGGGGGTTTTTTATGAGGATTGCCGTTCCTCCTCCTTGGGTAGCGTTTGGTCTGTCGTGTCTTATTATAGAGTAGTTTTTGTATTGCACTTTATGTCTATAGTTCAGTTTGGTTTCTGAGATAAGTACTATGTCGGGGGTTTCTTTCTTAATTAGTGTTAGCATGCTGTATCTTTTTTGGTTTGAGATTAGTGAGTTGGCGTTTATTGAGATGATTTTCAGATGTTTAACTTTTATCTGGTTTATTTTTTGCTGTGATTGGTGGACGGGTGGGATTTGGCTAATCTTCGTCTATATTTTCGATGATGTTGAAGATGGAATCGATTCTTTCTTCATGTGTATTTAGTGCTTTTTTTATTTCGTTTAGTTGTGTTTGTTGTTCGCTTAGAGCTTTTAGAATGCTTTTTTTGAAGTCTTCAATGACATTTATTATGCTTATTTGGGGTGAGTCTATTGTTGGGTTGGGGTTTTGTTTGACTTGTGCCGCTATGTTTGTTACTTGTGGGCTTGTCTCGTTTATACTTGTTCTTTGTTTTACTATGTCCGCGAATTTTAGCTCGGGGACGTACTTACGGCTTATTTTGGCGATTCTTTCGGCTTTTGCTGTTTTTGCTTTGGTGATTTTTTCATTAATCTTTTTGGGTAATTCGACGAGTTTTGGGCATCCTTTGTATGATGCAGGATGTCCGTAGTTTTTGCAGTTTACGCAGTAGATTTTTTCTTTGCTTATTGCTGCTTCTTTTTTTATTTTGCACTCGCCTGGCCCGTGCGGTTCAGTGCATTTTACACAGCGATAGTTTAGATTACAGTTTTGTGCTGTGTGGCCTATTCGCTGGCATTTGTAGCACTGCGTGATATCGTTTTTTTTAATTTTTTCCCATGCTATTTTTAGATAGTTAAGTCTGTTTATTTTTAGTAGGTTCCCAATGTTGCTATCGGGGGAGACTTGAATTATATAGATTGGGAGCAATGTGTTGTTCTCCCTTGATTTTCTTGTTGTGAATCGAGTCACTTTGGTGAAATTAACTTCTTCTATTTTCAGGGCTTTTAGGTCTTCTAGTATTTCCGCTTCTGTGTAGCTGTTTCCTAGCCCTTTTAGTAGGTACGTGTGGGGTTTTTGAGATTTTGGGGTATATGTGAAATAGGCCGTGTTGGCTGCGGTCAGTATTTTTTTTGCATTCGCGTAGTCATTTATGTTTTGAAGATAAAGCACGTGCTTACCTGAATGGATTCTTTTAATATGGAAATTCTTGATTTTGAGGGAATTTTCCATGAGTGCTATTGTGTCTTTTGGGTCTTGTAATGTTATGTTGATGGGGGGTGGCCTGGCCCCATTTGCTGATGTGGGGGGGGGGTCTGCCTGGTCTTCAGCGGGGTGGCTGGGTGGCAGGCCCTTATGAGTTTGGTTTTTCAGTAATGTTGAAGGATGTGGTGTTGTTTTTTTTTGGCGGAGCGGCGGGGGGGGGGGGGGTGCTTGTCCGGACGGTATAGCTTTTGCTTGTGGTTATTGGTGACGTGTCCGGGGGAGTGGGCTGTCTGGTTGCCTTTTCCCTTAATACGTCGTTTTTTTTTTAATGTTTTCGATAATGGTTTCATGCGGTTGCGGTGTGCAGGGGTCTTGGGCTTGGAGGGCTTCGAATCTGTTTTTTAATGTGATTGCCATTGGTTGAGGTTGTGGGCTTCTTTTTTGTTTCATATTTTCGTTTTTATCGTCGTGCTCTTCTTGTGAGTCGCTTTCTTCTCCTTTTAAATTTTCTTGTTTTCTGTTTATTTTGTTCCTGGTTACCAGGTTTGGGGGCGGATTGAGTTTCCGCGTCTTTTGTGTAGCAGTTCTTATGCTGCTATCTTTAATTATTTGTTGTTTTTCTATTTTTCTTTTGATTCCTTTTTTTGACGAGCTTATGGCGGGTTCCGCCTCCTTGGTTTCGATTTCATTCCTTTCTTCTTCTATTTTTAAATTGTTTGTAGAGAGGTTGATGTTATCACTATTTTTTCACTGTTTAGCACTCTTTTTGTTTTTCTTTTTTTTTTTTGCTCTCTCACTGTCTACTGTGCACTGTATAGCTTGCCGCGCTCACTGTTAGGGCCTATGCCTGTTTATCCCTTAGGGCCGAGAGGTCCGACCTGCTCGGAGGATTACGGTCAACTGAGAGTATGTACGTATGAAAGTGCAGAGAGTGAAACTGAAAAACAACCTTTTATAACTAGCGAGAATGTGAGACAATTGAGAGATAGAGATAAGATCAAGCGAACCGATTTTTATGGTAACCCAGTAACGTACGTAGCGAAAAAATTACCAGTGGATTTTAACGAAACGATGAGATCCGAAAAGAAAGAAATTATGTGGCTAAAGAAAATATTTCTCGAATGCAAAATAGAGATATTTAAGTATACGCTATGTGTAGATAATACTAGTGTCGTAAAATTAATTAAGAATCCTGAATTCCATCAAAGAAGTAAGCATATTGATATAAGATACCACTTTTTGCGAGATTTATACAATAGAGGCGAAATTGATGTAACATATGTAACAAGCGAAGAGCAACTGGCAGATATATGTACAAAAGCGTTGCCAAAACCAAGATTTGAATATTTAAGACAAAAGTTAGGTTTGAAAAATAAAAAAGATGTTAAGAGGTAATTGCTTATAGAGATGTAGAGTTTTTAGGGAGGGTGTCGAAGTGACTATCACTTCTAATATAAAAAAAAAAACTCTACATGATCTGTTTAGTCTTCTCGTAGTTTTTTTAGTAATAAATTAATTTGAATGGAAAAGAGAAAGGCAGTTGGCAAATGTATTTGTGAAGACATTGACAAAATCAAGGTTCAGATATTTACGACGAGAGTTAGAAAATATTCAGATATAATTGTTTGTTGGGATGTAGAGTTTTAGGGAGGGTGTTGAAGTGTTCACCACTTCTAGGAAAACTCCACATCTGGTCTTTTTAGCTTTCTCAAGCGCTGAAGCCATCGACAGCATATAAACAAAAGAATAGCAGGGAGGCAGACCATAAACGGTAGACAGGCGACGTTGGCTTCGGGGTTCTCAGTCATAAAGTAACACTGCTAGCGTGCGGATCTGGACCAGCTCAAATTGTATTCCTGTATTTCATTATTAAGTCAAATATATACTTTGTATCTTACACTTTATCCACGCGTTTTTCTCTCTTTATATACTGAATAACCTCAACAATTTTAGCCGCTCTAAGAAAAGACTAAGAAAAACCGAGTTTAAAGTTGACGAACTTCTATACGATCGTGCGAAGTTAAGATTTGAAAGAACCAAATATTCGTTGCTCTCCAGGTATACAATTTTCATCGTATTATTTATTATTTTATTCTTTGTAACTTATAATTATTTACACATCATATCGTTCTTTATAACAATGTACGCATACGTGGATTCTTCAATTACTTTTTTTTCTTCTTTTTTAGATGGAGTTAGAACAATTATTAATTAGGCGAAAATTAACAGTTAAAATTACGGACGAATCGAGTCGCTATGGTTTTCATTCCTTGTTCGTCAGGAGCCTCGCTAAGGAAGCACGTCTTCGTCGGTGAAGCTTATAGCATGGTCGCGAAGAAGCTTATTTTTCAATTGGAATCATAAATTATTAAGCAATAACATAGAAATTTGCTTCATCCCGCGCTCAATCGCCAGGGACGTGTCGTAAACTCGGTATCTCCGCAGGGTAATTTGGAATTATATTACAGCGGTACAAGTTGCCGAACTTCCTCACCCGCACAGATATCGTGATCTTCTCGGAAAACTAACATCTCGTGTTAGTTCAAGTAGCGTCCCATCTTTGCCAGTAGAAGGCGCGCCAAGAGCACGTGAAAAGGCTGGTCATGACACTCGCGGCATTCACACCTCGCCAGTTCGTTCGTGAGCGCCGAGGCGTGCAGACGTGCCCGGCAAAGTCCACAAAATAGCAAGTACCATCCAGTTGCTGCTGAGTGCCGAGACGTGCAGACGTGTGTCCAGTGCCCTGTGAAGTTCACAAAACTCCACGTGACGCCCAGCTGACGAAAGCAAATCCAACTAACCTAGCCAGGGGTTAACAGCCTCTCGACTAGTTCTTTCACACTGAACTAACTAGCTCGATGATGGCTCTATCATTTCCAACAGGCTCCCCGGAGCAAAATTATAACACCGCCATGTTTCCTCCCCCGTGGCAAGAGGGCAACGCAACTATCCTGGTAAATGACCACCACACGAAAAAACGAAAGCTCGAACCGACCAAGACAAATGTAAACAAGATTCAAACCAAACCATCAGCCAGCCAAGTGACTACCTACAATAGATTCTCAATTCTGGAGTCCACGGAAGACTCCATGATTACAACCGAAGAGGTAAATAATCTCCATACTCAAAGAATTCCCCCTCCCCCACCGATATTCATTAACGACGTAATCGACATACAGTCAATGATTAAAACTATCGAAAAAGACATCAGCAAAGAAGACTACAAGCTAAAGATTAACAACAACCAAGTGAAAATACTGCCGTCCCACCCAGACGCCTATAGAAAGTTAACCAAGCTATTAAAAACGTTAAACGCCAAATTCCACACATACCAGCTCAAACAAGAAAGACCATTTCGAGTGGTGCTACGCAATATCCATCACTCAGTCGATCTAGACGAACTAAAATGCGAACTGTCAAATCACGGCCACGAAGTAACTAACATCAGTAACATTAGGCATAGAATCACAAAAAACCCACTATCCTTATTTTTTATAGACCTAAAACAAAAAACAAACAATAAAGAAATCTACAATATCAATCGGCTGATGAACTCCATAGTTAAGTTCGAGCCACCTCTTGTAAAGAAAGAAATAATACAATGCAAGAGGTGCCAAAGGTACGGCCACACGCAGAAATACTGCAATCACAACTTCCGGTGCGTAAAATGTGCAGGTAATCACCCCACTGACCAATGCACTAAATCCCCGGAAACCCCCGCCAAGTGTATCCACTGTCAAGGAGAGCATCCTGCGAACTACAAAGGATGCTCAGCCTACAAATCGCTACATAATATAAAGTATCCAAAACTGAGACCCAAGGACATAAACATACAAGAACCTAAACCCCAAAAACTCACCACACCAACAGTATCCTATGCGCAGGCAACGCAAGGAAACGCATACAACTCGAAAACACACAGTGTACACACAGAAAATAGAATTCCCACCCCACCAAGCACTGACAACTTTACCAGACTCGAAAAACTTATCGAGAAGCAAACTGAGCAAATTAACAACTTGCTGTCACTACTCACACGCTTCATGGACAAATTCATAAGCACAGAAGCAAAATAAAACCAATGCGAATAGCTCTGTGGAACGCCAACGGTCTAGCTCAGCACAAAGCCGAACTAGAACTATTCTTAAAACAACAGCAAATCGATGTGATGCTCATATCCGAAACCCACTTCACCGACAAAAACTACCTCAAAATACACGGCTACAACTTCTACCACACCCAACACCCCAGCGGAAAGGCTCACGGCGGCACCGGAATCATAATCAAGTCAAACATCAAGCACTACGAACTTCAACCATTCCAGAAAGACTACCTCCAAGCAACAAACGTAGCAATAGAAGACTGTCATGGTACAATCACCACCTCAGCTGTATACTGCCCTCCCAGACACTCCATCGCCAAAGAAGACTTTGACCACTTCCTGGACACCCTGGGCAGCAAATTCATAGCCGGAGGAGACTACAACGCGAAACACACCCAATGGGGCAGCAGACTGGTTACAGTAAGAGGCAAAAACCTCCTCAACAGCATATTAACTAACAACCTCAACTACCTTACCACGTACGAACCCACACACTGGCCCACCGACACAAACAAAATACCCGATCTCCTTGATTTCTTCATAACTAAAAATATCTCGTCAAGACACGTCCAAATCAATTCCTCGGCTGATCTCTCCTCTGATCATTCCCCCGTGATAGTAACAGTCAGTTCAACTATCATCGAGAATACACCTAATGGCTCCATTCATAACGAACACACCAACTGGCAGCTCTTTAGAGAAGTCTTTACCCACACAACTTCAGCCTCAACCTCACTAAAAACCAATGATGAAATCGAAGCAGCCACGGAATACCTAAATGCGAGCATAATAAACGCTACCCGCGTCTCCACACCGGCAAAAACGTCCATCAGCAACCACGAATACCCCCAGTACATACTAAAAAAAATAGCAGAAAAACGTAGACTAAGAAGGATATGGCAGACCCATAGAACACCGGAGGACAAACGCAAACTAAACAACGCAACTAGAAAACTATCCAAAACCATAAAGAACTACAATAATGACCGTTTTCACAAATATCTCGCCAGCTTGTCCCCCACAGCCGACTCAAACTACTCACTATGGAAAGCCTCCAGGAAACTCACGCGCCCCCCACAAATAATACCTCCAATCCGCCGCCCGCAGGGTGGATGGGCGCGTAGCCCTATAGAAAAAGCCAACCTATTTGCCAAACATTTGACTGAAGTATTCCAACCCCATTCCTCCATAGCCGCAGCGGACGTCACCGAATACCTGCACACTCCCTTCCAAATGTCCCCTCCTATTCAACCTTTCACTTCTGCAGAGATCATAGAAGCAATCAGTCGCCTAAACCCCAAGAAAGCAGCAGGTCACGACCAAATAGGAAATAAAGCAATCAAGGAACTTCCCATAAAAGGGATTGCACTCATCGCATCAATCTTTAACGCCATCCTCCGCCTTGAACACTTTCCTAAGGCGTGGAAAATCTCACTAATCACCCTCATCCCCAAACCCGGTAAACCAATATATGAAACCAGCTCCTATCGCCCAATCAGTCTCTTACCTACCCTGTCTAAACTATTCGAGAGGATGCTCACGAATCGACTCCTTCCACTCCTAGAAGAATTGAAGACTCTCCCAGATCACCAATTCGGCTTCCGAAAACAACACTCAACAGTAGAGCAAATCCACCGCATAACCCACATAATCAGCCAAACCCTTGAAAAGAAAAAATACTGCTCAGCCGTATTCCTAGACATCCAACAGGCATTCGATAAAGTATGGCATGAAGGGCTACTCTACAAGCTTAAAAAAATCCTACCCCACCCATACTACTCCATCTTAAAATCCTACCTAACCAACAGACAATTCATAGTTAAATGTCTAGGCGCCACTTCCGCAACATTCCCAATAAAATCCGGCATACAGCAAGGTAGTGTCCTCGGACCCCTACTATTCTCCATCTACACTGCCGACTTATCCATATCAAACGAGGTAACAATAGCAACATTTGCCGACGACACAGCACTATTAGCTACCCACGCAGACCCAGCAATTGCCTCATCCACTCTCCAGCGAAGTCTCGACTCCATGGAAAAGTGGTTCCAAAAATGGGGTTTTAAAATAAACGAAAAAAAATCCTCCCATGTAACCTTCACGCTCCGAAAACAAACCTGTCCCCAGGTCACCATTAACAACACAATAATCCCAAGCAAGGACTCCGTAAGATACCTGGGCATGACCCTGGACAGGAGGCTAACTTGGGAAAAACATATCTCCGAAAAAACAAAGCAACTAAAGGAAAAACTAAGAAAATTCTATTGGCTCACGGGCCGACGCTCCAAACTAAACATACAGAACAAAATAACCCTCTACAAGGCCGTAATAAAACCTGTCTGGACCTACGGAATCCAACTATGGGGAACAGCAAGTAACTCCAACATTGAAATACTCCAACGCTTCCAATCGAAAACGCTAAGATCCCTATTAAATGCACCCTGGTATGTTACGAACGAAACAATCCACCGAGACCTCAAGATACCTACAGTCAAAGATGAAATACACAAGTTCAGAAGCAGATATAGCACAAGAGTCAACAACCACCACAACCCACTAGTCACCCAACTACTGGACACGACGGACCAGATCCGCAGACTAAAAAGAAAATACCCACTAGATTAAACCATTAGTCCTACTAGAATCAACAATATAAAACTATTATAATCCATGTCATTGTATCACGCCAAACTAAGTTACTGAAAATTCTCAACGAGAATTGATTGTAAATATTCTAATAAATAAATAAAAAAAAATAAAAATTTCACACCTCGAACACAGAAAAAGATACTTGTTAACGTTCAAGCGGTTCAGATATTGTTCAATTTTCGCGCAACACAAACGTTGTTCAAACTTGGAACGCTACAGGCATTTTTCAACTCTGTTACGAGGAAACTTATACATATTCATTGAAGACATACGAAAGAATACGCGCTGTATTCGTTATCATGCGTTTTTTTTTTTATTAGAGTTCAGACTTTTATGGATCGTCATTATTGGAACAGCAAGCGTTCAGTTCTGTTCTTCCCTACGTACTCATAATCTTGGCTGATAACCGCCATTCGCTATATACATCGTTGGTATCGACGTCAAAGGATTAACACAGACAAATACACAATCCATACAATCCGATTTGATTGATGTTAGATCTTGCATCAAACAGATCTCTATATAAACAGATAATTTCTGATTCTAAACATTTGTATTACGTTCATCTAATTATTAGGATATTAGATATATTATAAAGGAAGATATTATGTATTAAATAATCTGCCTCTTCTTCCGCTTTCAAATCCTCTACAAACGCCTTTTATAGTCGTTCAACTTTTCAGCTCACAGAAAAGAACATTACGCGTATTCCTAGCAATCGCCCAAAGACTCGAACGTGTGCTTCGATAAAGCTCGCTTAACTTTCATCGACACATCGATAACTTTGCGTTCCAAGATGTTATTACGCCCTAGAATCCCTAACATAATTTTAGAACCAGAATTTCTGTGCAAAACAATTCCATCGCTTTGTCACGCTTAACGGCTCAATCATCGAAACATGTATCATAACGCACGAATTATGATAAAAAAGAAACTGTCTTTCGAATAAAAGCAATCCGTTTGCCAGGTGCGCTTAAGGATGTACAGGACGTCGACGGAGCAAGTGTACGAAATACAGCCGCTGGAGGGTAACAGTTCCGCTCAACGTCACACTCAACAGCCGAAACAACGATTCTCTGAAATGCCTACTCCGTCGGTTTCGCCGACATCTTCTCTCCGAAAGCGCGTCTCGGAACTGCCAAGAGCCGCGAGTGCATCCGTTTCCGGCGCTGCGGGCATTGTCTGCTCTAATACGGATCTGATATCGATCCTAAGCTCGTTAGCGTGTTCCGCGACGGAAATCAACCGATGCGGCGAGGAAGCGCCGAGTTCGCGGGACGATAGCAAATCAAACTGGCCCGGAAAAACGACCGAACAGAAAGGAAGTCGATCGAAGAGCTTCCATTCCAACAGCTTCGACGTGTCGACATTGCACGGAGCTAAAAGTAAGCTTAGCGGATCCTCGAAAGCCGCTATTTCGACCTTTATGACACCGTCGAATTGGTTCACGAAGAGACACCAACCGATGTCGAAGAAGCCGGAAGATTTGGTAACGGCCAGTTTAAGTCTCAAGTTCGATAAATCGAAGGTAGTGAAGGCGGTGAAGGAAACGTTGGGTAAAAAGTCCCCTAATAGCGAGGTCAAACACAAAGTCGTATGGGACAACACTAGTGGAACCAAAGTGGACGCTCGGGTAAGTTGTATTTCTCGTTACGAAATCGTTTCTTGTTTAAGAGCCATCGTAGGTGAAAGGAGGAATGAAAAAGAAAATCGTAAATCGTAAAATTTCTTCCAGAGAATGCACTTTATCGTAAAAATTAATAAAGTCAACAACAACATGAAATTAAATAATTGTTGTTTGATATTCTGTATTATCGATATAGGTGAAACGCGGAGAAGATAATTTGCAATCATTGCGGACAATATCGCAGTGACATTATTATCAATCGGTAATATTAAAGATAAAATTCATATGGGATGAAAACAGAGCGTCAAAAGTGGTTATTTTTCGATCTTCTTGCGAAGGGAAAGTTCCTGCAAAATGTTTAAGAACGGCTCTCAACAAGGAATAAAAAATGTTATTACAGTTCCATTTTCGTGTTCGTTTTTTTTCTACATGATCCATGTGAAATAATTCTTCAGATGCTCTGCTGGTAAATGAATCGACGTTTGTAATAGAGGAAATATGAAGTACAGCGAGATCGTTGTTGACTATTGTTCTACACCGATATCGACAAAATAATTCTTCGACAACTCTATTGATAAATCAATTGTAGTTTGAAATCAGACGAATCTGAAGTAACATCAGTTTGTTGCTACGAGAACAATAGCCACTAACGATCTCGCAGTAATTCGGATTCGTTCGATTTTAAACTTCAATTGTTTTATCGACAGAATCTCTGAATAATTATTTTGCTGGTAAATCCTGCTGGTATATCGATTAGAGTTTGGAATCGAGCAAATACGAAGTACAAGATGGCTATTGTTCTCACGTAGCAACAGTCTGATAGTATTTCAGATTCGCTTGATTTCAAACTTAGTTCCCTTGGTTTAATTACTGATTTATCAGCTGGATCAAAATTTAAAGAAAATGAAGATCAAGTGTAGCGCGTAAGTTTGATCTCTGCTTAATTTTTTCATCTCTACACTCATCTTATCTTCCTCGCTTTTAGGTCTGCGATGTCGTCCATAATGTCCAACCGAAGATTGTGCGTACTTCCTCTACCGCTCGGTGGTGCGGACATTCTAGACTCTGGGTCTCGACGATTCGGCAATATTCTGGTCACGCCTCCAAGAGGAAAACCGGCGATTGATTCGCGACGATTACGGCCAAACAAAGTCGGTGACACTCTTTCAATCGTAACGACCGAATGTCTTCGGCCACCTAGCTGAGGAGCCGATGTTTGAGAGAGGGTGGACAGGAAAGTAGCTTCCCTCGGCGATGGTCCTTGTATTTTCGAGCTATCGCGGGGAGAAGCGGTCGTTAGAATACGCGTCAACGGGAGTCGTAAATTCCCGTTTAGGCGCTCTAGGCCCTTGAGAGTTATAGGAACTGTCGGAGTTCTGGATAATGTGAGAGCCTTAGGAGACTCTAGGCCGTGTAGGCACCTTGAGAAATGATGAAGGAACTCTGAAAGATATAGGAACGGTGAGAGCTATAGGGATTATGGGAACTCTAGACACCGTGAGAGACGATCAAACTCTTAGAGAGGTAGGAACGGTGAGAGTTGTAGGAAATGCAGGAACTCTAGGCACCGTGAGAGACGATCAAACTCTGGAGAGATAGGAACGGTGAGAGTTATAGGAAATGCAGGAACTCTAGACACCGTGAGAGACGATCAAACTCTAAAGTTTTATTCTAATGTGAATGCGGAGGAAAGCTCGGTATGGGTGTGCCCTTTGACCGAAGAACGCGGATTCGTTGCTTACATTTTCAGTTAGGCAAGTGAGGGCAATGATCCGCGATGCTGATTGGTTATGACCAATGTTGGGAAGGAAGATAGGAGGAAAAAGCCTCCTACTAACTTGGGTCCTAGGCGACATTGTTTATGGGGAGACTCGGATTTTCCGTTAGGGAGATCTCCGCCTTTTTCGTTAGGCCACTATCTGCTTTCTCCGCAATTCTTAAGAGCACGTAATAAACCCAAGGACCCTTCTAAAGAACCAGCTGAAAACACTTCTGGAATTAGAAAGTCTTTTCTGGCAGACAGATTGACTCAAACCATGTGTGCGAACAATGCAGTTAGGATTTCAATTTATGGTGGGTCCTTAGGCCTATGGAAGGTTCGAAGGACGGCACGTAGACCGTTGGCTGTCACGCCGCGCAGGATGGACTGCGGATGTGTTGCGCGGCGTAACAGTCCTGATTCTTCTCCGCCACGATCGCTCATTCGTCTCACCTGTCCACACAAACATCAAGATAGTTTCGATACGCGAGAACTGTCGTAGTGACGATCGAGCCTGGCGAAAGTCAAATTGACCAACTTCATCTTTGGACAATCTCATAATTTCGCAATTTCATCGTCCAAGTACACGATTGATTCTCACAAAACCACTAGTTCCTTAGAGCTTAACGCCACGCTCATCTTTTCATTTTTATCGCATATTGTCTCACCACTTGCGATACTTGTAATTACTTTTCTCTACTTTTCAATTTTGGAGTTGGTCAATGTGATTTCCGAATGGCTCGATTGACTATGCGAGTCTTGGATAAAGATGACAATTAAACTATTCAGATTGGTCATGTTGCTTCGTCAAACGATTTGAATTCAAGCAATTCGAAACCATTTTGTCAATGTGAACCTATT
This sequence comes from Bombus affinis, assembly GCF_024516045.1. NCBI lineage: Eukaryota > Metazoa > Arthropoda > Insecta > Hymenoptera > Apidae > Bombus > Bombus affinis. Next base: position 13,785,929 of record NC_066346.1, on the reverse strand, counting down.
ATTTTACCAATGTGAATCTGTAATTTTGCTTGAAATATCTTTCCAAGTTTTTATGATGATTCAGATTGGTCAAGTTACCTGAATCAAGCAACTATTTTCAAGTTACTTGAAACTATTTTGTTAACGTGTACAGTTGCTTGAATCAAGCAACTATTTTCAAGTAAGTTAAAATCATTTTGCCAATGTGAACCTGTAATTTTGTCTGAAATATCCTTCCAAGTTTTTATGATGATTCAGATTGGTCAAGTTACCTCAATCAAGCAACTATTTTCAAGTAACTTGAAACTACTTTATTAATGTGTGCAGTTGAGTGAAGCAAGTATTTTCAAATAACTCGAAGCTATTTTGTTAACGCGTACAGTTGCTTGAATCAAGCAACTATTTTCAAGTAAGTTGGAACTATTTTGTTAACGCGTACAGTTGCTTGAATCAAGCAACTATTTTCAAGTAACTCGAAACTATTTTGTCAGTGTGAAACTATATAGACACTAGTTAATTCCCATACACATGTATAATGTATAATGTATAATAAACAGAGCTATTTTTTCAGATCAGAAGGTACGATCAATCTTTTTCTTTAAATATATTATGCTGAAAAGATATAGAATGGATTCGGAAATACAAATAATTCCCTTTATTTAGCACACAACTGTTATACATATATCTTATACTCTTAAGACCTCAAAAACCTACTCGCACGCACGCTTGTTGTCAACCGACTCTTCCAGATACTTTTAACGACTGGCTCTTGTCTTTTGTCTCAACCAAGACCCGGACGTCCTCTGATGCTTACACACACATTCACATGTACAGTGTAAATGTATCATATTCCCAACAATTGTATTGGAAAAATTTGAAATGGATCGGAAAATGTATATGGAAGTTACAGGACCTTTCTCGAAAATTATCGATAGTTCAAATATCAGGTTGTACAACAAAAGAGTCTTTCGTTTTATAAGAGAATAATAGACGCACGACGTTTCTTGTTTCCTTTATTTTATCGAACTACGTACGTTTCATTTTGTTCTATTAAGGTAAAGACCACGACATTTGACAGATTAGCTGTCGTGTTTGTATAAAGATGCATTGTCGTAAAAGACATATTCGTAGAGGAAAGACACTTTTGGGGCAACCTAATATTTGGCTGAACCTGACAAAACTGTACGCTTGTAATAAATAAAAAAAAAGCCTGCTACGCCCTTTCGATCTTTTCAGCTCGAGTTATGTATGGGTCGACCCAATTACGTTCTTACAACGTTAGAGGATACCTTCGTTTTGAAGAAAATGAAAAAAGATCGCACATTTTCGTTTCAATTTTCTTGATTAAAAATCTTCTCCCAACGTTACAAATATGTTTTATTATCGCTAAAATAGGGACAGACTCGAAAGTACAAAAATTGAAGAGTCGCAACTGATGTAACGAACATAATCATGACAGTCGTGTCTCGTTACAGCGTTAACGGGATTTCAAAATGTTTGGCATAGTACGCGATCCTACGCAAAATTTCCGCCAGCTCAGTCAAGTTTCGGCTATCCGAGTCTCGTATTATACGATGTGTTTCCAGCTTTCTCCTAACTGCGCGTTTTTTTTTTCGAAGTTTTAACGCCGGCACCGCGCGAACAAAGTAAATAGATTAATTGAACTTTTAATCGATCAAATAGTCAACTAAACTGAAACGCACGTACGATGTTAAGTTATCGAAATCAATTTTACGATTTTACCGTACGAACGCCGGTATCATCCGACCTTTCGATATTTTCCGAGTTTTCTATTGTTCGTGTGATACGCGTCACCTCGGAACGATCATGATTATTCGAACACTTTCGCAAGCCATAATAAGATTACAGAAAAATGTACTTTGCTGTGAATACACGTTTCATCGGAGGAATCGAAATTTGTACAGGACGATGTAGCGTCGTTCGAACGAAGCTGCGATAGACTTAAAGTTGGGCTGTACAATTTCTAGATTTATATTAATCCTATAGAACGAAAAGACCCAGAGCTCTATGAACGTTCTAAGAGAACGGATCTCCTTCGGCGTAAATGGCGCTCCTTATCGGCGAACGGCTACAATATCCTGAATCTTTCTTTTCGACGGTTTCCACGTCGATCGAGAGAAACTATTCGTCGAAATGGACTATCCGTGGCTGATCTATTACGGCAGAAAGTGAAAAAGAACGTAAACGAAGGAAATGGCCGACATAAAGGACGATAACTGTTAATTTAAACGTAATAGAACGAAAGAATACGACGTATTCGTTAAAGGATATTTAAGACAATTTAAATTAAAATCGATTTTCACACGACGTTCTTCGATTTTTTCCAGAACCAGATTATATCTATGATAACGTTTCGATAATATCGTTTTATGCAAAAGAAAGCCAATTATATGATTGAAAGAAGAAATTTGGATCAACGTATGGATATCCTCCTATTTCGTTGCACGAGTTGCGAATAACCTGTCGAATAATGATAAAGATAGAAACGAATATGACAAAGGCATAACGAAGGAACTAATATTCAGAATTTCGTGCGTTTAATTCCTCGAAAATTGCACTTTTAAACGCATCGGTCTCGCAGTTCAACCTGCCGGGAACAAAGAATTTTATCGGACACATCGTTCTAACATTTCAATTTTACAAACGTTTCGCTCTGCTTCGTTAAATGCTGCGCGTATTTGGTAGATAGAAAATTATGCACATACGTTAAAACGTATAACGCGCAACAGGCAAGGATATACGCGTACGCGCTGCAAACGCGTTAAAAGCGAAAAATATCGCTGAAATTATTTTCCCATAATAAAGAAATCGTCGGGCCTCTTACGAATACAAAAGATAATTCGTTAAGATTATAGTGTCTATTAATTTTACCATAACGAGTTTAACAGAGCTTTCGAAACTAAAAGCTTTATCACAGACGATAAACCCTTTGAGTGCTGAATACTCACGGCCTATGTCGTCCGTACGGACGGCGCGTGTCTAGCGCTGACGATCGCTGTGGACGGAATACTTTTTCGTTAGACTGAACTCTGTTGATTAACTATTCAAAGCGCAAATCGTAATAAGTTATAGTAGTTTAAATGATTAAAATGAAAGAGATTTTAATTATTTATTATAAACATTGAAATTTACAGTTAACTAGAATTTGCGTAATAAACTAGAAAACTAAATTTAGTAAATATGTGAAATCCCTAGAGTTCATGTAGGATAGGGATTCTTTTTGTTTTACGGGTAGCACGACAAGCTGTGTTTAACGGAGAGATCGATACGGACGAGCAGTTGAAGAAGTACGTGTTCCCCAGACGGACGGACAGAGAGTTACATTAGAGAGACAGACAAGGTTATAGAATAGTTGTTTAAGATTGTAAAGACTGAAGATTTAAGATTTAAAGACTGAAGAAGAAAGGTCGATAGCTCAGGACGTTGAAAATCGATTCTCAATTTTCAGGTAAACATTGCACCAAAGACTTATAACTTCCCGTTTAGATAATCATCGTTATTGATTGTTATAGACGCATATTAATTGTTGTTCATTTTTGTATTTTATCAAATCATTTCATAATAAAAAAAAACTCGATTTTCAGACTTCAGAATCGAAATATTAAACTCCCAATAGACGATGAGACAGCAGCACTGATACCGATACGGATTCAAACTTCGTATTCCGAGACATTGTCTTAGAGGAAGCATAAATAACATCCACAAGAAAAACAAAGACGGAAATGGAGAAACTCAACGTGGACATGGAAAAACTTCTAGAGACCCTTTAAAGACGAGATAAGAGGGAAATAGTTGAAACAAACAACAATATAGAACGATTAGAAGGAACTCAGAAAGCCACAAACTGGATATCAGAGTATGAAGAGGAATGCAAAAAATACAAAATGAAAAGCGATGAGGAAAAGTCAAAGGTTTGAGAAAGTACCTAGGAAAAACAGCAAAAAGGTGGTACCAAACAAATCTACTGAAAGCTGGAGGACACAACTGGGAAGATTGGAGAGAAGCATTTATCAAAGCCTTTAAGAATAAAGGTTGGCCGGCAATACGATATGCTTACAACTGTAAATACCTTTCAGGTTCGTTCGTAGAATATGCAATAGAGAAAGAACGACTAATATTGGAAGTAAAAAGGGAAATGGATGAAGAGGTGAGGATACACCTGATTGTCATTGGATTACCTATCGAAGTCCAAGACAAAATCGAAAGCGATAATATACAGACAACAAATGACCTAATAGGAATATATTTAAATATATTATGCAAACGTTGGACAACGTTATGTTTTGTTAAGCTAACAGGATACACTAAAAGTACATTATCAAGAAAGGGGATGTGGCCCGTAAGCAAGTATGTTCTTCTAGATATGACCATCAGACAGTACCTGTGATGCGGTTATCCCGGAAGTACATTGCGGAGTCGGTAGAGAGCGTTTCCTGACCTCTCGCAAGGGAGACAATAGATGAGGATTTAAGGGTGTCGAATCGGGATCTTTGCAACGCGGAGGCGACTCGTTCCTACGCCCTTCCTCTTCCTCTTCGCCCGATGTGCTTTCCTCTATGACGATTTGAGGCTCGCCATAGTTTGCCACATTCACATTCGGGCTGCACAATTGTCTTCTCATCTTGATTTAGAAAACTCTCACTTGAACATAAATAAAACGTTTCTTCGTTGAAACCGTATCATAGTGGAGAACGATCGAACAGTACAAAAGAATGAATAAATTTAAGTCACATTTTTATTAATTTTCTTTTGTATCTAAAAACAAATCTGATAGATTCAAAGATACAAGATCTTTGAAAATATCGTATGGAATTTAATACTAATTTAGTGTGCAATTAAAAAATTACTATACTATTTCATTTCTCCTATATACATGTTGGAGATAAAAGGACATCGGGGCCTTTCTTTTGGAATTTTTGGGAAGACCCCCAATACTTTAGTCTAGACTTTTTATTATAGCTGCACTTAAATAATAAAACTCAGAAGTAGTTGTTTATGATTTAATCCGACTATGTTTACCCGAGATTTATGACAGTAGGCTTGGGCTCGAAGTGACACAACTGGTCGCTAAACGTAGCCACGGTCATGGCATGGACGTTTTTACCTAACAAAGCTATGGAGTAATTGTATAGATCTCCTTAAAAATATAATTGACCCGAGGGGTACAGAGACGAGTATATAAGTGCAGTTCCATTTGGACTGAGGGAGTTCTACTTATACTGTAGACAAGTAAGTTGAGTTCTACTTATATCGTAGACAAGTAAGTTGAGTTACACTTGAATTGTGGACAAGTAAGCTCAGTACGACTTAGACTTTGGAAGAAGACGTATTTGTTATCCCTTTGACCGTGGATTCGTTATTGAACCTAAGATCATTGTCATTGGCATCTCGAGTATCTAATTGCCACGGTTACTTGTCAAACTCTGTACCATATCGGTACTGTAATCATGTCGGTACCAGTAAATACTATCCATATCGTATAACAACAATGGTTAATCCAAATGAAGATTCGTTACACGCCCCTAATCCCGATGAGAACTCGAGATATGTGTATTTTTCTTTTCTTTTTGCTTAAAAGATTTCCTGTTTATTGTCACATTAGAATGTCAGATTCTTTTGGCACACGAAGGCTTCGTAAATATCAGAAGGAATATAGCGTGGAAAAATGTTGTTTTATTTTTAAAGTTCTACGCTTCGCTACTTTTTTCCTAGTACGTTCGCTTTAGCAATAACACTGACTTTTTCGCCCGTTAAAAACGGATTACGCAGACGCGCTCACGCAGCACGCGCCCAGAACGAATGTTGCGAGTCGATATTTTCTTTTGCGAATCGCTCTCGTTATTTCGTTGGAAATGTTACCGTGCGAATATCAGACAGCCATTGGAAGTTATTAGACGTTAAAATTTGGCGACAGCTTCGCGTATTCCACCAGTTTCTCGATATTCCCCTTCGAACCTACAAATTGCTTCCGTATCTCGCCAACAGCTAGTCCTCGTATCTTACGCAGACGTCGATTAGAAGTAGAATTTTCGATAAAATTTAAATTTCCCTCTTCAGTTCGTACTTCGATTTATGGACTCGTACATACGTTTTTCTCTTATATATTACGTGCATTTGCATATATATCTGTTTCTCTATCCCATGCGTCGTAGTTTTTGGATGAAACCAACAGCTTGTACACACGTGCAAGATTTTATTTTTCGTGATAAATCGAACAAGAATATATTCTTTCGTGCTTCTTAATAGAGTGACATTACACCAGGTGAATAATGTACTCGAATAAACGATTTTTCTTAATACTTATAAATTACGCGACGCGTTAACATTCAATTAATTCATAAAGGAAAGCATGATAATTATATGAATCAACTTTAAGAAAATAAGTGTAATTTTTAATATTAAATAACGAATAATAGAAAAGATGGAATAAATAAGTTAACAATAAAATGATAAACAATACGCGTTTGCTTATTTTCAAAAATCAAAATATAAGCAGCTTAAGTAACTCAATATTTTATGGAACGTTCTTCAAAATCGATAACTACATTGTGTTCTTTCCATTCGAAAAAATTCTGTAACGTAATTTCCGCACTAAAGGACCTTCTATCGTATCATTTTCGTCAGAGAATTTCAAATAATCTAGTTCTGCTTCGAAATCTTTTTATTACCTTTTTTTATTACGCCTTTGAATCCATCGAAAGATTTACATTAAAATTTTTACTTTGCCACAACTTTCTTTATTTCGCTGCATATCAATTATTTATTGAAGCTACTTCGTTCTAACGTGGCAATCATTCACCAGCTCAGCACAGGCTAGCGCACATTTTACGAGACGGATTTTCCATGCGTCGAAGTCGCAAATGTCGTTACACGTGTACCGGGCTGTATCGACAAATATCAAAGTCATACGAGTAGCATTGAATCGGTGGAAATATCGAATTTCGAAAGTTTGATTCGACGTGTCCAAGATACGAGATTCCAAAGAGAAAGTTCGCCCTCAGGTCGACGATATCGATTTAATATTACATGCGATTTATTTTCGTTCGCTGAATCAGTGAACTTCTACATTTCACGCGGTTCATCGGGTCGAATGATTTTTCTGCATACAAAGGGCTGGAAATTTGAAACATACTGTAGCCTAAACCGGTCGCCGGATTAAACTCGACGAAGCTTCGAATCGAGAAAAACGTGCAATCGTAATCTGGCTTTTACGAAAATGGACACAACGACGTTACCGGACAAATAACGAAATTCTTGTCCATTATTGAAATTCTATTGAAATTCTATTAAATCGCCAACTACGTTCTTATTGAAATTTTCATTTATTTCTTTTTAAACGCACGATCGAATTTATCGCACGCGTACTCTTCTGATTATATTCTATCGTTGATATTATTACGACGAACATTGTACATAAAAATTTAGAAAGTTACTATGCACAATATTTGATTTTTCCTCAATTTTACTTTAACGAATTTCGAGTTTTAGTTTACGTTACTTAGAAAATTCGAATTTTCTCCGTTTATGGCAATACGAAACTATTAGGTAGTCCGAAAAGTTTCTTTCGTTCCATAAGGAAATAATGGATGCACATTTTCCGTTTTATATTATTTTATCGAATTACCTATGATCCGTTTTGTTTTATCAAACTAAAGATCACAATGTTCGACAGATTAGGTTTTATGTTTGTATAAAGATGCGTCGTTGAAAAAGACGTCTCTTTGAAAGAAAGACACTTTCCGGACAACCCAACATACAGGGTGGTTGGTAACTGGTGGTACAAGCGGGAAGGGGGTGATTCTACGCGAAAAAAGAAGTCGAAAATATAGAATAGAAATTTTTCGTTCGAGGTTTTATTTTCGAGCAATTGAAAGAAAAGATTATTGTAGCCTTTCATACTTTAAAACAAACGAATGCGTTAGAAAGTGTTCATAGAAATTTAATTAGAAGAGCAGAAGTATGTGTTGGACAGAATGGGCAACACTTTCAGCAATTTTTGTAACAATAAACTTTATGATTACTTCATGTTATTTCATTATGTATTCCTAATTTTCCGTTACGGCAAAAACAAACTTAAACTGCGATAATATCCATCGAGACAACGATGTACAGTGAGGTCCGTTATAACGAGACGTGATAAAGTGCACGCGTACCGAGCGAAAATTCAAAGTCGATTTTCTCGAAAACGAAGCCTCAAACGAAAAATTTTTATTCTATATTTTCGACTTCTTTTTCGCGTAGAATCACCCCCTTTCCGTTTGTACCACCAGTTACCAACCAACCTGTATAATATTACTGGAAACATTGTACTCGGACACAAGGTTTAATACGATGCTTTAAATAATAGAAGTTTCAGATGGAACGATAATATTGGGTTGGCAACTAAGTGATTGCGGACTTTGTCAGTGCCACCTAATGATAAAATCCGCAACCACTTAGTTGCCAACCCAATATAAAATATTAGGAGGAAAAAGTCCGAAATAGTAAAAGTTCGTGGTCGACTAAGTGCAGACCAGCATTTTCATGGCGATAAATTAAGTTGAAGCACAATATCATTAATTCTCGATGCTGCAGCGCTCGCCAAGTTTTATACCCCAATTTCGTCCTCGTTTCGACAAATGAAAATACTCCTGATGCTTGAAGAAAATTTCGAACTTTTAACGTTCGAAGAAAGAAACTTGCATATAAAGTAACGGTTCTCTCATATTTTCCTCAAACTCGAGAAAGTTTGTTATCGAAAGGAAGATACGACCGAGTGGAAACTGTGGACAGAATGAAAAATATCTAAACACCCAGAATAACAATCAATTACGAAATTACGAAGAAAAAGTCACACAAATATAAGTCGTGTAATAAATAAATTTCGTAAAACAGCGATAAACATTGCTTTGTTTGCTGTTAGTTTGTTATCAACTAAACTGTACATGTAAATGATACTATATCGCGTTAATTTGAATCCAAATTTTCAAAGTTTGAAGAGAAATCGTAAGAAATTTCTACGTGCAACATATTTTTCAGTTTTTACTTTTCCACCTTTTTATTTCTTTTTGCAATGCTTTGTTACGTTACGCGAGATTATAAAAGTTGAGAATCGCGCGGAATAAAACGAACAATAGTACATTTTACTTTCTCGTATAATCTCTATGAGAAAAACAAAATTGTAGCGTATATCGAAAAACAAATTTTCGTTCTGCGTAAAATCTCGAGAAATTCTTCCTTTCTTCGTCCGTGTCAGATGATAGACGAATGACGCATCAGATGACTCGTGCGATTCCTTAGCATAGAAGAGTGAATTGATATATTCACGAAGCGCGATGTACTGTTAACTAGTTAACCGTGGAATTTAATTTTAGAAATCAACGTGAATAAAATGCAAATAAAAATAAACGACGACGAGTATACACGTCGAACACAAAGAAAATGTGTTACGTGTTCCTGTTATAAGTTTTACGACGACGTTAAACCAAAATGACGATGGCTTACATTTTTCTTCGAAAAAATGAATTATTTCCCACATAAAATGTTAAAATTGTAACAAAATAACAAAATTCGTAAACAAGAAAAATGTGAAAAGATAGAAGAAATTCAGTGGATCCTCCCAGTGTGGTATTTCTCGAAACAGAATATCGCACAAAGTGGCAAATCTAACACCAGCAACGTGAAGTGAATTCGATCAATGATATAACTGGTATAAAATTGGGGAAATGTTTTTTGATAGGAAGCGTAGGTTTTACGGTTGAACTCGTAGATGGTGGAGCAACTTTCGGAGCTCGTGTTCGTGGAATTGCATATTCGATAATTTATTCAACACACATTCGACCAAAAAACTGAATCGCATTATATTTTCTGTATTATATTTCGATCGTTATCGGGGAATACCGGACACACGCAGTAAAACATCCACTCAATTTGCAAGCATACAAAATTGCGCAAACAATTCGGGCATAGCCGATATATCGGTGAAAATAATCAACTGAGTTTATAAAAAGGAATACGTTGTACAGGGAATAACCGATATAACAAAGGAACAAATCAAATTTTTCAGTTTTACTGACAAAGCGAACGTATCACTAAATAACATTCTTAGCGCTTCTTACTAAAATTTGGAATTTTTATGGTAAATGGTAATGTTTTATATTATACGACAGATGAAACACACCGAGATTAACATTTTTCTCGACCTGTTTAATTCATGAAACGCGGTTAACTGTTTAAAAACGCTATCGACGATAGCTTTTCGAAAGATGTATAAATAAAACGAGGAGATAGAGCGAAATGAAATAACAACGAGTCGTTCGATTTCTCGTTATGTCGTGTTGTTAAGAAGCAACAGAAATGAAATTTCAATTTTCCATTAGAATCGACGGAAGGATCAAACGACGATACGGTAAGAGAAATCGCATGATTCCACTCAAGTGGCACCGTTTTGTCAACGCAGGCTAACGCGTGACCTTTCGTCGTTTCGATCAACATGGTTCAACATAGGTCATACCGCCTGTGCTGTCAGATGTTCAGCCAAATGGTGTTTGCATTTGTCGTAGATAAAACGCTTGGAAAACTCGTCGCGCGCTAGTGCGCTTCTCCGTTTTCGCATGAAATCTCCGACTTTTTTCTACTTTCCTAGTTTCCTATTTTTTCTTTTTATCCGTTCTATACGATTCGCCTCTGAAAGGTTATTCTTGCTGTACCGCTACTATTAGGTTGTCCGAAAAGTTTCTCTCGTTTTATGAGGAAATAATAGACGCACGTTCTTTCTTTTATATTATTTTGTCGAATTACGTACGATCCGTTTTGTTCTGTTGAGATAAACACCGCGATATTTCACAGACTTACTTTCACGTTTGTACGAAGGTGCACTGTAGTAAAAAATTCTTTTTGCGAAAGAAAGACACTTTTCGGGCAACTTAATACGTTGTGTTCGTTTTATAAAGAAATAATAGACGCGCGATGTCCTTTCTTTTATATTAGTTTATCGAATTATGCACGAACATAATAATAGAGATATAAGGAAATGGATCGCACCTAATTCGATAAAATGATATAAAACAGAAATTGTTGCTCATCTATTATCATTTTATGAAACGAAAGAAACTTCTCGGACAACCTAGTACATCGAACGACTACCGTTGAATAAATTCTCTAAAAACGAAAATGTTTTTAATCGAATTAAACGATCGAGATGGCTGTAATACTTTTGTAGGATTTTACGAATACTTACCGAGCGTTGAAAGTTCGATGTGCTCAAATACTTATAAGCGATTTTTCTTTCTCGAGACGATTCCCTTTCGTTCGCGAACAACCTAAAAATGGAAAAAATATCGTTAACGGGTGTGTTCGTGATAATCGTAACAACGTCGTTAACCGATTTATCGATGAATCGTTACGTGTGCTTCCACGTGCTGAGATTCCACGACAAATATCGTTACGCGCGACTTAATCGAGTAAACGACGTTTAAAACGGTTTAAAGTTATTCCCGATATCGCAACTGTAAATAGGGAAATGATATAAAGAACAGTGTTTTAACCTTTTGAGTGCTGTGGGCGCATATAGGTGTCTGGCTAAAGCTATCGGTGTGGACTAAGGACATATATATGCGTTTTCTGTAAGTGCTTGGCATGGACTAAGGACGCATGTATGGGTTTTTCAATTTTTCCGAACACCTATGCAGAAGTAATACTATTACATTTGTGTGAAATAAATATAAATGCATTCCTTACGGCAGTAAACAAATGCCAATAGTACCTCGTTATTGTTGAAGTGGTCACCACTTGTAAGAAAACTCTACATCTGGTTTTTTTAGTTTTCCCAAGCACTGAATTTTTCACACACAACTAAATTATTAACTCGTGTTATATTTATAAGGTTCAATAATGCGATAATTCAGGGATCGATTTTGAAGTCTGAAAATCGAGTTTTTTTATTATAAAATGATTTGATAAAATATAAAAATGAACAACAATTAATATGCGTCTATAACAATCAATAACGATGATTATCTAAACGGGAAATTATAAGTCTTTGGTGCAATGTTTACCTGAACGTCCTGAGCTACCGATCTTACTTCTTCAGTCTTTAAATCTTAAATCTTCAGTCTTCACAATCTCAAACAACTATTCTATAACCTTGTCTGTCTCTCTAATGTAACTCTCTGTCCATCCGTCTGGGGAACACGTGCTTCTTCAACTGCTCGTCCGTGCAATAAAGGAAGATCGGAAGATCTTGTATCTTTGAATCTATCAGATTTGTTTTTAGATACAAAAGAAAATTAATAAAAATGTGACTTAAATTTATTCATTCTTTTGTACTGTTCGATCGTTCTCCACTATGATACGGTTTCAACGAAGAAACGTTTTATTTATGTTCAAGTGAGAGTTTTCTAAATCAAGATGAGAAGACAATTGTGCAGCCCGAATGTGAATGTGGCAAACTATGGCGAGCCTCAAATCGTCATAGAGGAAAGCACATCGGGCGAAGAGGAAGAGGAAGGGCGTAGGAACGAGTCGCCTCCGCGTTGCAAAGATCCCGATTCGACACCCTTAAATCCTCATCTATTGTCTCCCTTGCGAGAGGTCAGGAAACGCTCTCTACCGACTCCGCAATGTACTTCCGGGATAACCGCATCACAGGTACTGTCTGATGGTCATATCTAGAAGAACATACTTGCTTACGGGCCACATCCCCTTTCTTGATAATGTACTTTTAGTGTATCCTGTTAGCTTAACAAAACATAACGTTGTCCAACGTTTGCATAATATATTTAAATATATTCCTATTAGGTCATTTGTTGTCTGTATATTATCGCTTTCGATTTTGTCTTGGACTTCGATAGGTAATCCAATGACAATCAGGTGTATCCTCACCTCTTCATCCATTTCCCTTTTTACTTCCAATATTAGTCGTTCTTTCTCTATTGCATATTCTACGAACGAACCTGAAAGGTATTTACAGTTGTAAGCATATCGTATTGCCGGCCAACCTTTATTCTTAAAGGCTTTGATAAATGCTTCTCTCCAATCTTCCCAGTTGTGTCCTCCAGCTTTCAGTAGATTTGTTTGGTACCACCTTTTTGCTGTTTTTCCTAGGTACTTTCTCAAACCTTTGACTTTTCCTCATCGCTTTTCATTTTGTATTTTTTGCATTCCTCTTCATACTCTGATATCCAGTTTGTGGCTTTCTGAGTTCCTTCTAATCGTTCTATATTGTTGTTTGTTTCAACTATTTCCCTCTTATCTCGTCTTTAAAGGGTCTCTAGAAGTTTTTCCATGTCCACGTTGAGTTTCTCCATTTCCGTCTTTGTTTTTCTTGTGGATGTTATTTATGCTTCCTCTAAGACAATGTCTCGGAATACGAAGTTTGAATCCGTATCGGTATCAGTGCTGCTGTCTCATCGTCTATTGGGAGTTTAATATTTCGATTCTGAAGTCTGAAAATCGAGTTTTTTTTTATTATGAAATGATTTGATAAAATACAAAAATGAACAACAATTAATATGCGTCTATAACAATCAATAACGATGATTATCTAAACGGGAAGTTATAAGTCTTTGGTGCAATGTTTACCTGAAAATTGAGAATCGATTTTCAACGTCCTGAGCTATCGACCTTTCTTCTTCAGTCTTTAAATCTTAAATCTTCAGTCTTTACAATCTTAAACAACTATTCTATAACCTTGTCTGTCTCTCTAATGTAACTCTCTGTCCGTCCGTCTGGGGAACACGTACTTCTTCAACTGCTCGTCCGTATCGATCTCTCCGTTAAACACAGCTTGTCGTGCTACCCGTAAAACAAAAAGAATCCCTATCCTACATGAACTCTAGGGATTTCACATATTTACTAAATTTAGTTTTCTAGTTTATTACGCAAATTCTAGTTAACTGTAAATTTCAATGTTTATAATAAATAATTAAAATCTCTTTCATTTTAATCATTTAAACTACTATAACTTATTACGATTTGCGCTTTGAATAGTTAATCAACAGAGTTCAGTCTAACGAAAAAGTATTCCGTCCACAGCGATCGTCAGCGCTAGACACGCGCCGTCCGTACGGACGACATAGGCCGTGAGTATTCAGCACTCAAAGGGTTTATCGTCTGTGATAAAGCTTTTAGTTTCGAAAGCTCTGTTAAACTCGTTATGGTAAAATTAATAGACACTATAATCTTAACGAATTATCTTTTGTATTCGTAAGAGGCCCGACGATTTCTTTATTATGGGAAAATAATTTCAGCGATATTTTTCGCTTTTAACGCGTTTGCAGCGCGTACGCGTATATCCTTGCCTGTTGCGCGTTATACGTTTTAACGTATGTGCATAATTTTCTATCTACCAAATACGCGCAGCATTTAACGAAGCAGAGCGAAACGTTTGTAAAATTGAAATGTTAGAACGATGTGTCCGATAAAATTCTTTGTTCCCGGCAGGTTGAACTGCGAGACCGATGCGTTTAAAAGTGCAATTTTCGAGGAATTAAACGCACGAAATTCTGAATATTAGTTCCTTCGTTATGCCTTTGTCATATTCGTTTCTATCTTTATCATTATTCGACAGGTTATTCGCAACTCGTGCAACGAAATAGGAGGATATCCATACGTTGATCCAAATTTCTTCTTTCAATCATATAATTGGCTTTCTTTTGCATAAAACGATATTATCGAAACGTTATCATAGATATAATCTGGTTCTGGAAAAAATCGAAGAACGTCGTGTGAAAATCGATTTTAATTTAAATTGTCTTAAATATCCTTTAACGAATACGTCGTATTCTTTCGTTCTATTACGTTTAAATTAACAGTTATCGTCCTTTATGTCGGCCATTTCCTTCGTTTACGTTCTTTTTCACTTTCTGCCGTAATAGATCAGCCACGGATAGTCCATTTCGACGAATAGTTTCTCTCGATCGACGTGGAAACCGTCGAAAAGAAAGATTCAGGATATTGTAGCCGTTCGCCGATAAGGAGCGCCATTTACGCCGAAGGAGATCCGTTCTCTTAGAACGTTCATAGAGCTCTGGGTCTTTTCGTTCTATAGGATTAATATAAATCTAGAAATTGTACAGCCCAACTTTAAGTCTATCGCAGCTTCGTTCGAACGACGCTACATCGTCCTGTACAAATTTCGATTCCTCCGATGAAACGTGTATTCACAGCAAAGTACATTTTTCTGTAATCTTATTATGGCTTGCGAAAGTGTTCGAATAATCATGATCGTTCCGAGGTGACGCGTATCACACGAACAATAGAAAACTCGGAAAATATCGAAAGGTCGGATGATACCGGCGTTCGTACGGTAAAATCGTAAAATTGATTTCGATAACTTAACATCGTACGTGCGTTTCAGTTTAGTTGACTATTTGATCGATTAAAAGTTCAATTAATCTATTTACTTTGTTCGCGCGGTGCCGGCGTTAAAACTTCGAAAAAAAAAACGCGCAGTTAGGAGAAAGCTGGAAACACATCGTATAATACGAGACTCGGATAGCCGAAACTTGACTGAGCTGGCGGAAATTTTGCGTAGGATCGCGTACTATGCCAAACATTTTGAAATCCCGTTAACGCTGTAACGAGACACGACTGTCATGATTATGTTCGTTACATCAGTTGCGACTCTTCAATTTTTGTACTTTCGAGTCTGTCCCTATTTTAGCGATAATAAAACATATTTGTAACGTTGGGAGAAGATTTTTAATCAAGAAAATTGAAACGAAAATGTGCGATCTTTTTTCATTTTCTTCAAAACGAAGGTATCCTCTAACGTTGTAAGAACGTAATTGGGTCGACCCATACATAACTCGAGCTGAAAAGATCGAAAGGGCGTAGCAGGCTTTTTTTTTATTTATTACAAGCGTACAGTTTTGTCAGGTTCAGCCAAATATTAGGTTGCCCCAAAAGTGTCTTTCCTCTACGAATATGTCTTTTACGACAATGCATCTTTATACAAACACGACAGCTAATCTGTCAAATGTCGTGGTCTTTACCTTAATAGAACAAAATGGAACGTACGTAGTTCGATAAAATAAAGGAAACAAGAAACGTCGTGCGTCTATTATTCTCTTATAAAACGAAAGACTCTTTTGTTGTACAACCTGATATTTGAACTATCGATAATTTTCGAGAAAGGTCCTGTAACTTCCATATACATTTTCCGATCCATTTCAAATTTTTCCAATACAATTGTTGGGAATATGATACATTTACACTGTACATGTGAATGTGTGTGTAAGCATCAGAGGACGTCCGGGTCTTGGTTGAGACAAAAGACAAGAGCCAGTCGTTAAAAGTATCTGGAAGAGTCGGTTGACAACAAGCGTGCGTGCGAGTAGGTTTTTGAGGTCTTAAGAGTATAAGATATATGTATAACAGTTGTGTGCTAAATAAAGGGAATTATTTGTATTTCCGAATCCATTCTATATCTTTTCAGCATAATATATTTAAAGAAAAAGATTGATCGTACCTTCTGATCTGAAAAAATAGCTCTGTTTATTATACATTATACATTATACATGTGTATGGGAATTAACTAGTGTCTATATAGTTTCACACTGACAAAATAGTTTCGAGTTACTTGAAAATAGTTGCTTGATTCAAGCAACTGTACGCGTTAACAAAATAGTTCCAACTTACTTGAAAATAGTTGCTTGATTCAAGCAACTGTACGCGTTAACAAAATAGCTTCGAGTTATTTGAAAATACTTGCTTCACTCAACTGCACACATTAATAAAGTAGTTTCAAGTTACTTGAAAATAGTTGCTTGATTGAGGTAACTTGACCAATCTGAATCATCATAAAAACTTGGAAGGATATTTCAGACAAAATTACAGGTTCACATTGGCAAAATGATTTTAACTTACTTGAAAATAGTTGCTTGATTCAAGCAACTGTACACGTTAACAAAATAGTTTCAAGTAACTTGAAAATAGTTGCTTGATTCAGGTAACTTGACCAATCTGAATCATCATAAAAACTTGGAAAGATATTTCAAGCAAAATTACAGATTCACATTGGTAAAATAATAGGTTCACATTGACAAAATGGTTTCGAATTGCTTGAATTCAAATCGTTTGACGAAGCAACATGACCAATCTGAATAGTTTAATTGTCATCTTTATCCAAGACTCGCATAGTCAATCGAGCCATTCGGAAATCACATTGACCAACTCCAAAATTGAAAAGTAGAGAAAAGTAATTACAAGTATCGCAAGTGGTGAGACAATATGCGATAAAAATGAAAAGATGAGCGTGGCGTTAAGCTCTAAGGAACTAGAGGTTTTGTGAGAATCAATCGTGTACTTGGACGATGAAATTGCGAAATTATGAGATTGTTCAAAGATGAAGTTGGTCAATTTGACTTTCGCCAGGCTCGATCGTCACTACGACAGTTCTCGCGTATCGAAACTATCTTGATGTTTGTGTGGACAGGTGAGACGAATGAGCGATCGTGGCGGAGAAGGATCAGGACATTCGGTCGTTACGATGGAATCAGTGTTACCGACTTTATTTGGCCGTCGCGAATCAGTCGCCTGTTTTCCTTTTGGAGGCGTGACGAGAATATTACCAAATCGTCGAGACCCAGCGTCCAGAATGTCCGCACCACCGAGCGGTAGAGGAAATACGCACTATCTTCGGTTGGACATTATGGACGACATCGCATACCTAAGAGCGAGGGAGGTAAGGATCTTTCGTTTATTCTTTTTCACTTTCTACCGTAATAGATCAGCCACAGATAGTCCACTTCGACGAATAGTTTCTTTCGATCGACGAGGAAACCGTCGAAAAGAAAGATTTAGGATATTGCAGCCGTTCGCCGATCAGGAGCGCCATTTACGCCGAAGGAGATCCGTTCTCTTAGAACGTTCATAGAGTCGCCTGTCTACCGTATTGGGTCTGCCTCCCTGCTATTCCTTTGTCTATATGCTGTCGATGGCTTCAGCGCTTGAGAAAGCTAAAAAGACCAGATGTGGAGTTTTCCTAGAAGTGGTGACCACTTCAACAAAAATAAACGAAAGATCCTTACCTCCCTCGCTCTTAGGTATGCGATGTCGTCCATAATGTCCAACCGAAGATAGTGCGTACTTCTTCTACCGCTCGGTGGTGCGGACATTCTGGACGCTGGGTCTCGACGATTTGGTAATATTCTCGTCACGCCTCCAAAAGGAAAACAGGCGGCTGATTCGCGACGGCCAAACAAAGTCGGTAACACTGATTCCATCGTAACGACCGAATGTCCTGATCCTTCTCCGCCACGATCGCTCATTCGTCTCACCTGTCCACACAAACATCAAGATAGTTTCGATACGCGAGAACTGTCGTAGTGACGATCGAGCCTGGCGAAAGTCAAATTGACCAACTTCATCTTTGGACAATCTCATAATTTCGCAATTTCATCGTCCAAGTACACGATTGATTCTCACAAAACCTCTAGTTCCTTAGAGCTTAACGCCACGCTCATCTTTTCACTTTTATCGCATATTGTCTCACCACTTGCGATACTTGTAATTACTTTTCTCTACTTTTCAATTTTGGAGTTGGTCAATGTGATTTCCAAATGGCTCGATTGACTATGCGAGTCTTGGATAAAGATGACAATTAAACTATTCAGATTAGTCATGTTTATTATTTTCCTATCCTTATTTTTTATAGACTTAAAACAAAAAACAAACAACAAAGAAATCTACAACATCAATCGGCTGATGAACTCCATAGTTAAGTTCGAGCCACCTCTTGTAAAGAAAAAAATAATACAATGCAAAAGGTGCCAAAGGTACGGCCACACGCAGAAATACTGCAATCATAACTTCCGGTGCGTAAAATGTGCAGGTAATCACCCCACTGACCAACGCACTAAATCCCCGGAAACCCCCGCCAAGTGTATCCACTGTCAAGGAGAGCATCCTGCGAACTACAAAGGATGCTCAGCCTACAAAACACTACATAATATAAAGTATCCAAAACTGAGACCCAAGGACATAACCACACAAGAACCTAAACACCAAAAACTCACCACACCAACAGTATCCTATGCGCAGGCAACGCAAGGAAATGTAAACAACTCGAAAACACACAGTGTACACACAGAAAATAGAATTCCCACCCCACAAAACACAGACAACTTTACCAGACTCGAAAAACTTATCGAGAAGCAAACTGAGCAAATTAACAACTTGCTGTCACTACTCACACTCTTCATGGACAAATTTATACGCACAGAAGCAAAATAAAACCAATGCGAATAGCTCTGTGGAACGCCAACGGTCTAGCTCAGCACAAATTTGAACTAGAACTATTCTTAAAACAACAGCAAATCGATGTGATGCTCATATCCGAAACCCACTTCACCGACAAAAACTACCTCAAAATACACGGCTACAACTTCTACCACCCAACACCCGAGCGGAAAGGCCCACGGCGGCACCGGAATCATAATCAAATCAAACATCAAGCACTACGAACTTCCACCATTCCAGAAAGACTACCTCCAAGCAACAAACGTAGCAATAGAAGACTGTCATGGTACAATCACCACTTCAGCTGTATACTGCCCTCCCAGACACTCCATCGCCAAAGAAGACTTTGACAACTTCCTGGACACCCTGGGCAATAGATTCATAGCCGGAGGAGACTACAACGCCAAACACACCCAATGGGGCAGCAGACTGGTTACAGTAAGAGGCAAAAACCTCCTCAACAGCATAATAACCAACAACCTCAACTACCTTACCACATACGAACCCACACACTGGCTCACCGACACAAACAAAATACACGATCTCTTTGATTTCCTCATAACTATAAATATCTCGTCAAGACACGTCCAAATCAATTCCTCGGCTGATCTCTCCTCCGACCATTCCCCCGTGATAGTAACAGTCATTTCAACAATCATCGAGAATACACCTAATGGCTCCATTCATAACCAACACACCAACTGGCAGCTCTTTAGAGAAATCTTCACACACACAACTTCAGCCTCAACTTCACTAAAAACCAATGAAGAAATCGAAGCAGCCACGGAATACCTAAACACGAGCATAATAAACGCTATCCGCTACTCCACACCGGCAATAACGTCCATCAGCAAACACGAATATCCCCAGTACATATTAAAAAAAATAGCAGAAAAACGTAGACTAAGAAGAGTATGGCAGACCCATAGAACACCGGAGGACAAACGCAAACTAAACAACGCAACTAGAAAACTATCCAAAACCATAAAAAACTACAATAATGACTGTTTTCACAAATATCTCGCCAGCTTGTCCCCCACAGCCGACTCCAACTACTCACTATGGAAGGCCTCCAGGAAACTCACGCGTCCCCCACAAATAATACCTCCAATCCGCCGTCCGCAGGGTGGATGGGCGCGTAGCCCTATAGAAAAAGCCAACCTATTTGCCAAACACTTGACTGAAGTATTTCAACCCCATTCCTCCATAGCTGCAGCGGACGTCACCGAATACCTGCACACTCCCTTCCAAATGTCCCCTCCTATTGAGCCCTTCACTTCTGCAGAGATTATACAAGCAATCAGTCGCCTAAACCCCAAGAAAGCAGCAGGTCACGACCTAATAGGAAATAAAGCAATCAAGGAACTTCCCATAAAAGGGATTGCACTCGTCGCATCAATCTTTAACGCTATCCTCCGCCTTCAACACTTTCCCAAGGCTTGGAAAATCTCACTACTCACCCTCATCCCTAAACCCGGTAAACCAATATATGAAACCACCTCCTATCGCCCAATCAGTCTTTTACCTACCCTGTCTAAACTATTCGAGAGAATGCTCACGAATCGTCTCCTCCCACTCCTAGAAGAATTGAAAACACTCCCAGACCACCAATTCGGCTTCCGAAAACAACACTCAACAGTAGAGCAAATCCACCGCATAACCCACATGATCAGCCAAACCCTTGAAAAGAAAAAATACTGTTCAGCGGTATTCCTAGACATCCAACAGGCATTCGACAAAGTATGGCATGAAGGGCCTACCTGCCCCATCCATCCTACCCCATCCATACTACTCCATCTTAAAATCCTACCTAACCAACAGACAATTCATAGTTAAATGCCTAGGCGCCTCTTCCGCAACATTCCCAATAGAATCCGGCATACCCCAAGGTAGTGTCCTCGGACCCCTACTGTTCTCCATCTACACTGCCGACTTACCTATATCAAACGAGGTAACAATAGCAACATTTGCCGACGACACAGCACTATTAGCTACCCACGCAGACCCGGCAATTGCCTCATCCACTCTCCAGCGAAGTCTCGACTCCATGGAAAAGTGGTTCCAAAAATGGGGTTTTAAAATAAACGAAAAAAAATCCTCCCGTGTAACATTCACGCTCCGAAAACAAACCTGCCCCCAGGTCACCATTAACAACGCAATAATCCCAAGCAAGGACTCCGTAAGATATCTGGGCATGACCCTGGACAGGAGGCTAACTTGGAAAAAACATATCTCAGAAAAAACAAAGCAACTAAAGGAAAAACTAAGAAAATTCTATTGGCTCACGGGCCGACGCTCCAAACTAAACATACAGAACAAAATAACCCTCTACAAGGCCGTAATAAAACCTGTCTGGACCTACGGAATCCAACTATGGGGAACAGCAAGTAATTCCAACATTGAAATACTCCAACGCTTCCAATCGAAAACGCTAAGATCCCTATTAAATGCACCCTGGTATGTTACCAACGAAACAATCCACCGCGACCTCAAAATATCTACAGTCAAAGATGAAATACACAAGTTCAGAAGCAGATATAACACGATGAACAAGAGTCAACAACCACAACAACCCACTAGTCACCCAACTACTGGACACGACGGACCAGATCCGCAGACTAAAAAGAAAATACCCTCTAGATTAAATCCTTAGTTTCTACTAGAACCAACAATATAAAACTATTATAATCCATGTCATTGTATCACGCCAAACTAAGTTACTGAAAATTCTCAACGAGAATCGATTGTAAATATTCTAATAAATAAAAAAAAAAAACATCTTCTCAATTGCGCTACCAAATACCTGCGGACAAAATTGTTCTTATAAATTTATGAATATTATGTGTTTACGTATTTGAATGAAAAGTGTTTTTCTTCACTTCACTTCAATGTAACGAGACGTGTCTATCATGATTACACCGGTAAAAATTGAGACTAATTTGGAAATATATATATGGAAGCTAGAAGATGCTTATTGCAGACGTACACATAGCAAAAAACTAATGTACAATGTAAAGAGTATTTTTAAACATATGATTGATTAGGGGTAAAAATGCTCCTACTAAAAATATTGTGACTTATTTATACAATACATAATTAACTGTCCAAATACCGATGGTAATCAATAAGCATCTTATAATTCCTATTTACATTTGTTTCAAAAGCTTCTTTCGTTTCATAAGGAAATAATAGATGCACGACACTTTTTGTTTTATATTATTCTATCGATTTATGTATGATCTATTTTGTAGTAATAGAACAAAACGAAAGAAACTTTTGAGACAGCCTAATGCATCTTGAAATTCATGAAAAGCTTCAACAAAATATTCATGGAAAGTTTCTGTAAGCGTCCGAGTACTTTCGTGAGCCGTTATATGTATAATAATTCGTTACAATGTTAGTGATAGCTTGGAAAGTGAACTATTTTTATTATACATCTTTTTACTTTCCATATTACGCTCATAGATACTCTAAAACGCCGCGATACTAACTCTTATCTATCATGTTTACGAATGCCTATAATTTGTGAAACCGCTTCTGATTTTACGGAAATTTTGCAGTTGCTTGATGAATGAAACAGATTTGTTAAGAGAATCACATGTTATAGATACCTGAACTGTGATTTATTTAATATATCTTTTCTGATTTGTTATCCTGCAACATTTCCATGTTTTACGAAGCTTTAAATTAAATTTCACAAGTTTATTTTCCTTAAGCTAAAGACGATGCTGGTGAAATATTTATTTCTGAAGTAAAAAGTAAAAATATAGCTTACATATTGCTTGTATTTAATCATGTATTACGATTAATCCTGTTGCGATACTCGTATATTTCAGTTAGGCTCTGGTTTTAGTAAACAAGAAAGATTTATAATATCTTAAGAGGATGTTTAGCATGAAATCATGCTAATAAGAAGTTTTTCATGTTTTTCTTCAGGCTTAAAATATTTTTTAATGTTGTGAAAAAATTGGGTTGAAAATGAATAAAAGGGTGCAACAGGGTATTTAAACAAACTAATGTCTCTTATATGAATAAGTCGAGTGATATGCTGTAAATTATTTTCACAAAAAGACACCCATTTTTATTATTGTTTTCTAAACAAAATTCAATATGATTTGTTATACCTGTAATAGGAAGTTTCTTTAACTAACATTTAGTTATCGATCCTATTTTTATTGAAGTTTAACAATACTGTTCAATGTTAATAATTATTAATTTATAAGTGAAGGGTAATTCCAACGAAGAAAGATATCATTTGCAAACAAATAGTTTCAGATGAAATCAGCATTGGTACTGTAAATTTAAGATATTATAAATCTAATATGTATTGTATCGCAAAGCGGGATTCATGATGAAAAATTAAATATAAAAGTCCATGAAATTTCGCAAATTTAAACATCTCAGTTGATACAGCTTTAATAAATGTGGACAAAAGTTTAGTCTATTTTTATATTTAAATAACGCATGATATTTAATTCTACAGTATAATTAAACAAAGATTCGAAGCTGAAAATTTCGAAATATAATTGAACAATATATCGTACAATAAATGTTATATGATGTTCTGTAAAGGAGAATTGCATTTTTATGAAGAGGATCAAAGATAAAAGAGATTTTTGTTGAACGATACGACCGTTTCGAAATTCCATTTTGATCTTGTGTATGTATAGTGTATCTCGTACAAAAGATATTACAACAAGCGTCCAGTCATAATGTGAAACATTAATCAAAATTTCTAATCTCGAGTGTTTCAAGCCCCAGAACTCATCTTAATAAATATAAGAAGGACAGATTAAATTCAATCTTATTTTTCTAATTTTCTCGTTAATAATTAAATATGAGCATCAATCAATCAATAGTTCATAATGCACGGTATAATGCGTGTATAACATTCATCTGATTTCAATTAACTTACGTTTAAGCAAAATAATTATTCGAACTAGTTTATCATTCACATTATTACATATTTTAATTGTATATATATCTAGTACAACATAGAAAGGATGTTTTAGGATTATGAGTATTCCTTTAATTTTTAAGAAGAACAATAAGTATGCATAGTATTTCTTTTATCTCATATTCTAATTTCACCACATTGAATTTTCTAAAGAAAGATGATCTATTTATTTTAGATAACGCAAATCCTTTATTTTAGATATGCAAAGTCAAATATATTTTTGTCAACAAAGACACAAAAAATCTTAGATGTCTAAATGTCAGCTTTAAGAACAGTAGACTTGCCTGCCTTCAAACTTAAATGTCCTTTCCAGTAGTAAAACTTAAAATGACATTAACAACGGCAGTAATATTTACGCCTACAGATGGAGGATATTAGACTTCGATTAAAATACAAGTAGCTCAATAAATATGAGTCTAAGTACGATGGTTAAAGAATAACGATTCGTCATTCTTTATTCCAGCGCTTAATGCTATCCTTCTTTCAACAAATACAATCCTAGAACAATGCCGCTGAAGAGAAATGTTATGCGTGAATTTATTTGCCTTTGCGGGACGAAGGTATATTAAATTATTAAATGAAAATATTAAATGAAAATGAATATGTATAATTGTGTGTATAAAAATTGATATATGTATGTATGTATAAAATATATATATGTATGTATATATATATATATATATATATATGTCGGGTTGGCGTTAACATTAGAGTTAGGTTTAAGGGCGTGAAACGAATCCCTATTGGCGCTAGACGTGATCGTTATGCAATAGAGGAGATATTTACTAGTGCAAATATGACTATGATGGAATTGGACAAGTAATCGCGATAATTAGATACTCGAGAAGCAAATGACAATGATCCTAGGCTCAATAACGAATCCGCGGTCAACGGGATGACGAACTTTACCCTTCGTTAGCGTCTAAGTTACACTGTATGTTAGAGCAAGGGGCAATTATTACGTATACGAAAGACAGGTCGATTGCCGATGAGATGGCACTAGAGAGAGTGGCTCTCCGTCGCGGTGACGCTGTCGAAGAAATCTATGATGGGTGTGCCTAAGGGCACGATCATGAGAGTGCCAAGAGATCATCGGATTCGCGGAGAAAAGTCTTCGTTCGAAGGGTGAGGGAAATTGAAGTTGCTGTTAATTGGTCAATTTCCATGTTGGTGGTTAGAGAAAGATATTAGCTGTCCTTGGGAAAAGTTGCTAGCGGGAAGCGTCGTTCGTGGAAGGATAGATTTCTCTTATCTTCCCATAGTTGGGGCACAGGCTATTTGTCTATTTGAAAGACTTTGTATAATTGAAACTTAATATTCGTAGCCGGTCCTCGCCCAGCTAAACATATACTGTGAAGATGCGTTGGCATCTGGCAATCATCTTACCCGAAGGACAAAGTCTGCGTGTGGCGAGCCACGGGGCAGAAACCATTGAAACGTTTACCGTCGTGCCCTGTCCCAAGTATTTCTTTTAAGAAGAGCTATAGAATTACTTCATGCCTTTGTTAGACAAAACGTTCATCCCTTTGACCGCGGCTACGTTCGGCGACTGATTGTCGCCTCGAGCCTGAGCTCACTATCATAAATCTCAAATAAATACAGTCGGATCGAATGACAACAGTTTCTTAATATGGCTATGGTGAAATCTAAATTTCAATACTAGGGGTCTTCCCAAAGTTCCAAAGGGAAGGTTCCGGTATTCTTTCATCTCCGACATATATATATTATTATAATGACTTATTTTAATAATGACTTAATTTGTATAGTAAAAACAGCTAAAATCTCATGTAAGATTGTTGGGATGTTACGTGATATTTCTGTTGCATCATTGATTATCGTTATACTTTGAAAAATAATTAAGGAAGCGAACAATGCGTGGACGATTATGGTAGTTTTATTAATAAACGAACGTTTAATAGAGAATATGGATTTACTGGATAAATAAATGTTTCATTAAATGTAACTGTTACGTGCAGAATAATATGTTGTTACATGTATGAACTAAAGTTGATGTAATACTCATATTATATTTATGGTTTGAAAGAATTAATAAAATCTGCTGAGATTCAAACGTATGCTCTCCCTTTTATTCTATGAGAATTAAACATTTAGAAGATTTTATGAAAATGCACTAAACAATCAGAAGCATCTGTTTCTCCTTTTCTTTTTCTTTTTTTTTTTAAATATATTGATTGCCACGCAATTTTTATACTTATTTTGACTTGGATAGATAGATTAAAGCGTACCATACCAAGACATTTCATTCTTGCAAAATATTCTAGTCTATTTGCGTACCTAAACACCTAAACACCTAAACACCTAAACACTCAACGTGTTGAAGAATTTCTGTGCAAAACAATTCCATCGCTTTGTCACGCTTAACGGCTCAATCATCGAAACATGTATCATAACGCACGAATTATGATAAAAAAGAAACTGTCTTTCGAATAAAAGCAATCCGTTTGCCAGGTGCGCTTAAGGATGTACAGGACGTCGACGGAGCAAGTGTACGAAATACAGCCGCTGGAGGGTAACAGTTCCGCTCAACGTTACACTCAACAGCCGAAACAACGATTCTCTGAAATGCCTACTCCGTCGGTTTCGCCGACGTCTTCTCTCCGAAAGCGCGTCTCGGAACTGCCAAGAGCCGCGAGTGCATCCGTTTCCGGTGCTGCGGGCATTGTCTGCTCTAATACGGATCTGATATCGATCCTAAGCTCGTTAGCGTCTTCCGCGACGGAAATCAACCGATGCGGCGAGGAAGCGCCGAGTTCGCGGGACGATAGCAAATCAAACTGGCCCGGAAAAACGACCGAACAGAAAGGAAGTCGATCGAAGAGCTTCCGTTCCAATAGCTTCGACGTGTCGACATTGCACGGAACTAAAAGTAAGCTTAGCGGATCCTCGAAAGCCGCTATTTCGACCTTTATGGCACCGTCGAATTGGTTCACGAAGAGACACCAACCGATGTCGAAGAAGCCGGAAGATTTAGTAACGGCCAGTTTAAGTCTCAAGTTCGATAAATCGAAGGTAGTGAAGGCGGTGAAGGAAACGTTGGGTAAAAAGTCCCCTAATAGCGAGGTCAAACACAAAGTCGTATGGGACAACACTAGTGGAACCAAAGTGGACGCTCAGCTAGGTTGTATTTCTCGTTACGATATCGTTTCTTGTTTAAGAGCCATCGTAGGTGAAAGGAGGAATGCAAGAACGCACATAATACGCAAAAATCTATGGCAGATTCAAAGTACAGTACTCGTTGTGATATTCGGTAAAGATAATAAGTTCTCCTATGGAGATTTCATTTTTCAAATTATTCTCGTACAAGTACGTATTTGCATAAATAAATAACACACGGTCTCTGCGTAAATACCCAGGCCAGTTATAAATATTTCAGTTTACCAACGATATCTCAACATGTGGGACACTCACATGTGTGCTACTTCGTGAGCGATGATAAAGGCGCTGGTCAAGCCTTCGTCTCGATTTAACGCGCACGATCTCGAAGGACCTCCTATATCCAATCGCGTCAACCATACAGCAACATCGTGATTTACGTCCTTCGAGGACAGCATCTTTCTGTTCCATTTGTTCACGTTCTCGAGAGATCGTCTGGCATCGCCACGGCGGACCTACGACAATTTATTAATATTTTCTTAATAAAAGCTAGCAAATATTACGAATATATTATATTTATTATTACATCATGCATTATATACTATATATAAATATTCGTCAATGATAATAAATATATGTGCAAGTAATCGTGTTGTTGATTGTAATCAAATGTAACTTGTAACGCTATTAGTATTTTAATCTTCCTGAAAAATGTTGAAATGTTGATTCAACAGCAGAGAAGAATAGCAGAAAAAGAAAAGTAAAAGGAATCGCAAGTGTCGTATATCAATGATATTATCATAGGTCTATAACATTAAATTAAGATTCTTAAGAGATGAAAAAGGTTTAATAGTCGATTATACAGATATTTCGGATACACGTTAAATGCGAGGTTTGTCAATGATCCGTGAAAATTGTTTGTTTGGAAATTTGTTTCCAAGGGATCGTTCACGGTTGTCCAATTTAACAAAATGGAACTCGTTGCATTTTATCGACCTAAAACGTCATGCGCAGATATTTTGACCTATATAATTTATATACCATACACTGTACAGATAAGTAGAAAATAAAATAATTGACACTCGCATATGCGTATCTCAGATAGTTACTACTTTAGTTAAATGATTTAATTTAATGGAAATCGCTTACCATAACGTCTCGTTTTTCCGCGTATAAAATCATTCGTACGATCACTAGAATCATGTTGGATTCGAGCGATGGGTCCATGTAAATTGCACTGACCTAGGATTAAAATACGTACGAAAATGTAACAGGCGTTAAAACAGTATTACAGCCTTACAAATAAATTATTATTCAAAACTCTCGTAAATACATCGTATCTTATATAATTTTCCTAAAAAATTAATTTTATTCGTTATATTTATCTTAGGAAATGTACGTTATTAATCTCAACAGCATTGGAAAACCAATTACCGAATGGCTGAAATTAATCGATTACAAAATTCCATTACGGATAAATTATTTGCAGAACTCTTTAAAAGATACGTGTAAGCTTTGAACAGTGTAAACAGAAAATACAGAGCTTCCATCCGAGTATACGATCGAGATGTTTGAAAGCAAGTAGCGTACCTTGAAAATACAGAGATACGCATAACTCTGCCCTATGTTTCCCGGTTGCTCGCGTACATATGTAGGAAAAGGTATTCTATATCTAAGTATAATAACAGAATTTCGTTTGGTATTACTTACGATGTTTAAAAGAGCCAAGATATATTGCTGTACTCGAATTCCATGAAAATCTACCACGGAGTAATCAGCAGCTATTCCAAGCTCTAGCCATCGTGGCGGCGAATCCTTAGCAGTTGGTCTTTTCTCTAGAAATGACTTATCTTAGAAATCGACTTATCTTCCACGAAATTAGAAAGTCTACTCGACTCGACTTGATAGCTTAAACGCATGATTATTAAAAGCATAAATTAATATCTACGAGCAAGTATTCGTGGAATAATTATTATAATATAAATAATTATTTCAAAAGTATAATTTCAAAAATATCAATTCGGTATCACCGTGAATTTCATCCTGCAAATTTCTTTAAAATTCTTGACAAATTTTGGTAAACGTATTCCTCCAGCAAATTTGTCTATTTTTCTATTTTTTTACATTAAATTAGGCAAGATAGATAAAGATTCGTGCAATGGACAATATACATATGTGTAATAGACAGGGAATAATAAAATAAATTAAAAACAGCGAAATATAGATGAACGTGTAGAAGATCAAGCGAGAGTGGAACGCAATAGGGAGAATAATTGTAAACCGAGTTCCTTTTAAGGCTGAAGATAAGCTATTCTTATATTACATGCTGTTATTATTACTTTTGTACACGATAGATTGGAATATCAGTACAATTTCTTTCTTTCAGTAATATTCGATGATTCGTTAATTTATTAACCGCTATATTGTACGTGGTAAGTAGAAAAGCAACGATTGTACAAGAATGGCATTTGGAAAAATATTTGACTTACTTGATAATCTGTTCCTTTGCCATTTAGGACCAGAGAAGTATCCAATTTCCTCGGGATTTGTTATTTTATATAGGTTGGGGTTGATAATCAATCTCGGATCCACTCGGATTGGTTATCACACCTTTTATTTTCTCTCTTATACAAAACACCAAATCACACAGCAAACGTTTAAACTCTCCCAATGCGTCTTAGCAATTAAGGCGTGGTCGACTCCTATGACAAAAGAGCGTCGTTAGGAGTCGTACCAACACAACCCTAGTAACCTTTTAGTAACTAGCGGTCATACCAACTGAGCATTTCTCAACAGGATTTACGTCGATCGATAATTCTTCCACTATTGTATCGTTGTATTCTGTGGAGACATCGTCTTTTTCATCGTACAGAATCAATTTCTCAGCTTCTGGGTATTCCACGTCGAAGACGTCACCGGAAAGATTATAAAATCCCTGAACATCGTGGCTTAAGGAATCGCGTTTGCTTCGTTTCGACTTTCTCTTACTTTCTTCAACTTCGAATTTATTCGATTTCCCTGTAACCGAATTATCAACGTTTTACCACGTTTGCCTGTCTTATCTTCGCTATTCTCGTTACGGATAAAATGAAAAAATAGTTGCAAAATTTCTGAAATTGTAAATACGACCAGACTGGAACGTATCAACGACATATACGGTGTCACAAAATTGTGACAAGTCAATATTCCAGTTGTTAGTTTGTTGAATTTACGCCACCGCTGATTAAACGTATCACGCTTTAATAGAAAATTCAATTTCCCAGCGGGGAAAATGGAATTTTGCGCTAATTAAAGTATTGCGCTTTTGTACAAAATTCCATTGTTTTCTGTTGCCCGCGAAAATGCAATTTTACGACGGACATTTCAGACAAATTTCCATCAGACGGCTTTCCATCCGTAAAAAAGAATGCTATCTATAAAAGTGTCAATGGAAATTGATCAAAGTAACGTCAAACAAACCCGTTTAAACAGCGAGGTAAATAGACCAATTGCTTTTAACAAAACCTGTATCGTTGCTCTTAACCGTTTCACTTTTAAATATCAATCGGCGCTGTTCCTCATTAAAATTTCGATTCAAATCGAACGAGAAATACAGCGTAACACTTGGAATTTTCTATCGTTTCTCAACCATACTTCGAACATTTACGTCGCATTCTTCGATTCATAGGATCGCGATGTTGGATTCTTCGATTTCGATACAAAAACGTTTCACAGCTTTCGACGCGGGCAATTTAATTAAGAGAACAAATAATTTGTTTATAAACTGCCAATTACGTGCCTTGAATTTCCGATATATGCAATAAATTTCATTGCTACTTGACCTAAGTGGGTCATAAAGTTGCAACCGTGTAAACCGTGCCACGTAATTTTATTGCATTCAATTTTCCACGTTTCCAACAATTTATCAAATTAGAATTTATCCGCGCATCGTACGAAATTTTTCATAAAAATTGATTAATAATAGTAGATATATAGCTCCTCGTATTCGTAAAACAGATTTTTAATCTGTAAACAACGAGTCGTGGTAATTACGATACGATCGATTTTCAACTTAGCAAAATTTGTTTCCATTTAACATTCACATCCAGATTGTATTTCCTTTGTAATAAATTAATTATATAATTAAATAAATTTATTATTCGAACCGATATTCAGATACAGTTCGAGTATACTTGATAAATTTTCAGACTCGATTCTCCAAGTCGAAAATGAGAACGTTTTATCCTATACTTTTTCTTCATTTTTCCACAAGGATTCGCGTTGTTCTCGCTTTCAGACGTTGTTCCGTTGCATCCTGTATATACGGGGTGTGCGAAAACCGTGTGTTTAAACCGTCAAATTGTAAGGAGTTGATTTACAGACAAGAAGAAGAAGAAGAAGGAAGAACTTTATATAATGTTCGTCAACGGACGTTTCTTTACAGAATTACAAACGAGTATCGTTCGTACGAAACAGGTAACGACGCGTTTTCCATCGCAGCGTGCAAAAGTTCGCTGTATTATCGTGTCAGCGCAGTTGCATGCTTTTTATCATGCGACAACAAGCCCGTGTCGTTAATAGCTACAATAATGATACAATGAAAAATTATTATCTGGTATGTTTGATTGGTCGTTGGAGAACGTTGTCCGTGTGCTCGGATAGAAGCCTGACATCGATCAACGATGGGAGTAATACGATCTCGTACACACAGTTGCTAACAATTCGATCGAGTTGCAAAAACCGCGTGTTTTTACTCGTTGCGCTAGTTGTTCACGCGAACTCGCATCTCCAGAATAAACCTTCCGTTTTACAGTTGCGAAACCATAAATACAGAAAAGAAAACGCAGTTCTTGAAACTCTGACGAAACGCTGATAATACGGTCAATTGTCGCGTGCCCTGGAATGGAAAATTCGTCGTTACTTGTTTCATACGTACGATACTTGTTTGTAACTGTGGAAAAACGCGTTTATTGCCCAGCTTCGTACGACATGTTTTTCGGTAAATATTTACAAAGCGGACAATCTCGCCATATTCAACGGCTTTGAAATATGTTTGCCAAGGCTAATATTCCGAACAACTTTTTCCTGTAATACTCTTTACCGTCGCTCTGCTTTCCGCGATATTCGCAGCAATTTCTGTCTCGACGACAGCGATGATTTCGTAGTTTCGCTTTTCTCGATATCACTGCTAAAGCTTTTCCTACCTCGAATAACGACGCAAAGCTTCGTATGAATCGTATCTATCCTGTTACTTGATACGCGAATTTAATTCGCGGTAGCCTCAATGATGTTTCTTCCCTGTGCGAGTTGAAAATGATTATCAGAACTGCATATATATATATATATATATATATATATATATATATATATATATATATATATATAAATGTACGGACATCAACGTCCGAGACGTTCGTCCATGCCAAACGGTAACGCGTACAGGAAACATTTGTTCAAAATGACTTTGACTTTAGCTATATTTTTAAATTGGAATTAGCTAATGGTCGTTCGCTTTGTAAATGATTATTTCTTTTTCTTCTTTTTGCCTGCAGATTAAGCCCTCCCTGTTTGACGGTTTAAATTTATTAAATTAAATTTATTAAACCGAATATATATATATATATATATATATATATATATATATATATATATATATTCGTTTGTACTACGATTACTCTCATACTCTATGTATGGTATTATAATATCGACGCTATCAGTTCTTACAGTATCACGATCAGAGTCAATTTTAGAATAGAAGAAGCAATTAACGGCGGATCGCAAAGTAAGAAGCTTATAACATAATTGGCAAGGAAGTCGGTAAATCGATCAACCAATCACCTACATCCAACCGTCTAACGAAAGATGAAAAGCCATCGCGATAACGATCCTTCTCACCTGCAGGATTTTCCGGATTCACAGACACGAAGCTCGAATTATTCCTGATCGACCACCACTTTTCGTTTTTCGGCTGAAACATCACATGCTGGCCATTCGTCAGCGGCTGAACGAAGAACGATCTCTGCCCGATCAACATCAAGGCGTACACTTCTTCTTCGCATATCGTCACGACGACGAAGGAACTCGCGTCTCCTTCCAAGCTGCCTTGTCGAAGATCGCAGTTCGCCTTGGCGTTACGTCGCTCGGACTTGGTTTTACCCTGACGCACCCAATTCACGGTGAAATTCGACGACAGTATCAATCGATCGTTGGCCATGGTCCTTAAGGTCCAGTTGCTGATCTCGAGGAACACCGGCTCTTAGTGGAGATACTCGCGCCAAGTTTCTCGGTCTTCGTGGGTCGATCTTCTGTTCCGCGCGCTCTCATTCGGGATCACTCGAGGGTAAACGATCTCGTACTCCTGCAAGCTTTGCAGAAAGTCGCTCATTCGCGACTTAGTAGCGATCGTGCCGAGCAGCCACGTGGCGAGGAGAAAACTGGGAAGTTTCGATCGCGTCATGTCTCGCGCGCTTTGATCGAAATTTCAATAGGATTTTCTGGCTACCCAAAACTCGCCAGGCATGCTCGTTCACTCGCAGACGTAGTTATCGCGATGAAAGCAGCTAATTCGCAGACCCGATATTCTCATTTCATTTCGCCGGTTCGTAACGCTTTCGAAACGCCGTGTCATATAGACGCGGATGCGACGATACTCTCGCGTTCTAACATTTTCAATGTCTCGCGCTTTATCACGTAGCTCGCGCGGAAGTAATACGAAGGTGAATCGTTGGTTTTAATACACAGGGTGTTGTTTAATCGATCGTATAATGGAGAAAGGAACGATTCTACGGTACACCAGAGATGAAATGAAATCATAGAATGCAGTGGTTTTGTAGGTAGTGCTTTATCGAAAAGATTAACCGTGAATATTTGCTCGACCTATTTATACCAAATTGATACAGAATCTTAAAATACAGACGAATCTTTCTCAATTTCCTTCGATCATCGTCTCTAGGCGTACGAAACTGCCTCGTTGAATTCGAACGTTCGTCGATTTCCTTCGACGTCTTTCAATTTCTTCTTTTTTCAATCGCCGTTCGCCTTCTCAAAGCTGTCTTCGAACAGAATTCTTAGAACGACTTCCAATTCCTTTCGATTCGTCCAATCGTTTAGCTTTACGAAACTGTTTCGCTAAACTCCTTTTTCCACTGTACTTGCGTATCGTAACCAACTCGTGGGCGGTAACTCGCGTCGATTAACGATTCACCACCAGTAAAGTAACCGGGAATGCAGCAAACTAGTAGTCGGTAGAACGAAGCGGAACGTAAGTGGAGCGAGCGATAAGAGCGATCGCGACAATCGCACGCCTCGCCGTGCGATTCCCACGTGCGAACGAATCATCAAATTCGAGCCAAAGATTCTCACCAACTCGAAGATTCGCGCCAGTATTTTCCATGCGCGCGTCACAGAAATTCGAACGACTTTCGCGAAAAGGACGGAAGGATAAGACGATCGATCGGATCTCGGGTCGATCGCGATACCCCCCGACAGAAGGTTTCGACGAAAAAGTAGACGCGACGAAGGAGCGTCGTGCAGCAACTGGTGGCCAATTTATTCACCACGTGCCGTAGGAATTTAATTTTCTTTCGCGCAAGAACGATTCACCATCGGAGAAAGTAGAATATAATTAATTTCGATCTCGTGTCGATCGCGACGTTCCGGATGGAACGTTTCGCCGAAGAGGTGGAATAAACGCGACGAAGGAGCGTCGTGCAGCAACCGGTGGCCATTTTTTCCACCACGTGGCACCACGTGGAAATTTAAACGTTTTCCATGAAAATGATGCACCATCGGTAAAAGTAAAATACGATAATTAATCGGTCGTCGAGTCGAACGTGATATTCCGGATAAAATTTTTCGATGAAAAAAGTGGAGTAAACGCGACGAACGAGCTTCGTGCTACGACTGGCAGCCACATGGACGGATGAACGCGGCTGGAAACGCACGCGAGTGCAGCGGCGAATTGTGCGTGAGAGTAAGCGCGAACGCGAGACTGGAAAAAGCACCAGCGCTTACCGCCCACTGAAGTTCTAATAATGGCAGCTTTATGTGCAATCACCGAGAAACGAGGGTGCTGGCGAACGCATTGTTCGACCCCGACCGAGACGATTTAACAAGGGCCGAGGATTTCATCTTGAACGTTGCTCTTGTCACGACCGGCATACTTCAAATCCGATGGACCGATGATGGAGATAGAGATGTGGCGGCCTTGGCGACAATGTATATCGCCGAAGTGCCTAATGAGTCACCTGTATCCTAACGGTCCTTCCACCGAATGTCCTAGAAGTGTGACAACGGTCATGTACGCCTACAGGGTAGTGGGGATATTGAGGGATGACAAACAAAGAAGAAACAGATGTTACCGAAAGTCAAATTGTAAGAGCTTCAGTCTTGGAAAGTCACGGCTGGAGCTCAGAACATAATCGCAGTCAGTGTAAATTCAGAATACAAGAAATAAATTCTCTTGTTTTTTTCTTTTTTTTGTTACCTTAATTTTTTCTTTTCGTTCGAGCCCCCTGTTTTTTATTTTACGTGACACTCTCGACCCCACCAGAATTCTTCGCTTTCCCTTGAACCGCGAACTCGAGAATATCGTATTCAGTAAGGCGACGAATCTAATGAACGGGAATTATATCTGTTCCGACAGCTTCCTTTGCCTGGATGAAAGAATAAGTACGAGAGATAAATTATGTCAGATAATGCACAGTGACTGGCAGAAAAGTCATATCTACTTACGTGTATGAATTCTAAGTAAAATTTATATTAAACATTTCTTTTTTTGCCTATTACACACTTTTTTTTCTATTCTACGATATCTGTCACACGTTTACTCGTCTCGTCGATTGGAATTCAGTTTTATAAAATTACAGCATTTCTTCTTCAAATTTTCTTCAGGGCTTTCGATATTTGCAATGCTCAGTGCGTGGTGGCTGTGCAGCTACAGCTAACAATATCTTGTATATCAGTATCTTTTATAATCTTATACAGTGGCTGTGAAAAGGTATTTATATGCGTTAGGTTGTCCCAAAAGTTTCTTTAGTTTTATAAGGAAATATAATGTTATTATTATTGAATTCTGTACGAATAAAATAAAATGGATTCTAATACTACAAAATAGATCATACATAATTCAATACAATAATATGATACAAAAAATGTACATTTATTATTTCCTCACAAAACGAAAGAAACTTTTATGCCAACCTAATGCTAATACTTACGTATCTCTATCTTTTTCAATTTTTTTTCATCAGCCGTTACATTTCACTTTCAACTAGTGTCAATAGTTCGTAGTCATACGATAGTACTATCAAGTGACGCGAAATTTATCTGTCCATCTGCATAGTGGATGGTTTTCGACCAGTGACTTCAAGCGATTTTCCACTTTCTTCATATTTTTGCTTAGATTCCGCTTCGCTTAAAAAGATTCACATGTATCGATATGAAAATTATTGGAAAATATTCTAACAACTTGCAAGAGTATTCAAGAATTTTTGAGCACACTTTTTAAAACACGAGAACGTAAACAGATATTGCATGATCCTAAACGATCCAGCGTGTAAATGTCGGTAAGGCTTTTGCAGACAGAGGACAATTAATATGCTTTCAATTAATATAATTGATTAGCACGCTGGGATAAACACAATAGTAGAAATAATACAGAAATACTTTTTGTAGCCACTGTAAGTAGCTGTTGGGTACAGTATTGTTCAAAAGTAGACAGACGCTCGATTACTTTTGGCAAAATGTACTTTACTCGCAAGATTATGCGTAAATGGACTGCAAAATTTCATAACAGTTAAACGTAAAACGGACAATAGCCTACGTTTTGTAAAATGGTTTATCGAAATTAGGAGATAAAGAATTTCAGATAAGTAAGAGTGTAAAAAAGAAGAGAAAGATGTTTTTAATATTAATTTTAAAAATATTAAAAGGGACATTTCTGATTTTCTTATCCGTTGATAAATTGTTGTTTGAATAATTGCTTCTTGGAATAAAAAATATTTCTTTCCATTTTATTTGCGTTTTACACGACGAGATGAATGGCAACGAACGAGATGCAAAATGAGAGATGCTTAGCATCGAAGCATTACGCGTGGGCGATAGATTAGTATGACTCTTCAGAAAGAAATTACATTACGCTTAACGACGATCGTTATTCTTTCCTGGAATGGTTTTATTTCCTCTTAACAAGGCGATGTCGTCTCACGTTTTCTACGAAAAACAAAAAATTCCATTCTTTGCCTTAGTTTTCATTATATGCTATCGCACGATAAATCATATCCCTTTGTTCACGGATGTGGAAATTTAATTAAAACCGATTCCTAGAAACGAATATGCGTTTTCCATTGGAACAAAACCCTATATCCCGTTAGAACCTTCCAGGAATTCAAGAACTTTGTAATTTTCCGTTTGACGATGTCGGATCTACATTCAACCTAAGCTCTCTCGATTTCTACGAAAATGATAACACGCAGATTTCCAGGATGCTGTTGAAAGAACAGAATGCACGAGTATAAACTGAATGCTTTCATTTAGGCAGTGTAATTACGTTAATTGGTTACAGCTGTAAACGCGCTGGTATAAACTATATAGTTTAAGCGATTTAGTAGATACCTGATCTCGCGTTTCCCTGTTTCCAGCGAAATTTTAGTATTATAAACGGAATGCGGATGTTTGTGCGTTTGAGAGAAATGTGGGTGTGTATAAACGTCCAGGTTGTACACTCTTGTTCACGAGTATCGAAAAATATGCCGATCGTTAAAATTGTTCGCTTCCTGCAAAATAATCAAAATAATTGGAAACCAATCGGAGGATACTTAAAAATTAAAGTAAAATAAAAAGAAAATTAAGGTATAATTAGTAAAAGAATATTGTACAGAGATCGTACGAAGGAATTTAAATAAAAGTTGTGTACAATTTTCTAATGTTATGTGTCCACGAGAAAATTCCCATTCCATTGGGTTTTCCCAAAAATTTCTTTCGTTTTATAAGGAAGTGACAGATGCACATCATTTTTTGTTTTACATTATGATCCATTTTGTTCTATTAGTAGAAAACGGATCATACAAAATTCAATAAAATAATATAAAAGAAAAAATGTTGTGCATCTATTATTTTCTTATAAAACAGACAGAGACTTTTGGAACAACCTAATATGTTTCTCATTGACATCCTTGGGAATTAAGTAGAGGATAATGGAAAAATGGAAATCGATAAAAAGTATTTATTATTATATCGAGAGTTTTAATGAGTTTTTTTTTTTTAGAAAAGTTTGTTACTTTATACAATTTATTGGTAGTGTATTGCTATAACAATTTTTCTAAAATTTACAATTTAAATTACATTGGTTCGTTGAACGATCGAGTAATAACTTAGCAGTGTTTTAAATCTCATTCTCGTAGATTTGATTGTATTTGTAATTATTATAATTATGAGCATCGTATTCTTAAGAACATCCCCTTTTTACATTATCAATTGTTCTTTGATTTATCGACATCATTAGAACGAGAACATCATTATTATTTTCTTATTTCTGAGCTTCGTATTATCGATATCGTCGTAATTTTATTGACTTATTAATCAATATTCATCGTAATATTATTATGAAACACATAAGGAATGAAACTCCATGTACACATTTATAAAATGAAAACAGCATTTTCATTGGTAATGCGATAAATCTTATGTATCGTGTTGTTGTGTAATATTACAGTGTATGTTACAATGTACGTATAAACGCGTTAATAGAACCAATTATTCTCATCGGCGACTAAAATGATTCACGATCGTGTGTTACTTCGTCTGCAATGTCAGGACGGATACATGATAATTGTTAATGTAATTTGTAATACTAAAGCTAGAAACAGATCGATCCCTCTTATCGTCAGATCGTTCGCAGCACCGGTACCGATATTGCAAAACGATTTCTCGCAGCAAGTGGTGCAAGCGGAGAGTTTTGTTCGTTCACCGACCACTATACATCCGGAGTCGCATTTGTTAGTACACTTTCTCTCCACCGACCAAGTTTGTGGACTAGACGTTGAATCTTCGGTGCTGGTAGTGTAAGAAAATCGCTTTACCTGAAGAGAAAGAAGCAAACGTGAAAGGAATATTTGCAGATTTTAAACTTTCACGATGTTCGTTATATGACATGTCCTAGCGGATCGCAAGAGACACTCGTACGCTAAAATATAGTATTTCTTTTAATTTTGTCCGAGTACGAGCTCATTTTGGTCGGCATTAAACCACGAACTTGATAGTATCGAGCGAAAAGAGAAAAAAGAAGACTGAAAAGAAAAGATGAGAAAGAATTCTACATGTACGTAGAATGATTCTTGATACTAAAATTAAATTAATATTTGCAACAATTCCTTGTTTCACTCTGTATGACATTTCACATTGGAACTCGTAACGAACACGAGTGAGTGTGAACGTAACATATTTTTAGTCAAGGGAATATCAATTTTCCAGAATATCTCGCATCATTTCCAGAGAATACGGCTCGTTCATTGTTAATTCGGTCGGTTAATATCGATTACGGATTTCGTAAAATTTTTGCCGTGTATGTGCAAACTGTACAATTATATCATATCCAATATCATTGTTGATTACCAATAAATAAGAAGAACAAATAAAAAATTGCATTTGCATATTCCCTCAAATGTGTACACCATGTACATATGTTCCTATAAAGCGGATTCAATTTCAATAAAGTACGTAATTATTATGAAACTGAATTGATCGACTATATTGAACATTTCCAAACACTAAAATCGCGTTATGAACGAAATGAAACTGTGGCTCTATCTTGAACAGCCTTCTCTCGCTCTCGTGTTGACGATAACTAATATCGCTTTTAGCTAGCTGTTTGCTATATTCTGTTTGCTTTAAAAGCACGCGATCAAAGCAAAATATCAAACATCTGCTGAAACACGTGCGTGACCTGTGTATAATCAACAAGCGTTTGAATCGCTGTTATCATTTGTCATTACCATACAGGTCCTTTTATCACCAGTGCACTTGTGCCCGAAAGTGGTGAAGTTTCCGGTCAGATTGGCGCATCTCTCTCCATCTTCCATTGTATCACACTGATGACACCATAAATCGTTTGCTCGTTCCGACGCTGCGTGAGTTCGATGTTCCGTAGTTAACAGTT
Source organism: Bombus affinis (assembly GCF_024516045.1). Taxonomy (NCBI): domain Eukaryota; kingdom Metazoa; phylum Arthropoda; class Insecta; order Hymenoptera; family Apidae; genus Bombus; species Bombus affinis. The sequence continues at coordinate 13,745,502 of NC_066346.1, read as the reverse complement.
GGCCTGATCATCGGACACAATCAACCGACAAATACGTATTAATTAATAGAAATCGTGATTTATCCTAGATTTCTAAAGATTATTAAAATCGACGTAGGAATCGGACGTAAGACGTTGGGCAAATCGTTGTCTACTTTTTAATGCTTCGCATCTTTCTCTCTTTTATTTCTTAGAAATTACTTCCTTCTACTTCTTCCTTTCTTTCATTTTTCAAACAAATGTGTCGTGCTTTCATTAACGTCAGATTTTTGTACATTTTTGTAAAAATAAATAGATATTAGTCTTGACATTTACAGACACATCGGCGATATGCGTAAGATGAAATTTCGTCGCGTTCGTTGACAAGATTGCTAGGAAGATTGCGGAAAGGGATATCATCGAGGAAATCGTCTAATAAGGTGAAACATCGGTTTAGGTTTCTTATTTAGAACGGAATTCTTCGGATGTTTAGCTTCTCCGTCGAATAGCGTCTCTAACGATATTTCGCCAAATTTTCCTGCTGTTCTTGCGATACGTCCGACGGTAAGACTTGGCAAGCAAAATATCGTAAACGTATCCGGAAATTACGAAAAATTTATTTCGATTTATTTCAATTAAACGTATTCCGAGAGCAGCAAACGTATTCCTTATCCATTGGCAGGTAATCAACGAAATCATACACGGGTACTTAAAAATACCTACAGTTATGAAAGATATTTCCAAGTTCGGAAAAACGCTTCCACGCAAGTTTGATCAATCGTACCAATCCTCTAGAGTTTCAGCTTCTTAACAGATTCGATCATCTCCGAAGACTAAACAGACGGTATACGACTACGTTTGCATCTACACGACAATTGGATCTACGCAAGACTGCAGATTCGATATCCACGAAATATTCTATGTATATTTCATGAAGTTAAAAATTATACTGTTTTATTTCACATCTGGTTCCAATAGAATAAGATGGATTAAACGTAATTCAATAAAATAATTTAAAACAAAAAATGTTGTGCGTCTATTATTTCCTTATAAGATAAAAGACACTTTTGGGACGGTCTAATGTTAAAAATTCTCTGTGAAAGTTGATTGTAATATTCTTCTTATCTAAAGAAAAAGAGAAAATAGAAATAGATGTATTCAGTATGAATTATTTATTTTATACATAGGAAACATAGGCAAGACGGTAAATGAAAAAGGTAGCCTCGAAATGAGAATTCATCGCGAAGCTTATCACGGAAGAAAAGTCAATTAAATGCACCGTGTACGATGATCGTTGTTTACACGATTCGTAACACAAATGGCTAACACCTACGAGTGAAGGCTTCAACAGGTGCACTTTCCTCTATATGCAGTTTATATGTAGAGGAAGATCTTCGCTATAAATAGACGAAACATCGTTCCTTCAGACATCTAGTGAAAACTCCCTCAACGAAACACGCTCCTAAAACGCAACTTGCTCGTAAAACAAATAGGGCCATGTAACTGAAAGGAACCTCGAGAAAGAAAGAGAAAAATGGGAAGAAACAGAAACTTCCATTTTCCATTACAGAAACGCTCTTTGTTGAAAGAAAAATTCCTCAAATTAAAAATTCTCAAAGACGAAATACCGCCATTGTCTATCCTGGCAAATTATCTTCCGTCTTAACCAGTTACCTACTCTTGACGAGTATACTCGTCACGCGTAAAAAGCAGTTTTTGCTGTTTAAACTGCAATTTCAGCGAAAACTAAAATATATTCGTAAATTTGAAGACGTTTCGACCATTTGGAAGCCAGGACCAGGTAAAACGAACAAATGAAGAGATATAAATAATTATTATGAAAAAACTATAATACAGCGTGAACAAAGTAGTTGTTCTGTCCTTTCTAACGCATTTTAGTCGCATTAGTCGCAACGGCTAACTGGTCAATACATTGTCGAGTCGATCAACTTTGGTATTCCGATCGTATCGACGTGAAAATCGGCGTGACGAATAAGGCGCAAGAATCGTTTTCTTCTCTCGCAAATACCGAAGATGGACAACGCGTATCGGCGAATTTTTAATTTCAGAAAAATGTAATTTGATTCGTGGCGAAACGTGTGAGAAACGCGTCGAATTAAAGAGGCGAAGGTTTAAGCAGCCCGACAAAGCGAGTGAAATGCGAGGCTTACCATTGATGCTTACGACCATGGAGATAGACACGACGATCAGGAAGTACGTGACAGGGTACATGTATCGGCCATGTTGATAACGTCTAGCGCGTCACATTCGAAAATAAATTCGGCTGATGTCATTGGCGCATTGATCGCATGCTGGTGTATGGCGGCGAGCGCGTTGCGACGCAAAACGAGCGGATTTGGGTACAATAGGCAGCCATATTGAGAATAGCCGGAGTCTGCGCTGGATGGGTACAGCTGCTCCAGAAACCTTGAAGCCCAAGGAAAATCAATATCCATGGCAGCCGGAAGGTCCTGTTCGTTCAGCGGGAACGTTTGACGTCAAAGTTTCTGCGCATTCGCATCACACCCAGAAAAAAGAAAATTCACTGTCACTGAATCAATGATTTGTCGACACTGCAACTAAAATTCAACTTACAATGCCTCGAAAGCTAAAATAGTCCGACACTCGCCGTAAAAATATCTTTCGTTTCGTACGTTCATTCGAACGAAATAACTCGTCTGCAACTGTGGACCGAACCATTTGAATTTTGCTCGACGAGTTAGAGGAAATCTTCGAAATGTGTTATTTAAATCTTCGTTACAGGTCCAGCTAGAAAAGTTGTAAAAAGCTACCTTTACTTTCTTCTTCGCTATTCCGACTAATTGTACTTCTTTCAACATTTCTTTACACGTCACCTATTGTTAATCTTTCCAATTCTTCTAACTCGTAAAAAAAAAAAAAAAAAAAAAAAAAGAAAAAAGGAAAGAAACAAATTGTTTGACTCAATTTTTGAAAAGTTATTCTGTTTTAAAGAACGCACCAACGCCTCCTATAGCCCGTTACACGAGACTTCGGGATTTTGTTCGTTTTGTAACGAAACACGACTATCCAGATCACATTGGTAGAATTTGAAATCATCCTGAAAGTGCAAATGTAAAAGGCAGAAAATAGTTGTGGCGAATATTTGGGGGGAAAAATAGTACATAGTATAGATAGGTATTTTGAGCGTACAATAAATATCAAAAATTATTCCATTGAATATCAAGACGTATCGGTACAACAGATAATTGACTGTTTAATTAATTTCGTGAAATTAATTTCCTCCACGAGATACACCATAAAGAGCTATCTTCAACATGTTATAGACGCGAAATACTGTCCCATTGAACATTGAGATGCATCGATGTGATGGATAATTGACTGTTTAATCACTTTTGGAATCTCTGCGAAATATACACTCGCACTAAATATCTTGTTACTTAAAATACAATATAATATGTAATATGCGATATGTAATATAATATGTAACATACACGTACACACGCGATATATTTATAAAGAAGCACGTATCAGAGTTGGAATAATTTCGTGAGCAACAGTAGACGGTAAATGTAATTTGCAAACGACCTCTTTATCAAATATCGATAAACGCGATCGATATGGAAGGGATCAGTCCTTATGCTGGCCAAATATTCCGTCATCATTCAAACATCCATCGAAACTAATCCCAGTACATACCATTCGAATAATCGAGTAACTTCGTTATCGCGTATGATACAGTGCAATTACTTGATTGCAATGATATCTCAATGATTATTAACAGATACCAAGATGTCTCGACAGTTGCAAAAATCTTTTATAAATAAATTACACGTGGCTCGCGAAGCTGTTTCAACGTTGCTGGAAACTTTTTGCGTATATGATATACGAAGCATTTCGAAATGATCATTGCAGCACTGTAGCGAGACACGCCTAACTTGATCGTATCGGTGAAATTTCAAACGGATTTGGAAGTGTGCATAGAAGTTATATTTACCAGGGACACGTACTTTCCAAAAATCATCAAACTATTCGAACAGTCAATTATTATTTAGTATGTTAATAAGCCACGATGTACAATACCCTTAAAAAGTTAGAAAGAATAAATTTTCGGAAAATGGAACAATTTGACTTTCAAATGGCTTGTACGTGATGTAATCATCTGTTTGATGAACTTTTAATTGCTATCGTAGATAGGATCGTAAAATACTACGAATGTTACAGACATTGTCGTGATTTTCCTATAAAGTAACACACGACGCGTAGTCCGTTTGATGTTCGATTTGCTTGGCTCTTGTAATCCAATTTCAATAAAATTGTACAAAATGCACGTGATACGAAAGAAAATATAAAATATACAAAATACTCTTTACTTCTATTTTTTTTTTTTCAATCATATTCTCAAAAATATGAATTTGCATCAAAATCTACAGTCCAATTAGAATATTAGAAAGAATATTCAGACAGACGATGTATATAAAGGAGATACAAATTACGACGATGAGAGAACTCGCAAGATATTTGTATCTGTGAAATTGCAACTGTTGCGTCGATAAATATCTACGCCGATTAAATGTTTGATACACTTCGGATTCTCATCGGAAAACCAGTAATAACATATTTCTATTTCGTAATATATTTCTGATGTACAGAGGATGCTCTCAAAAAAATATACACCCACTTTAATTAAATGGTATCGTGAAATTGCTGCATCGTATTATTACAATTTTTATACAAATCTTCCTTTCCTTCAATTTTGTGTACATTTCGGATGTATTCCTTTCTTTTAATCCTATTAATGGATCGATAGATTTAATTTTATAAAATTGATTTTTTGAATATTTATACATTCCATATCTTTTTAAGCACCACGTCACACGATTCTTTCGGTAGAAATAACTGCGTAAATTTAATAACTGCGTAAAATTACATTTTCTCTGTACCTGGGAGCTTTTGCGCGGTGAATTTTATACGATCGAAGCCCCTTTTTCGAATGGCATGGGTGCTTCGGCATGGGAAAGTGCCTCTCCATTATCGTTTTAGCTGGCTGTTTCCATTTGTATAAAATCGTCGTTATTATCGTCTTTATCACAACGAAACCATCCCATTACATCAGTGTATTTAAGGTTTCCCCACAGTTACCCCATCATTCGAGCAATCCACGTGCTTTACATAATTCTCAATATCACGTTTCCATTTTCTAACATCTGTGACTGTAGCTTTTCCAACGTCACGTACTCTTGATGAATTCTATCGCCGATTCTTACACCACCTCCCACCTTTTTAATTAAATTCTATTTTCTTTCTGTACGACTGGAACGTTGTTAGTTTCATACCAAATTCTTATTTATCGGAATTCTATTCTATCGAACAGAGAAAAGAATGTGTAGATTTTTTAAAAAGAAACTTATCCGTCACTGAGAAATGTTAGGTTCGACTGATAAAACGTACAGACACCAGAGTATTCGTGGGAGCAGTCGAACATCAACGATCTCGGCATATTCCACCTCAAACGCGATTCCGTAAAATTCAAACTAATCGTCCAGCGAGCTGTTCCATGTTTTCCAAACTGAACAGATCGTGAGCATCGGCCAGCGATATGGGAAATGAAGATAATTTCCAATTGTTCGTAACATCTGACGATCATTCGACTTAAAACATAGTTCTCGCGGTCGCGGCAAACAAGTTACGCAGGCAATTTGTCAGCTGTCGAACGAGAGAGCTGGCTGGTTGTACTGCGTTGAAGCAGAGCGATGCGAAGAACGGGAGAGACGCGAAAGGGAAGCGTTCACCGAGAATACGTCCGTTTCGTCTTTCTCGTTAGACGGTGGAAATGAATTGGCGATTTCACCATGAATACTACAAAGGAAGTTAACGCTGTAACTGGCGCGAGTTTCGCGTGAAACGTAGCCTTTGACGAGGTGAAAGCCGGTTTGTTTGCGCGTCTCGCCGAACAAATCCGATAACCAAAATTGTCTGACGAAATTGTTTTACACGAGCCGTGTTCTCGGTAACGCTAGCGGCTATTTAATCAAAATTGTCGGCCGCGTTTCTCGTTGGCCGTTCGATCGACCAACGTGTAATTAAAATGATAATCTTAATAGATCCTCATGGACAAAGATAGCGAGGCTGGCAGTTGGCGAAGCGAGCTAAGCAAATAGCGAATTATATCGCGTGTTATAACTGGATCGTGGAAGTTTGCGCATATTTTTACACTGATAAATTAACCCTGCTGCTGATCCTCTTGTCGTAAGACAACATAGGAAAATATATAAGTAAATAGTATCGCGAATAATTACGAATAATTGCATTCATTTTCGTTAAAGGTAAATTATATTGTATTTACGTGCCAAGGATAGAACTGAAATTGCCGCTGATATTGATTTATTCTTGTTAAATTTCAATGTCAGAATAAAAAAGTTTAGCAGTTAGCGGTTGCGACCTCTTTGAAAAGCGTGTACCTAAAAGTGTGTCGCGAACAGTAAGCGATGGCGAGTATACTCGTCGAACACGGAGTACGGGTGGCTCTTATAATATAGAATTAAGTTGTTACGAAACGACTGTTTTATTTTTCAATTTAGTACTGACGGGGCTCGTCGTAACGTAAAATACTGCCATCTCTTCGTGACGAGTATACTCGTGGAAAACAGCCAATTGGTTAAACCAGGACCAGATCAGGATACCGTTTACAGATGAAATTTGTAGAATGGTTAGAGTTAGAGAATATCGGAACTTTGTATTATTATAACGTTTACCATCGCTGCGCTCTCGATATTAACCCTTAACTGCTGCTCTGGGACTCCCAGACGATATAAACATCCGCGTAACTTCGCTCTCGAGCAACGCGTGATGTCAAGTAATTTTCAATTAAGTCGCCCCTTATGACTATAACTTATAACTTCTGATCTTTGTTCCGTATAGGAGTAATTGAGAACGTACAACTTTCCTTTCGCTTTGTTTCCTCTTGTCCATTATGGATGAAAATGCGATTATAGTTACGAAACGAATCATTCTTCGTTGATCGCGATACAATGGAAATGTTTATAGCGAACGTTCCCGAGTGCTTCGAATAAAGAAAGAACGATGCAATACGATACTCTTTGACTTATAAATAACTTTCCTTTGAGACCAATCGGTGGATCAATTTTCTGGCTCCGCAGACGCAATGTTACACGTAATCCTAGGAATCGTGAAGTTTTCAGTCTTTTCTAATATTATTTTTCAACTTGAAATTCAATCTATTGGACGTAGGAATATTTTTACTGTAAACTATTAGAAAAATGTCCATCGTATAATCGACGAGCATCGCGAGAGTAATATCCAGGCTTTAAATTCTAAAGGCTCGTTACCGTACAACTGTAGTAGGCAACGTCGTTGCTCTAAACACGTACGTTATTTTGTTCACATTGTATAACCGATAACTATTTTCTTTTTATTATTTCTTTTTATTCGAATGTCCTTCAGCTTTCGCTTTACCACCGTACATCATCCCTACGTCATGCACCGATACTATTTTTCTTTTACACTGTGACACTTACTTCTCTGCTTGACCATGAGATCCTGATCATCATGCAAATGGTCTAAGACTGTTGTCGTAATACTCTACGGAATAACTAAAATTGTTGTATCGTTCTAACACGTTATAGATTTTATTAAAGAGGAACGTTTACCCGATAGAAGACTCAGATTCACGAAATAAGACACGGGTTTTCCCTGACGCCACTTTACGATATAAATAATTAAACTTTTTCTCCCTCGTATATGGAAAGCTTAAAATACTTTTCCTGTATTATCTATGCCAAATCTCCTGTCAATTTCGTTACTAAAATAAATGTTACAGTTATCAGCAATAATCGCTTGCACTCGACTATACGTTTCTTTAATTAAAAATTTATCAAAGCGAAGTCTTCGATTCTTTAAATTCTGCAAAATTTGATGAAACGCGCAATGACTCGAAACTTCCGACGAGTAATGTACGCGAAAGACTCTGTATACTCGTTAGGTCGTTCCTCAAACGAGAAACAGATCAAACTGTTCGCGTTCGAGTCAAACGTAAAGGGAAAAGATTAAATTTCCTAACTTTCCGTCGATAGGATCTTCATCGATGTTTATGACAGTTGACTTCTCTTAATTAGCGAAGCTTCAAGCTTTCGATATTTCCAAGTTTCAATAATTCTCATTCTCCGTTCGCCTTTCAATGACCGTTATTAGCGTGAGCGTGTGTCAATAATCAAAGCGAACGATGCTCTTTTGAACCTTCCTTTCCTCTTCCATTCGTCTTCCTTTTCAGAACGGAATAATGGCTAGATCTACTTTACTCGTTGCGCTGATTTAACGAGTGCGTGTTTATTCTCTCTTTATTCTTCGTCTGCTTCTGCCCTCGCATCTGTTGAACATCGATTCGATTGCTGAACTCGACTGTGTGATTCTCCTATCAGGAACGACATTTGCGTCGGAATATACATGTTACGGTCGTTCTTTAAAATTCTTCTAAATTAAAAGTTCCTTAAAACTCTCCTAGCTGCAAAGTTCTTCTCCTGAAAGAGTCGCGGTAAACGTGGATATCTGACGTTACGCGTTCGTTAACGAACTTCTCTTATGTCAAATATTACAAAGCAACGATTTACCCAAAATATAGAAATATCTTCCGAAATAGCGGACTCATCGTTAGATTATTAGATCGCGGATGTTCGTGCATTTGTGGGAATTTTAAAAATGCAAAAGTCCATGAAACGTTTAGGAAACGTAGAGGATGAAATAAATCTTATCTATATATATCTTGAATATGTTTGTGTATGAATATCTTATGATTTGTGTGTATGAATATCTATATCTTTGTGTATGAATATGAATATCTTTGTGTATTTGCTACGATATAATTATTAAAAAGAAGAAGAAACTTTCGATCATGAGAAAGATGGAATATAATGAAATATATTCAGACATTGAATAAAAATTTTTATTTTCATTTCGGAAGATGGAACGAACACGAAATATGCAGCAAATTTTGCGAATATTTCAAAATGAAGGAACTGCGCAAATATAAATATTTGCAAGTTAATTGCACTTAATATGGAACACCTGACTTTAAAAGCTTCCCAAAAACAGAAACATGCTTTTCTTTTCAATTGCCTTCGAGAAATTAATAAGTCCTTTCTGTGTCGCTTTATAAATTCTTTTAACATCGATATTACGTTTTTTCCTAATATTAAATTCTAACAATTTCTTACAATTTTTCAGCTGAAAGTTGTATTAAAATAATTTTGGCAACTGCTGAAAATTGTTGAAATTGTTGCACCAAGAGCGTAATTTCTGGGAAAAAAGGGTCGATGAGAACTCAAATCCTTCCGGGACTGTTTTACTCGCTCTATTAAACAAACATGTTTAATGATAAATCATGCAAAAAGTAATATTTTTTACGTTCATTATTTAACACGACTCTCAGAAAAATTTTATAGGCTGTCAAACGTAACAATCAACTGCATTCGATCAACGCATGCTTTCATTTTTAAGGAAATGTTTCATTTATTATTTGCGTTATTACTTTAATAAACGTTTGCTATACCGTTAACGTTCATATCTATAAACCAACGTTTACTTACAGCTTTACCCTTACATAACGTCAATCTTCGAAAGAATTACGGATTTTTATTATACAATATATTAATCTTAGTTATTATAACGTTAAGTTATTAGCAAAATTACAAGATTGAAGTTACCAGAAGAAAAAAAGCGAGGTGTTCGTTTCCTCTTTTACAAATATAGAAGAGGAAGGTTGCTTAAGAATGATTAAAACGTAAAATGAAATTCTAATTAAATAAACGCCGTATTACCATTTTTCTACTATAGTTTCGAGTAAATTCCGCGCACTAATCGTATTTCTCTACGGCACAATAATAACATTCTGTTAATCAGCCTTTGAAATGTCACCGCAAATGTTCCATGTGCAACGTGACGTGTATTCCGTGATAATTTTCTTAAACTATATGAAGTTAACGTTTATAACATTCTATAAAGTAATAAGCAAACTAAATGAATAGCCTTCATCACGCTGTATATCCTGTTTGCATATTTAATATTAATATCAAAGCTTCCATGCAAAAAGATGTTGTATTTTGCAAGCGTATTTTATTACCGAGTGCATAATAATTCATTAACAATCCCCACGATTTATCGTCACAGTACGAAAGTACGTTCAATAATTTACATTCTGTTTTTACACAGCCTGTTGTAGCTATACTTTTTTTTCGCGTATTTCAAGTAAACATATCATCGATAAATACACCAGTACAAACGCTATTATATCGATGCAAACGTTAAAACATTTTCATCATGGTGAAATGTATTTGGTACATCAATTTTAGCGAATTCAATTAATGTATGACGAATGTTAAGCATTTGCTTTGATTCGTTGAGTTTTAAGAATGAAATTAATTAAAATTTCCTTCAATCAAGGTAGATGTAATTTTAACAGAAAATTCCATTAAATTTCTATAAGTATTTCTAATGGTTACTCTTATGCCTATAGATAAAAATTAAAAAGCAAACTATCCTATAAAAATTAACAGATAAGATTATTTTTTCCTGTTAATTTCTATGCCATAATTGCCTCTTCGATTTCCCATTTCTCTACGATTTATTCGTCTCGTACACAATTTTAACGTAATATTTGTAACAACAGACAGAGATACTTAGTTAGATTTAACACAATTCTTTTTTTCGCTTTTGTTAAAAAATTATTCGCAGACCGCAGCTCCTCCTTCGATAAATTTTAATTCTCATTACGTGTACGTACATAAAACGTAGCGAGTACGAAACAATCACAGAATAACGTGATCTTCGATGAGATGCGATGTTTTAATAAGTTCTGATAATAGATGCATCATTAAATATGTAATTGGAAATGGTTGTTAATCGCGAGCATTAAATAATAATGTAATTTGAAAATAAATTAAATTCGATATAATTATACCGAATATATTAAAGACGTTTTAACATCGACATATTCAACATTTACTACTATTTTCCAGGCACAATATCTTCTTCTCGTTACGTATTTGAAACCTCCATAATATCTGAATTTATTTTAGCGGACACAGCAGTATGTAAAAGTTACATTAATGAATAAAAAAAAAAAAAAAACAACAACAAATCGCGAGTATCTTCGTTAACTTACAAGATACGTATTATTAAATATCCAAAGAACAATTCTAAACAATTTTGCAGAAATAACATTCCAAACAAATATAATACTTATTAATTGATATATTAAATTCGTCGGATGCAATTTTTTAATCGCACATGAAACAAACGTATATTTCACATTTCGTTGAATTGTTTTCTACATTTAAATTATTCCTGGATAGATGAGAATTATACGAAACTCACGAAATAAGGAAATAAGCAAAATAAAAAGAAAAAAAGAAGAAAAAAGAGAAGAAACTGGTAGATTTCACTTATCGTTAAACTTATATTCTTAAACCAAGTTAAACTTAGTTCGCCATCTTCGTGATATTACGCAATTCAACAAACTGTCAGATGCAAATACAACGTTAACATAGAATTGTAACGATAAAAGTTATATTCGAAGTTATGGTAATCTCTTCTGCTATGACTCATCATTGTGCAACTGTAACTTATAGCATTAACAAATCTGTATTTTCAGCCACGTTTCTAACTATAATCGTACATTCCATGTACATAAGTAATGTCCACATTGAGGAACGTATAACGCTTAGTTAATAAATTCGAAACCACATCGTTCGCGTGTAGTCCACGTGAACTATATTTGAATTGTGTTAAAATGGCAATTTGTAAATTTTATACGTCATATCGAAGGGATTAAGGATATTGAAGGAGAATACATAAATATTCGAGTCGCGTACAGAAGTCTTAATATTACGAGCATAAATCTCCAAAATCTTCCGAATCTCCGTCGTATCTCAGCCACGTGAAATTATTTTTCATAATCTTAGTACGTTATTGATCTACGATATTGTAGTATCGTGGACAAAAGGCCTAAGATATCGGCCGAACCGTATACAATGTTGCGAGAACCGCGGTATCGTTGGGTACAACAATGTATCGTCGATCTTTTCAACTGAACAGTTTCGTCGAAAAGGCCTACGTGACCCTGGCCACGAGCGTTTTCGTGACACGTGCGCTATAGGGCGGGGAAAAAACAAAAGAGACGCTAAAGACAATGTTAGTTAAGACGCAGGCGAGAACGAATGCAAAAGGCGTGCAGTATGGGTTGAGAATCGAGAGCGTGCGAGTGCGGATGCCGAAGACGAGAGTTATAGAGAGTGATTTGAGCGGAATAAGACTTTTGTGTTTTAGTTCAAGTTGAACATTTATCGTTCTCTGTCCAATTAATCCTTGTTATTTTTATTTATCTTAATAAATAGTATTAGGAGAATTTTACAAACCTAAATTATCCTAATCCCATCCTTTTTCCGATACTACAATATAGTAAAAGTTCTATACAATAAGTAATAAGCTTTATACAATAGCTCGTGGTTGATAACTCCGCGTTAAATACAATTTATGGCAACAAAATTTTATCCTATTCTAACAGTTCGTGGAAACAAAAATCGACAGACTTATGTAACTTCCAGTTGGCGAACAAATTAACGCAAGTTTCCAACGAATGAAACGCGAATAATGAAATTACACGAATACCGAGGAACGAATTTTAAAATTCCTCATATCGATCGAATCGACTGTTATTCATTGAATTTTCCAGGATCGCTAAAATAGGCTAAATCTCACGGACCAAGGAATTTCCGACGATATGAAGGAATTAGGTAACGTTGTCGGAGAAGAGTGCGCGAATGTAATACAATACCTTGGAAAAGTAAAATGTTTCTTTTAATAATGTAAATGGGCTGAAAAATATTGCGGCAGAAGCGAGCAATTACTGATTCTACGTGAAAAACCGAGTGGAAAATGTGGAATAAAATTTGTAAAAATTTAAGTACACCGGTTAAATCCTCAATTTCGATCCTCGGATGAAAAAAAATTAATTGTAATAAATCATACCAGGTGTTTTTCCTATCTTTCTTATTTTTCACGTAGAATCACACTCTGTGTTTCTATTCGATCTATTGGCCAAAATCTATAAAATTCACGTGGCGATCAACGTATCGATGCATTCTGTCAATTAAAAAAAGAAGATATAGCTTAACGTAGAATAATCTTTTTTATTGCGATAGTGATGGAAATTTCATTATCGAGATTAATCGTGAGCTTGTTGAAAGTCTGATCGGCGCTATAACGAAAGAGTAGTTAGGCGAGCGGAATCACGGCGTGGAATGGAAAAGCGTGAGAAAGTAGTCTCATAATGTAATTAATGATCGAGGAATCGAAATTCTGTCGTATTTTACAGCGAGGATAAGAACTACTCAAGCGACAATCGAATGTCACTTAAGCGCTCTGGAGATGGAATCAATTAGTACTTGAGTGGCGTTAATTCTTGCGCGAATATCAATTCTCGCAAACTATTCGAAAAATAAGGATTAAAAGGTTTTTACATAGGGAAGCGTAGGATTGAAGCTTAGGATTTAATTTTGACGCGAATAAATGAAAGTTTAAGAATCGAGATATAATTGAAATAAAAGTAGGATCGTTAAATTAAAAAACGTGAATAATTCTCAATTTTTGTCGCATATGAAGTATAGACACAAGTCTTTCAAATAATAAAATATTTAACCAACGTTAAATATTGAACTATAACGTGAAAGTAATATAAATGTAAATGAATATCGAACATTCTGAATTATAACACCAATTAATCGCATGCTAATTAATATTTATGAATCATAAGCGAAACACGATGGAAAATCGAAATTCGATATATATATTTCGAACCGTAAAAATAAGATCAGTAGAATGAACATGAGTTGGTGTACACTAGTTTTTTATTAAATGAAAAATAATAGATACGAATAGTAATAATAATAGGATATTTCTTAATTAACTTTTTCATTAATAGATATTATGTTTACATATATACAAATAAATATAATTTTCTACAAATAATATATATGTTATCAATTTAGGATATGAGTATAAAATTTCTCACCATGTCACAAATTTTCCCGAACGTTATTTTTCGCATTTGAACTTGCAGTTGGATACTACGACTATATTTCTTATATCTGTTTACAAGTTTAATAAAACTATTTTACGCTATGGCTTCGCTTGTTACTTACGGCTTCTTCAAACCAAGCGATTAAGAGATGGAATAAAGCTGAAATTACGTGATATAATATGCGCGTATACTTCGTGTGCCTGACATTGCGAGCATCACACTACTTACAAAGGAGATTTTACCATGTATAAATCATACTTTTACTTTAGCAGCATGATAAATTTTATCCGATTACTTGAAAGCTATGTATTCCGAGTTATTAAGCATCGTTATAACAACGAATGGTGTTGATAATTCTCTAATTTATTTAAATTTCCAAATTAACATAAAGTGTTACGTAATCATTTTATAAATGTCTTAAAACGTTATGAAAATTATTTTATATCAAATCTTCCCTTAGAGAACGTGGGCAGATGAATATTAAACTTTGATGGAACGCATCTAACGATTAAATATTACATATCTATGAAATTCATCTAAATGATTAAATATCAGATATCTATGGTATTCATCAAACGATTGAATATCAAATAATATAAAATAAATATAAAATAACAGTTAGCAACATTTCGATATTATGGATTAATTGAATTAACTTTTAAATCGAAACACAAACGTGTTAACTACAACCTGCGGATTAAAGCGATTACAACTTTTTCCTTTTTTTTACTTTTTTTTTTTGATAGGAAAACTTCAACCAATACTTTTGTGTAAGCCTGTGAGGTAAGCCTCGACTTCTAAACTAACTTCGTAAGCTATAGAACTAAAAGAGCATAATCGTAATGTGATACGAATAGTCGGAAGAAATTTAACATTTATTTAAAAATTATATATGTGTATTTAAAAACCACTATATTACAAAGTCTTTAACTATATTTTTATGAATCTGTATAATTTGTTAGAATTTTAAAAGGATACATATATATATGCAAGCTCCCTAGATTTCATGTAGGATAGGGATTCTTTTTGTTTCGCGGGTAGCACGACAGGCTGTGTTTCACGGACAGACCGATCTTCCCTTGTTTTACGGACGACCATTTTAAGAAGCACGTTTTTCCCGAACGGACGGACAGAGAGTTACATCAGAGACAAACAAGGTTACGGAATAGTTATTTAAGATTTTAAAGACTGAAGAAGAAAGATCGGTAGCTCAGGACGTTGAAAATCGATTCTCAATTTTCAGGTAAACATTGTACTAAAGACTTGTTATTTCCCGTTTATATAATTATTGTTATTTATTGTTATAAACGCATATTAATTGTCGTTTATTTTTGTATTTTATTATTTACTTCATAATAAAAACTCGATTTTCATACTACAGAATCGATCCCTGAATTATCACCAAATTACGATCTTACAAATCGATTTTCACTACGCCATGCTGTTAGAAGTGAAGCTAAGTATCGCCATGAACGAGAACGCAAGGGGGAGAAAATAGAATGCATAAGAATCCATAAGAAAACCAGAAGATGAAGTATGTGATGTCTTTCCTCCAGAATATCAAGCAAGAGATCATCGTCCGCGATTATTCAGTTTATCGATAGTGAAGAAAGCCGCAAACAGCTTAACCAAGGTAAGCCATTACAGAAACATTGCACTCACGATGGATGACGCAACGGCAGCGTCATACATCGGTACAAGTTTAAACTTCGTGTTTCGAGATATTTACTTAGAAGAATCGGAGATCATCCCCACAAGGAAGATAAAGACCGAAATCGAAAAGCCCAATCTTCAAACAGAAACATTATTAGAGATCTTCCAGAAACAAAACATGCATGAGAGAGAAGGCACAGACTTTGTCATAAAACAATTTGATGGAACGCAAAAAGCCACAGATTGGAGTATGAAATATTCATATTTCACATACGCATCCCTTCCATACTCTAATATGAGTATGAAACCGAATACGAAAAATACGAAATCCAAACTGATGAAAAAAGGATCAAGAATTTGAAGAAATATTTGGGAAAAACAGCATCAGAATATGTACCAAGCAAATCTGCTGAAGGATGAAGAATACAACTGGGAAAATTGGAAGGTGGCAGTTCAAAAAGCTTCTGGCAATAAAGGTTGGTCTGCAGTACGATACACTTATAACTTTAAATACATTTCAGGTTCATTCACTGAATATGCCATAAAAAAGGAATGATTAATATTGGAAGTAAGGAGGAAGACTTCTGAAGAGACAGGGATAAATCTAATTGTTATTGGATTACCCATACACATTCAAGATAAAATGGATAAAGAAACAGTACAATCAACAAATGAGTTAATCGGATTCTTGGGGCAATATCAGACGAAGGGAAGAAAAACACAAGGGAGTAACGCAAGATTGGATAGAAAGCCAGAGCCACTGCCCAAGAAACAACCTTGTGTGATTTATGAAGCACTGAATTTCCCAGGTCGATTTCACCCAATAACAACTCACCAAAGAAATACATGCACATACTCATCGATCATTTTTCAAGGGCTGTTTTTATGTCCACATCGAAAACACAACACACAGAAGATATCATAAAACTTATAGACTCGACAGGAGAAACTGATTCCATAAAAATTATCCTTGCAGACCGATACCCAGTAATGACATCCAAAGAAATTCAAGAGTATAGGAGGAAAAGGAACATTAAATTAATTTTCACCTCGACAGACTGCCCATCCTCCAATGGACTGAACAAAAGGGTAAATCAAACATTAGTAAACAGGATCAGATGTAATTCAGACAAAAATAAGAGAAACTGGACAAAAATCACAGAAGAAAGCGTAGAAGAAAACAATAACACCAGACACAGTGTAACGGGGTTTGCCCCAAATCATTTACTGAATGGAAAAATGATTGAAATCGTCCCTAAGGAAATAATGGTGAATAAGATAAACCTAAAAAGAGACAGAGAAGAAGCATTCAAAAACTCAACAAGAAATTTCGAAATCAACAAACAAAAATACGATAAAAAAAAGAAGAGAACACGAATTTAAAATCGGTGATATGGTCTTCATTCATAACGGAAAAAAAATGAATAGAAATAAGCTGGAAGAAATTAGGAAAGGACCTTTCATCATTCTAAGAAGGATTTCAAACTCCATATATGAAGTGGATAACGGTAATCGGGGATCTGAAGGGAATCTGTTTCACTCCCCATTCGAGGGGCGGTGTAAACTCCCTAGAGTTCATGTAGGATAGGGATTCTTTTTGTTTTACGGGTAGCACGACAGGCTGTGTTTCACGGACAGACCTTCTTTTGTTTTATGGACGACCATTTTAAGAAGCAAATTTTTCGCGAACGGACGGACAGAGAGTTACATTAGAGACAGACAAGGTTACAGAATAGTTATTTAAAATTTTAAAGACTGAAGAAGAAAGATCGGTAGCTCAGGACGTTGAAAATCGATTCTCGATTTTCAGGTAAACATTGTACTAAAGACTTTTTATTTCCCGTTTATATAATTATTATTTGTTGTTATAGACGCATATTAATTGTTGTTTATTTTTGTATTTTATTATTTACTCCATAATAAAAACTCGATTTTCAGACTACAGAATAGATCCCTGAATTATCCCCGGATTACTATCTTACATATATGTACATATTTGTATATTATATATATATATATATATATATATATATATATATATATATATATATATATATATATAGAGAGAGAGAGAGAGAGAGAGAGAGAATGTTACAAGGAAGTAATCTAAAACTTCGTAAATTTGTAGTACATGTTTAATGAGAGAAGTATAAAATATCTGATAAGCGTAGATCCAAAAATTAATCCTATTTATTTGATATACCGTACTTTTTATTTAACATTTAAATCGAACGTTTAAATCGAACCCTCGATAGAATAGATAGAATAAACGTGTCCAATAAAATAATCTCCTCCATCATCTGATTTGAATTCAACGAATTTTTTTTATGAATATACATAGAGAGAAATCTACCTATTGTGGACACACGTACAAATCAATAAATAATGCATGTCGTGGAATATCGGCTACAGAAGGAATAAATAGAGAATTATGTATTATCCACAGATGGCAGTTATACAGTGACTACGAAAGGTATTTAAATAATATGAATATAAATACATGATACACGTATTAAACTTGGTATTATTTAGTGGTACTTTCATACGATTATAAGGATTTGATTTGAAATATAAAAGCTGATAGGAAAACGGTTCATTGGAAAATATGGACACGCGCAAATATTTTCTCGTGCCCGCAGTATATTAAAACAGAAAGTCAAATATTTCTTATCAATGGCGAAGGATATTTTTCTCTTCTTCTTGACCCAGCAATTGGATTTCATCAATATTATATAACGTTGATTAAAATTTCCTTTTCTCTCGAGTGAGTACTATAAGATCACAAAATAACATAGATCTTTTCTTTGCAACTTGCTGAATATAAAACTGCGTCCTTTTACAGGCAACCATGTATATTCCAAGCGTGATGAAGGGATTAGATCATCGTATCGTAAATTATACTTACTTCCAACCCCAAAGGCAGACTTTCTATGTGCTTGTCTCTTTGCTTCGAGGGCCAGCGAACTCCTCACTCTATATGACAGAAACAGCCTAGAATCCAGGGGGAAATTTGAAAGTCAATCAAGGAAGGAACTGCAAGATGGACAGAGCAAGGTCTCGTAGAAATGTATGTGAGATTCGTTTCTCGCAAATTACGAGATACGGAAACGTTTAAAGTCATCTACAGGCGGAAATCTGTTCAAGACAGTCGCGGTAATGTTTCGACGTTATATTTTATACGTTAAGCCAGCTATTATTTAAATATGTTCTTTGAAATTAAGTAAAATCAAAGTAGCTGAAAAAGTACAGCTGATAAAATTACGTTCAAAACGTGAATGAACAATAATTTTTACTTTCGTTACGCTGTTGTTATCGATTATCCATTATTTCTTATGGCAAGAAATGGGAACGTGCTTAATTTACGATAAAAACGAGAAACAATACGTAAAATATTTTTCACGATAAATTATTTTCATATTGTTTGAAATAATTTTACGCTTCCGCGATATAAGTGGCGAATGTAATTGAACAAGAATCATTTTTGATAAATGTAACAGATATATACCGTATATATATGCAAAATATATTATAACGTGTTAATTCATAAAGTTACTTAAAATTATTGGAAATCTATGTACGTAGGTATGTTTAAATATTTCATTCATGTTTTTATTCCATTGAATTGCAAGTTATATAAAATCATTTCATTAATAGTATAGTTAAATAATATAAGAATTGCGAATTAAGAATATTGTTTATTAGTGATATAAATAATTAAATTAGTAATAATGTATACTTAACACGTTCTTGTATTTTGTTATTAAGGTAGAGTTAAATGGTTAAAGAATTAAAATTATTTTGCTCTTCTTTCAAAATTATTTCAATCTCAATCTCATGTTTTAGAAGGGAAAACTATAATTTTTGTTCTTAAAACATATCATCCCCTAATAGTCTGCGTTCGAATCATGATTATTCTAAAAACCACTATGATTGTGTTATTGAAACAACGTCATCAACTAGTTTCTTAAACTACGTAGATGCTATTGAAACAAACTACGTACATGCATAGTAAGTTTATATGAATATTAAACACAAGAAACTTCGTTTGACTTGATTTGGCTGAAATCAGCTTGTCGAAGTGCATCATAGAAATAAGTCACGTCGATCAAAGTTGTAGCGCAATATCTATTAGACCGTCATTAAAGTCATCGTTGGTACATTAATAGATGGTATCACACAGTTAAACGACATGTCATAATATTCTTTCATCTAAACCATAGTAGCAACAGACTGTTTCCTACAGACTAGAGGTATTTCATGGGACGATCATATAAATTCTTAAATACAATAATGTATAATACACATACGTACATACATGAACCAAGTCTGTAAGCATAATCTATAGACTATAATAAATACGTGAAACATTTTGAATTCTGTATTAGATTTGAAGAAATCTCGAATAAATCAAAAGATATTAAATACTACAAAACTGTGAGCATTATTAAGGATTAGGATGTGATTTTTTGAAAGATATAAATATAATTTATGAATAGTTTCAAAGATGAAGGTGAAAGAAATCTGTAACAAGAATTAGTCCCTTAAGGAAACGTTAATTACTTTGTTACTGTAGAAACACTTGTGGATTCTTCGTTATAAAACTAACAATTATCTTTTATCTAAAGGATATGTTATAATACAAAGATCCTTAAAATTATTCGATGGAATATCCAATTGATATTAATGCTGATTACCTACTTTTTAACCTATCATTTACAAAGAACAGTTTATTTATCGAAGCTATAAACTCTTTTGCCCGCTTCAGAGCTTTCATCGACGATTTATGACGTACATGGTGCAATAATGCCTAATGCGATTCTCTTTAATATCCCATATTGCATACATTCTCGTACCGATTACACAAATTGTTTGAATTCAAGAAACATGCGATCACTATACCGGTATAAATTTGTTATTTACTTGATCTGAAATATCCTTTCAAGTTTGAAGTGAAATTGAAATTCTTTCAAATAATCTTTGACTTAAAGATGTTATTTATAGCTTCGCGTTTATCGATATTGATTCCCTAAATTTAACTGATTTTACATGTAT
This sequence comes from Bombus affinis, assembly GCF_024516045.1. Classification (NCBI taxonomy): domain Eukaryota; kingdom Metazoa; phylum Arthropoda; class Insecta; order Hymenoptera; family Apidae; genus Bombus; species Bombus affinis. Next base: position 13,724,768 of record NC_066346.1, on the reverse strand, counting down.
ATTTATTTTACGATTTAAGCATTACATGTTAGTTTAAGTATCATTTACATACCAGCTACTTGAAATCCATTTAATTTCATGTAACAACTAATTACAGAACAAGGTTTAATTTTTACGCTAACTAAGCTCAAAATGTCCATGAAGCATGATTTGTTTCTGGAAAGTCATTTAACTATTTTAACTAACGAAATGTATAACGAAAACTATCGATTTTCAGAACTTTATAATATAATGGAATCGTTTTACATATTTGCGGACAAACAACACAACAGTTTTCGTCTATGAATACGAAACAAAAAATTTAAATAAAAATTATATTAATCCTTTCGGTACGAGTTGTTTTTTAACATCGATAGTACGTATAAAGCAGTAAAGCATGTGCGTGACCTGAATACATTTCCGGTCTTTTTATAACGATTGTGAACAAATAATGTAAAACTATAACTTCAAAACTATAACGTATGTTTCCAGATAAAGAAAATAATCACAGACTTCGCTGGATGCATAAGCATTCATAGACAACATCAATGGAATTTTTTCTGATGAATATGTCCTTCTCCTGTAGGAAAGTATGAGATGACTCGTTTGTTTGTAAGAAATGTTCAAGAGCAGTTATGAAATCATTTACGGATTTCACTACGTTTTACATATTCGAAACTTTCCATCTTTGCATTTCTTTTCTGTCTCCCCTTTCTCGTGAATACTTAAATACATGATTTTTTCAAAACTTCACAAAAATAATCGTAAGAATCTATTCTATTTTTTCTCGTATATTTCCTTGTTTGGAAAAAGGAATAATTTATGACTTGTAATTTGTAAAATTACGCTAATAATATCAGTTTACTTGTACAAGATGGCCACCATACACATATTTGTCACATTAGAAAATATAGACCTAACCAAACAGGAATATTACACATTACAAGTTAACGTACATATATATGTAGTATCTATTTACAAGTATCGCAGATTACCTCTTGAAAAGTAAGAAAACATAAAGACTAAAGTAAAGTTGTAAATCTAAACTACAGTTCAAGTTATACAAGGCATGCAAAGCTTCTCTTGAAACGTTAGGTGCGTACTTCGATATACAATATAAAGAAACATAGCCCGCGAGAAAAGCTATATAGTACATACCATACAGATCCCTCGCCATAACTTTGTCAATATGCGCAACGAAATCGGTAATTTTCGCGCCACCACTCAAACGCCGTTTCCCTCGCTTTGGATAATTGAATTAAATCCAGATCGTCCATGTTTACAGCGAAGCAACATGTAATACCGCCAAAAGTGCTTTCCACCCCCTCACATAACTGACATCGGCCGTCCGTGGATCCAACGGAAGGATTTTGAACGTTGGAGAATGCGTAACGCTGATTGGCTATTGAGCTCGGGGGTCGATCGTATAAAGGGACGCCGGGTCGCAACGAGCCTCACAGTACCGCTTCGACTGTGAACGCGATAGGAATTGGACCGTTTATTTTACAAAGCTCATTTATCTTTTGCAACAATTACATTCGAATGTCTTTTCAAGCGCTAACGACATAATCGACGTTTGGTAAGCGATTAGTAACTGCGAATTCGTAGAATTCGTGGATAATTCTCTAGCTGTTTCGTGCGTACGCGATATTAAGTGGCACGCAAACAGGTGCACCTATTCGCGTAGCGCAAGAAATGTATCACGGAGGTCGTTGCAGGTAATATCCATCGACAGACGGGACAATTCGGGTGCACGATCTATGCCTATGACTGTGCAGTAGGGCATACTCTTCTCGACCACTTGTCTGGCGCCAACCACGACTATTGTCTCGCGAAGGCCAAGCTGTAAATCTTCGTTGCTTATACCGTTTTCTTGGTGAGTGTTAATTTTTTACTTATTCGATGGTATAATAATACCGTTATTACGAGGTAAAAGTTTTGTTAATTTTCATCAAATTCCGTTCGTTTTTCATTACCAATTTTCAATAAATTATCGTTGCTTGTCTGTCGGATTCGTATTATTATAGTATTTTAACTGTCTATGTTTTTAACGTTCCATGGCTAGAAATCCACGAACAGTACACAAATTACCAATTGCTGTTCTTTTATCTACGCGACGTTTAATTTCCGTTAAAAATAAATTACGTTTAAAAAACTAGTTTAAAAAATGACTCGGTTAACCGGTTAATATCGGATTCTTGCTATAGTTGTTACATGACTTTTTACTATTTTTTGTCTATTGCCAAATAACCTTTCTCATGGTAGGCGGATCGTACACGATTATAACGTGGAGAAAACGTGAAGGGTAATCGTTTTACTAACTCGTTGCCTTAATTGGTTTACCTTAACTATGTTGGCTGTGTCAACCGATGATACGGGTTACGCTTGTTTCATTGTTCACGCAACACGGTATAACGGTACATATCTGGAATCTGCATAGATGATTAGGGATGAATGTTATGGAAATTTCCAATCTAAACAACCCAGTCTTCAATGAGTATCGATCGATCGCATTTTAATGTCGTTAATTACGAGCAATTATATTAATGAAACTATCGTAAATCTTGTACAAATAAAAACAAAAAAGGATCAAGAAATTAATATTATTGTTACCATCGTTGCGCGCAAATATTACGTACAGTGGGTATTTTATCGTAAGAAGGAACATATTACTTTGTCCCAAAAGTTTCTTTCCTTTTATAAGGAAATTATTTAATTGTTAGTACATACGCATCTTCTAACGAATGGGAACAACTTCGAGTCACCGTAATCATCATATCGAATGGAGAAAAAAAAAGATCGAAAAATATATATATTGGAAACTTTGAATCTAAAATCTGATATTTATACGAACGTTGTAGCACGAAATTTAATTTCTCTTCTTTTTCCGGCTTCCGTAAAACGACTGCGTCTAAAGGACTTTCGAAACTTAATTATCCAGGTTGAATCTTTAAAGTAATATACATGGACTAACTTTTCATTGAAGACACCGGTAAGGAAGAAAATCGCCAGGAACTGGTAATTATCGAGCGCTTCCACAATGAGTAGACGGTCAGTTTGTCTAACTCCTTCATTCAAGGATAGCGCATACTTGAAGTGTTTCCTACTCCGGGGACTGTTATTGAAATGCTTGGAATTGCACGTATAGTTGCGCAGTTATGCGTTTAAGGGCCACATCTGTCATCTCGATTTTTTTATTATCGTTGCACACCACCTTGCATGATTTTAATAATATTTAGACAGAAGAAAAAATATGAATAAGTATTCTTGTTATTATTTGCGTTATTAAGTCAAAATGGAAAATACCTTCGGTTCGAACAGTTGATTTTAATCAACTTTAGTTGAAATTCGATTTGTACTTTGGAAATTTTAATCGGTTGCAGAATATATAATATTAGAATATATAATAACGGATATAATATGCAAAGTTAAATGTATTCTACGTCATTGTCATTATTGTTATTGTTTGATCGTGATCGGAGAATAATATTTTAAAAGACATGACGAATATATGGCATAGAATTTGTATTATGAGATCGAAATGGAAGATACTTTTAGTTCGAAGGTTTGATTAAAATTCAAATTTCATTGTGCTTGGCGAATTTCCATCGATCGTAGAATATACAGCTAAAACATCGATGTAACATCGAAAGTCAAGCAATATTCTACTTTCTCGTTTCGCTTGTTATCGTCATGTACAGCCTCGTAATATTTTTAAAACCATAGGACACATATAAATGAGATATAAATACGTAAGTGCGTTATTAAATCGAAATGGCAAGTACTTTCGGCTCGGATATCGATCAAAATAATATTGAGAGTGAAATGCAAGCTATGTGTATCACGCGTTATTTCAGCGCGAAGTTTCGGTGAAATTGAACCGAAAAATTTGATTTCAACGCAAATCAAACGCTGGTTGGCCGTGTCAAAAACATATCGCCGTATCCACTGTTTTGGTCCGGTTATTTCACGCGTGATGACACATATGCAAAATTGAAAGTCCTTTACAACGTACGTACACAAGTGTCCCGTGTGCTTCTTATCTCTCCTTACGCATAAAACGCTATGTGTATATTTCGAAATATGAGAAACGGTTGATTTGCTGTACAAAGTGCAACGTCACATAATACAAAATGAAATTTATTTTCTTACAACTGAAACGGAGACTCGGTTTATTATCTGTGATTTTTATCGAAAGGTATAACCATACCAGATATAACGTTACAGAATAAAATACGTCGCGAAATACCATTACAGCGTGCTTGGTTTTATTTTCTAATCCTTTTATCCTAACTTTGTCATTTCGCTCGTGCGTGTGCCTTGTAACGTAACGGTAGTAATACAGTTTTTACGTTCACTCGCATACGTAGCTTGCAACGTAGTATACTTTATGTTCAGACTGCTGGCCATAAACTCGATTTACAATAATTATCCTCCCTCTTGCCTTGTATTCTCGCTTAATCATACACACACACACGCAAAACCTTATTTTTATTATTCTTTTATTTTATTCTTTTTTTGTTATTTTACCCTCAGTTGCGATACGTAAAAGATTCTTGTAATTACGCTCCATCTAAGTGTTAGCCTTATACCTCTAACATTATAAATAAATTCTTAATATCGAATCGACATCGCAGAAAAGGTAAAATATGGAACACTCAGATCGGTTAACAGAACAGAAATGTAGTTGTTCGCAATCATCGAGATCCGAGCATCAAATTGTTTGACTATTCAATGATCCACATTTTGCCATCAGAATAATAAATCTAAAATTTAGCGAAAATAGTTTCTGGCAAAATAAACGTTCAGAAAATGAACGACTAACTGAGTGAAGTAGCCTATAGTCGTTTGGCAGACATTCATCATCGATCGGATTAAGAAAGAAAGGGAGACCTGTTCCATATTTGGCCACTTTCCTCTATGTATGTAAAGTTTTTTGTAACGTAAAATGCTAAAGTCGAACCTTGTTAGCTCGAAGCCCAAGGGATGAGCAAAAATTTCCGAGTTCTAGAGGTTTCTTCTTATCGAAAACGTCGAGCAAATGAGGTTCGACAAGCGGAAATTCGAAGGAGTACGAAGGTTGAATTGCGTTCATCTTTTCAGGAAACGTTGGTATTTTAAGCTTCCCCTTCGAATTCGTTTGATTCGACGCAAAAGATCAACCCCTGTCATTTTTGCGACTTAATACGTCTCTCGTTTCAAATATGTCAAATTGACAGAATAGTAGAACATCGACTACGCGAAAGGATAAACAATTAATTTTCCTCTTTGTCATTTGCACGCATTCTAATTCGTTCTTTTTTTCGGAGATATCGGATTTCGTTCACCCGTGAAGGTCACAATCTTTCAGACAAATCGTTGCAATCTCCTTTACATCTTCGATGTGTAATACGAATGGATACGATGGATACGATGGATAATACGAAATCGTTATCGATGTATTAGGTATAATATCGGTTGGTCGGAAAGTTCGTTCCGATTTTTAAGGAATTTAATAAAATAAAAGCTTTGCTTAGTACCTTTCCATTGAGGAAATTTCAAGTATGTTTTCATTTATGGTTTTAAGCATATCACGCTGAAAAAACGTTACTGTAAATGTTTTTAAATATGCTCGTTGATTTTTAATAAAATATTACACGTGTTAAACGCTGCTGGGAAAGTTCGTTCGGATTTTTAACTCTTTGGACGATGTAAAAAATCATATTGAAAAGTTTCCCGCCGGAAAGCCTGAGAGGTTCTGGAAGAATGGATATTCAAGTTGCGTGAAATATGGGAAAAGTTTGCGGAAGAAAAAATCGTGCCTGTATAATTCGATAAACGTATTTCGAATAGAAATGCAAATTAGAACCAAAGGATCTTTTCTATCGTTCGAAAAATACGTGGCAATTCAGGCTATATGCTTGTCAGAGCATCCGCGGAATATTAATTCTGTGTTATAACAGCCACGCATACTCCACGTTTCACGAGTATACTCGTCGTCGCTTACTTTTCGCGACGCATTTTAACACGCTTCTCAGAAAGGTCGCAACAACTAACAGCATCATATCGTATAAATAAATTAAATCTTTTTTAAGAACATTTTGGCCATTGTATCTTCGATAGCTAAAACATTTTATTCCAGACAAATCCCTTGCTTCGTGCAACCAACACCGAATTATTTTAAATTAGATTGGTCGTTTGGAAAGAAGATACGCGTTTTCCTTTGCCCGCCAATTTGAAAGGTGTTGGTAAAAACACGGTGGAAATGACTGGCGCAATGACGAAAAACCTTTAGCTTCCATCGATATGCGTCTGACGTCGACCTTCGAAGAAGTTGGGATACAACTTGCGTCTTACATTTTTCGTCTCGCGTTATTTGCGTAAATATACAAAGAAAGACAGACGTCTGTCTCAGTGTGGTTCCGATAGTTCGGGATCTAAATTCAGACCTAAAACTGTAGGTTCATTCTTCGCCATCCGCACGCAGTTCTCGTGATTCTTTATTTATTTTATTTATTTATTAGAATATTTACAATCAATTCTCGTTGAGAATTTTCAGTAACTTAGTTTGGCGTGATACAATGACATGGATTATAATAGTTTTATATTGTTGATTCTAGTAGGACTAATGGTTTAATCTAGTGGGTATTTTCTTTTTAGTCTGCGGATCTGGTCCGTCGTGTCCAGTAGTTGGGTGACTAGTGGGTTGTGGTGGTTGTTGACTCTTGTGCTATATCTGCTTCTGAACTTGTGTATTTCATCTTTGACTGTAGGTATCTTGAGGTCTCGGTGGATTGTTTCGTTCGTAACATACCAGGGTGCATTTAATAGGGATCTTAGCGTTTTCGATTGGAAGCGTTGGAGTATTTCAATGTTGGAGTTACTTGCTGTTCCCCATAGTTGGATTCCGTAGGTCCAGACAGGTTTTATTACGGCCTTGTAGAGGGTTATTTTGTTCTGTATGTTTAGTTTGGAGCGTCGGCCCGTGAGCCAATAGAATTTTCTTAGTTTTTCCTTTAGTTGCTTTGTTTTTTCGGAGATATGTTTTTCCCAAGTTAGCCTCCTGTCCAGGGTCATGCCCAGGTATCTTACGGAGTCCTTGCTTGGGATTATTGTGTTGTTAATGGTGACCTGGGGACAGGTTTGTTTTCGGAGCGTGAAGGTTACATGGGAGGAATTTTTTTCGTTTATTTTAAAACCCCATTTTTGGAACCACTTTTCCATGGAGTCGAGACTTCGCTGGAGAGTGGATGAGGCAATTGCTGGGTCTGCGTGGGTAGCTAATAGTGCTGTGTCGTCGGCAAATGTTGCTATTGTTACCTCGTTTGATATGGATAAGTCGGCAGTGTAGATGGAGAATAGTAGGGGTCCGAGGACACTACCTTGCGGTATGCCGGATTTTATTGGGAATGTTGCGGAAGTGGCGCCTAGACATTTAACTATGAATTGTCTGTTGGTTAGGTAGGATTTTAAGATGGAGTAGTATGGGTGGGGTAGGATTTTTTTAAGCTTGTAGAGTAGCCCTTCATGCCATACTTTATCGAATGCCTGTTGGATGTCTAGGAATACGGCTGAGCAGTATCTTTTCTTTTCAAGGGTTTGGCTGATTATGTGGGTTATGCGGTGGATTTGCTCTACTGTTGAGTGTTGTTTTCGGAAGCCGAATTGGTGATCTGGGAGAGTCTTCAATTCTTCTAGGAGTGGAAGGAGTCGATTCGTGAGCATCCTCTCGAATAGTTTAGACAGGGTAGGTAAGAGACTGATTGGGCGATAGGAGCTGGTTTCATATATTGGTTTACCGGGTTTGGGGATGAGGGTGATTAGTGAGATTTTCCACGCCTTAGGAAAGTGTTCAAGGCGGAGGATGGCGTTAAAGATTGATGCGATGAGTGCAATCCCTTTTATGGGAAGTTCCTTGATTGCTTTATTTCCTATTTGGTCGTGACCTGCTGCTTTCTTGGGGTTTAGGCGACTGATTGCTTCTATGATCTCTGCAGAAGTGAAAGGTTGAATAGGAGGGGACATTTGGAAGGGAGTGTGCAGGTATTCGGTGACGTCCGCTGCGGCTATGGAGGAATGGGGTTGGAATACTTCAGTCAAATGTTTGGCAAATAGGTTGGCTTTTTCTATAGGGCTACGCGCCCATCCACCCTGCGGGCGGCGGATTGGAGGTATTATTTGTGGGGGGCGCGTGAGTTTCCTGGAGGCTTTCCATAGTGAGTAGTTTGAGTCGGCTGTGGGGGACAAGCTGGCGAGATATTTGTGAAAACGGTCATTATTGTAGTTCTTTATGGTTTTGGATAGTTTTCTAGTTGCGTTGTTTAGTTTGCGTTTGTCCTCCGGTGTTCTATGGGTCTGCCATATCCTTCTTAGTCTACGTTTTTCTGCTATTTTTTTTAGTATGTACTGGGGGTATTCGTGGTTGCTGGTGGACGTTTTTGCCGGTGTGGAGACGCGGATAGCGTTTATTATGCTCGCATTTAGGTATTCCGTGGCTGCTTCGATTTCATCATTGGTTTTTAGTGAGGTTGAGGCTGAAGTTGTGTGGGTAAAGACTTCTCTAAAGAGCTGCCAGTTGGTGTGTTCGTTATGAATGGAGCCATTAGGTGTATTCTCGATGATAGTTGAACTGACTGTTACTATCACGGGGGAATGATCAGAGGAGAGATCAGCCGAGGAATTGATTTGGACGTGTCTTGACGAGATATTTTTAGTTATGAAGAAATCAAGGAGATCGGGTATTTTGTTTGTGTCGGTGGGCCAGTGTGTGGGTTCGTATGTGGTAAGGTAGTTGAGGTTGTTGGTTATTATGCTGTTGAGGAGGTTTTTGCCTCTTACTGTAACCAGTCTGCTACCCCATTGGGTGTGTTTAGCGTTATAGTCTCCTCCGGCTATGTATCTGTTGCCCAGGGTGTCCAGGAAGTGGTCGAAGTCTTCTTTGGCGATGGAGTGTCTGGGAGGGCAGTATACAGCTGAGGTGGTGATTGTACCATGACAGTCTTCTATTGCTACGTTTGTTGCTTGGAGGTAGTCTTTCTGGAATGGTTGAAGTTCGTAGTGCTTGATGTTTGACTTGATTATGATTCCGGTGCCGCCGTGAGCCTTTCCGCTGGGGTGTTGGGTGTGGTAGAAGTTGTAGCCGTGTATTTTGAGGTAGTTTTTGTCGGTGAAGTGGGTTTCGGATATGAGCATCACATCGATTTGCTGTTGTTTTAAGAATAGTTCTAGTTCGGCTTTGTGCTGAGCTAGACCGTTGGCGTTCCACAGAGCTATTCGCATTGGTTTTATTTTGCTTCTGTGCTTATGAATTTGTCCATGAAGCGTGTGAGTAGTGACAGCAAGTTGTTAATTTGCTCAGTTTGCTTCTCGATAAGTTTTTCGAGTCTGGTAAAGTTGTCAGTGCTTGGTGGGGTGGGAATTCTATTTTCTGTGTGTACACTGTGTGTTTTCGAGTTGTATGCGTTTCCTTGCGTTGCCTGCGCATAGGATACTGTTGGTGTGGTGAGTTTTTGGGGTTTAGGTTCTTGTATGTTTATGTCCTTGGGTCTCAGTTTTGGATACTTTATATTATGTAGCGATTTGTAGGTTGAGCATCCTTTGTAGTTCGCAGGATGCTCTCCTTGACAGTGGATACACTTGGCGGGGGTTTCCGGGGATTTAGTGCATTGGTCAGTGGGGTGATTACCTGCACATTTTACGCACCGGAAGTTGTGATTGCAGTATTTCTGCGTGTGGCCGTACCTTCGGCACCTCTTGCATTGTATTATTTCTTTCTTTACAAGAGGTGGCTCGAACTTAACTATGGAGTTCATCAGCCGATTGATATTGTAGATTTCTTTATTGTTTGTTTTTTGTTTTAGGTCTATAAAAAATAAGGATAGTGGGTTTTTTGTGATTCTATGCCTAATGTTACTGATGTTAGTTACTTCGTGGCCGTGATTTGACAGTTCGCATTTTAGTTCGTCTAGATCGACTGAGTGATGGATATTGCGTAGCACCACTCGAAATGGTCTTTCTTGTTTGAGCTGGTATGTGTGGAATTTGGCGTTTAACGTTTTTAATAGCTTGGTTAACTTTCTATAGGCGTCTGGGTGGGACGGCAGTATTTTCACTTGGTTGTTGTTAATCTTTAGCTTGTAGTCTTCTTTGCTGATGTCTTTTTCGATAGTTTTAATCATTGACTGTATGTCGATTACGTCGTTAATGAATATCGGTGGGGGAGGGGGAATTCTTTGAGTATGGAGATTATTTACCTCTTCGGTTGTAATCATGGAGTCTTCCGTGGACTCCAGAATTGAGAATCTATTGTAGGTAGTCACTTGGCTGGCTGATGGTTTGGTTTGAATCTTGTTTACATTTGTCTTGGTCGGTTCGAGCTTTCGTTTTTTCGTGTGGTGGTCATTTACCAGGATAGTTGCGTTGCCCTCTTGCCACGGGGGAGGAAACATGGCGGTGTTATAATTTTGCTCCGGGGAGCCTGTTGGAAATGATAGAGCCATCATCGAGCTAGTTAGTTCAGTGTGAAAGAACTAGTCGAGAGGCTGTTAACCCCTGGCTAGGTTAGTTGGATTTGCTTTCGTCAGCTGGGCGTCACGTGGAGTTTTGTGAACTTCACAGGGCACTGGACACACGTCTGCACGTCTCGGCACTCAGCAGCAACTGGATGGTACTTGCTATTTTGTGGACTTTGCCGGGCACGTCTGCACGCCTCGGCGCTCACGAACGAACTGCGTCGTGATTCTTTGCCCAGAGTTTCATAAGACAGTCGCTAACGAGCTCGCTAACCGAAAGGTTTGCGACTGCGACCAAATACTCTGGAACCGTACGACTTTTAAAACGACAAAGATCGACGACGACGAAGACTGAAAATGCGAAATATATATATAATGCGTTCGTCTAATAACGCACGCACATTCGTACGGTAAATACGTGAGGTTATTTGGTGCAGGATGTGTAGATGTTTAATAGTATATTTATTAACAATTCTCGTTTTCGACTCTTTACGTACAACTCTCGATTCAACAAATGTTTTCTTGATCCGATTCGTTTCTTTTTGTCGCCCTTTAATATCCCCACTACGCACGCGGTTGGTAGGCGTCCGCTACCATTGCCACGTGTAAACGGTCACGGACGAAAATGACGTTCGAAAACTAAAATTTTTTCCTTTTTGTCGCCTCTCAATATCCCCACTACGCACGCGGTTGGTGGGCGTCCGTGACCGTTGTCACGTAACAACGGTCGCGGACGCCTACCAACCGTGGCGTAGTGGGGATATTGAGAGGCGACAAAAAGAAAGGAATTTTAGTTTTCAAACTTCATTTTCGTCCACGACCATTGTTACACGACAACGGTCACGGACGCCCACCAACCGCGTGCGTAGTGGGGATATTGAGAGACGACAAAAGGAAAGGAATTTTCCTTTTCGAACGTCCTTTCGTCCGTGACCGTTTACACGTGGCAATGGTAGCGGACGCCTACCAACTGCGTACGTAGTGGAGATATTGAGAGACGACAAAAGGAAACGAATTTTCGTTTTCGAACGTCATTTTCGTCACGCCTTTTTCCAAATATTCGGTGGAGGGATTGTAGGGATATCGATGACTGGTTAGGCCTATTGGCACTTACACTTCGATGTTATACTTGTATCGACGAAACCGTTGGAAAGTTTTGTTATCGCAGCTACATACGTAAGTGTGTAACACAGATTAACCATCGTACCTGATTAACATTAACTCTTAACGAAATGAATAAGGGCAAATGCACAATTTTAAATAAAATTTTCTATGTCGTTTCACCGGGCTTGGTAAGATTAGCGTTGAACAAGGACAAAAGGCGCCTTTATCCGTCTAACAGGGCATTCTCTTCCCATTCTCATATCGCATCCATTTACACGGTAACGTACGACCCTCGTACTCTGTATCTCTATATCTTTATGGTTATTCCAGACAATGCCAACAATAGAAAGAAAGATTGGTTGCTGACGGCTCGTAACGTATAGCTGGAAAAGTTGGAGTTGCAGAGAGCAACTTGTTAGAGTAGCGGCAATATGGAAGTTGTACTCGCACAGGTAAACTTGGCCATGTAGAAGTCTGGACTGGGTTAGATCGTGTTCTAAACTCGAGTTACAGAGTTAAAATAACGTATCCGGACGTGTAGATGATTCGAGTTAAAGCAAGCTTTATTTTCACTTATAGGAGGCAGCGAAACGAAAGGAATCAAAGAAAATTGTTGCAGCCTCGTGCAGGTTTTTGTAGTCATAGGGGCTCGATCGTAAAATAAAATTCGTCGAACGAGCGGGTATTCTATTTACCTGATAAAGTTAAATATTATCGCCCGCGCTACAAAAGAAAAAATCTATTATCCATTTGTTCCTATCTCCACCATTTATATACACCATTTTTGGAACGGTAAAATTCCTTTGCAAATCATTTTTTAACGAAAACTACGAACAATGTTTTCCGCGTTACTCTGACTCGCTTTTAATTCGCCGTGCTTCATGCGGCTTTTGTCGCAGCCGCTAGCATAGAAATACGTGTCGCGGAAAGGTCGTAGTTGAAGCTGCGCAATAGTAAACGAAAAAAGGCGCGATATCGGTTCATGTTGTAGGCGATTCGGCGTAAACGCGTGGGAGAGATACCCTGCAACGATTGCCGCGCTTTATTAACTAGCGTAGAGAAGTTGAAAGCGAGAGAAAATTTCAGTGACATCGATGAACACCCGGCGGTATGGAATACGGGTCACGCTTATCCCGGGCATCGATTGGAATTACTCGCACGAGATACAACCACGGATAAACGTTTCGAGGAACTTTTCCGTTGTTCCCAGCGTCGTCTCCTCCGATTTGCGAAATCTTTCGTACTTTTTCCGTCGATGTAACGAGCGTAGTTTCGGTCCTAGACCTAGCAAACAACGAATCAGCTTACGCGGAAATGCTGCATTTATGCATAAGAAGCGCGCAAGCCAATTTCCTCGAAGATAACTACGTTCAATTAGCATAGAATTAATACCGTAAGGTCGGAATTTTTTTCCTTTTTATATAAAATGAAAACTGGTGTTTTTAACGAGACTTTTTACTCGAGCAGAAAGAACGAGATTGGTTGTTGGTTGAAGTAGCAATAACGATGTGACGAATATCATCATTCGTTCGTTTCACTATTAATTTGGTGACGTTTTAACGACCAGGTATACCGGTTTCATGTTCTGTGCGAAACAATCAGATTGTGACGCGTATACGAGATATAAGCGGATCATAGAGTTTTGTACGTTTGTGTGGGAAATGTTTAAAGATTCGGAAGATAAAAGAAGCGACTAATAGAATTTAAGGATGCATAGAATTCACAGAATATGCAACGATATATAGGACATTCAAAGTATAATCTTCGTTAGGATATTTAAGAAGTACAACAAATATCTGTCCGGGTTTTAACACTTTAGTGTGACCGTAAAAATATAAATATTCGTATATCCACAATGTAAATATAAAAATTTCAAATAATATTTCTAAGTGATGTGGAATAATCGACGAGGAAGTAACAGTCGAAGACTGTTTGATGTACCCTTCTTGCGTGTCAGTATTGTTTCATAAAAATGAATTTAAAGGAAACTATTTGGAAATTGAGGTGGAAGATACCCTAAACTACGATAAAAAATACACACGTACACACTATTTATACATACGTACTAAGAGTGTTCCAAGGATGAAATGTTAAACAGCGTTGAATATTAAAACTATTTTAAAAATTAGAGGAAAATTAAGCCAGCTTACTGCTATTACTATTAGGACCGAGTATTAAGAACCAGATGTTACTAATCAGATGAATAATGAATGAACGAACAACGCAACGACAAGAACAAATTCTTTTTTTCGAATAAAGTCATCACACACACGCGCGCTTGTACGTTCACCTGAAGTATATAATAATTTATTATATTAATTAATAAGCCTATATACTCTACAATGATATAATTAGTTAATCGTTGAGCGTGGTATCGCAGGAAATGCGTGGACGAAACGTGCAAGTGCATGTTTATGCTCGAACGAGAAACTAAGTTTATCGAATAATTGAAAATATTCCGCGAACCTATTCCATAGAATTAAATAAAACGTGGCTTTAAACGTTATAAAATTCCTTCTTCTTCTCGTCTATTCGATTTAAACCCGACTTTTTCGCGCCTTCTTCTCGAACGACAGTAAATTAGATTTGGAAATATTTAACGTCTCAAATAAATAAATAAATAAAAACTAATCGAAATTCTGGATTGCATGATTGTGGGAATAATTTTCCCAAGTATTGAAAATTCAGGCAACATAAAGAGCTTAATACGTAAAGATCGAAAGAATGATCGAAAAGTAAAATAGAATTACCTGTCTGTATTATTTATTCCCGAAACTAATGAACTAAATAGAAAGAGAATGAAGGTGAATTTCCTTTTGAAATTTTATCTCGCATGGGCAAATTACTCTATACTTTGTAGTACGTATACAGGAAATTCAATTTTCATTTAAATGCAGTGCACGTAACCTCTGGTCTATTGAAAGGAGAAACCTACCTGAAGAGTTCAATTCTGCCATGTGATATTTAGACTCATTCTTCTTTCATACATTTTTTCTATATTTCCATTTTAACCTCGTTTCTCCTTTCTCCGCTACCGATAATATCGCGTTTCTGTCTCCTCCAATGTTCCATCTGTCCACGGGTGTGTACGGGTGTACGGGTGTCTCGTAGAATTTGAATTTCAATGCGCCGACAATGAGTTACCTACCTGCGGCTACTTCATCGTCCTATTCGAGAGAGTTTACGCAATAGGTAAATTTCGTTTGTTTCGATAAGTCGGTTAAATTAGAAGCGATGCATAATAAAATACGGGTAAAATGTTTCGGGCGAGAAAGACTCCGTGGAACAGCAATTAACCTTTCGCGATTACATGTAGATTCGATGACGAACTCGAAGATTCTTTATATCGAATAACCTTTGAAGCCACCATCTATGTTTATTTGTTAAGATTCAGATTCAAGTGATCGACCATTTCTGATTTCAAAGAGATGGCTTGGCTTTCTTATTTAGAAGTTTTACATTCGATCTTATGTACGAAGGGAACGTGAATCTTTATATTACTGCAGGGAAAGCTTGAAAGTTGGGGAAAAGGTAATATCGTATTCTACATTCACCTTTGTTCAATTCATTTTTATGTAAATCATTCCGCGACACAGATAATCGCAATAGAGAAGGACTGAAACTTCAATAAAAACGTCCCGACAATCCGATAAAAATTGTCTATGCAAAGATATTTAATGTTTTCCACGCCTTTCCTCGATCTAATGTTTGTTATCTAATTTTCTATTCGTGCATTTATTCTTCAGACTCGACGAAAAGATTCGCGGACATATATACACGTGGTTTCACGAAATTCTCGGGAAACCGTCCAATTTTCCAATCGTCAGAAAGATTCAGTCATTGATATGAAAATTGGTTTTGTTCCGCTTTCGAAATTTTTCAATTCGTCGTACTCGGGTTTTTGAATCCGATTGGTCTGCCCCCAACAACCTTACGACGAATCGCTCGCTAGGAGACGCCTCCATAGATGTCGGTAGAATTCGTCCAAGTCAAAAATATCCGTGGATCGTCTACCCGCTGCGGAGCAAAACAGATTTCAAGAAAATTCTCTCCGCCCATTATCCAGCAGTGTTTCGTCTTAATGAACAGTTCAAAAGACTATTAATCAGAGGATACGCCGCACGAAATCCTTTTTACGATCCGTCTCACAGTTTGCTAACCGTCGCCAGTAACAAACTCCAATCTGTTCCACAATCAACTCTAATTTCAAGGCAATCGGTCGATCGCACGGCTGGCGGACGTAAATCTCCACGCTAATTTCATTTTGGCATTCCAAATCGTATCTCGAAATGGAAATCACGTCCGAATACCCGGAAGATATAGTTCGCGGACCATCTTCGCGGGAAACATCGACTTTCTTTATTAATTCGTAATTGAGACTGATTTGTGTGGTTCGCGTGCTGTAATTCTCCGTATGTGCGTATAGCGCACGCGTGTGTGCGAGATACGTGACGGGGGAAAAATGTGTGGGCGAATGGGAAAGACAGGGGTGGAAAAGAAATGTAGACGCCCAGTGGTTGCAAACAGTATCCGTACGTCGGTGTATTTACTGCTTCATCTACGTTGGCGGATAAGGTGAGGCAGCTTCAAATTGATACATCACGAATTTTATTAAGTTTTCTTCTTTTTAAAATTTGTTCAAAATCGTCGACGATAGTCGTCTATTCTGTGGCACGTACGTGCCGGTGGCTGTGAAATTGCAGCAAGTCGTATACGATGGAGGACGAGAGGAAGTTTAAAAAAAAAAGGATAAAAGAAACGCGACAGTTTTAGAAAAAAAGAAAAGTTGTAATTGATAAGAAGAATTGGATTGCGAACAAGCTTGATACGGATGACTGTCTTCAACGTTGTTGGTGATGAAAGTCGCAATTAGTGCAGTTATCGTACACAGTTTTGTGAATTTTAAACTTCCCTTCGATCGCCGCTGTATCTCGTTTTTAGACGCGTTTCGACGTTCGACGTTCGGCGTTCGAGCGCGTTAAAAAGTATTTTTCCGACACGCAATAAAACGTTTCGTAAAATATACGATCTTCTAAAGTGAGATTTACGCGTCGTACAATTTTACGAGCAGTTTGTTCAAAAATGTGCCTCTTAAATGCTTAAATCACTTGCACTATTTTTAGAATTAATCGTATATTCTAGCTGCCGACTTACGATAATAAAAGATAATGGATTTTGTTGAAAAGACAAGTGAGAAACGAACAGATTTATTCTTTTTATATCGCATATATGTATTGTAATTTTGCACCATTACATTGTTACCTTCTCATCTGCTTCGATAACGAAATTTTCTGTTCCGTACGCTTTAAAGGCTCCAAGATATTTCGTGGTTCGATGGAACGTAGAATATAGCAGATCCATCGTGTCTTTACATTTTATCTTTTATCACTGACCTCTCACCTGCATATAATGTGGATTATAACGTTATTTCAGCATCCGCCTTTTCAGCGAAAGGTGTAAAACGCGAAACTCCTCTTCGAGATCCATCGATGTTTCCATAAAACATTTTGTATGGGGTATTACCATACACGACACTTTAAGCTTTATAAACAACGTTTTCTCACTCAGTTACATCATACGAGTTACGCCATTGCCAAGTGTTAGGCCGACATTAATAAAATTACAAGATAAAACAGTCGTTTCGTTGCAATTTCATTCTACGTTAAAACAACCACACGTACTCCGTGTTTGACGAGTATACTCGTCACCGTTTACCTTTTGCGACACATTCTAGGCACACGCTTTCAAAGAGATCTGGAAGAGCTGATTAATCGTATCATAAATTCACTTATCACTCGCTTTTTATCGAGCAATTATCACAATTTATTAATCACTGACAATTAGTCGGCTAAATGGTAACATGGACCGTTAACATGGAAACGTAGAAGCATTTCAGCGTTCGCTGCGTACACGGGATTTATCGAGAAAAATACAAGTAGAGTAGAAATGCGTTTATTGAAACAAAACTTTAATTAACGCCCAATTAACGGAACGTTTGCTGGTATTATTCGAGCAAAGAGCGATACGTAGCGAGAAAAATTGGTAAGCTTCCATTATACGAACTCCAATTATATAAACTGTTCTCGTTTCCTGACAACTTTAGATAAATCGTCTTCCGCCATATTTGTCGAACGCGATTTAACATCCGCAGCGGTCTCTCTGAATCCCGTAAAAACTGTGAAATGAAAGAAACGCATTTTGATCGTTCGCCTGTGCAACAGAACGAACGTTTCTACGTCGCTTTTGTTATTAAATGGTTTCGTAGAAAGTATTACGTGTTTCGTAGTATAGAGCCTTTTAATACAGTGAAAATACGGTCAGTTGGAAAAATCTGCGTACATCTCTTGGATAGAAAAAATATTTTCTACGTAAAGACGCAGACAGAGAGGCGTGTGCAGTTGTTTAAGCTGTAAGCTGTTTGATAAATATATTTTTAATATCTTTCTCGATAAATCCTCGTACATAGAAATACTCCGAAATGCTTTCACGTTTCTCTGCTAACGATTGATATTACATTTAGCCGACTAAAAGGATTATGACGCGTCAGAACGCCTAGCGTTGCAGCGCGTGAAGTAGATGCGACAGGAACACGTTTACGCGTATACGGTAATAACTTTTAGTTAAATATCAACGTTTTCCTGACTTATCGCTCGTACGCAGAGACGAGCTCTGTCACGAAGCTGATCCTCGCTTTAAATTCTTACGTACTTCGACGATATGATTATTTAACGGGGTGTCCTGAATTAGAATGTTCTAAAACAGCGTTTTTTTGTGATTTTTTTTAGAAGGGAAAGAAAGAAACGAAGTTATTGAATTTTGAGGTGTGGCTTTATATATATTTAACGAATACAACAAATTTTTTTTAATGTTAACAAAAAAATTATATCAGATTTCTAATCGTTTTCAATCGGCGTGAAAGATTCACCTCGTAATTCTTGACTGAAACGGAAAAACTAGAAAGGATTAAATTATTATATATTTTTCTTCTCGATGAACTAAAAAAGTTTGTCAAAAAGTTGATTTAAATAATTGTTATAGCACCTTGAAGTTTATTCTTTCTTCTTAAAAAACACATTTTTTTATTTTCCGCCTTCTTTTTTTTTAGTCCATCGAGAAGAAAAATATATAATAATTTAATCCTTTTTTGGTTCTTCGTTTCAGTGGAGGATCACGCCGATTGAAAAATGCAGCCCATGAAATAGGCTTAGAAATAATTTTACGCTGTTATAATTTTTCTTTTACTTTAAAAAGAAATTTTTTGTATTCGTTGAATATATATAAAAACGTACCTCAAAATTCAATAACTTCGTTTCTTTCTTTTCCTTCTAAAAAAAAATCACAAAAAGACGCTGTTTTAGAAGTGATTAACTTGCGCTTTATCGTATATTTCATCTGTTGAAGTAACTTCATGAAAAATTCTACATCTTTATTTATGTATATCCATGGCCTGGAGATTGCTATTACGCAGATATATTGCAAATAAGGAGCGGCGCATATTATCCTACCCTTGAATGTATATTATGTTCTGGGTTGCAAGGTCTAGGAACAAAGAAACTAATAAACAGATTTCTCTTTATATTCCCTGTAGCCTCTAGCCAAAGCCAGAAGCTTACCTTTTTTGGTAATATTCTTTTGCCATAAATTTATGAACGTGCTCCCTATCGTTCCATTTTCTAGTAATACTAAAAGATTAAGGATCTGAATCAGTATTATATTATATTTATACCTTTAATTTATACCTTATATTTATACCTTTAATCATTTCAGTATACTTTTCTATTAGAAATTCATCCACTCGTTCTTCGATCAGTCAACGTCAAATTCAACATCATTCAAAACACGAATTAAACGACGAACGAGAAACGCCAGTTCTACGAAACATAGAAAAATAGAAACATTCCGATTTTTCTGATGAAACGTTATCGTTTCGAGTCAGGTGTTTCCGCTCGATGCGTAACATTTTTTACAATTGAAAGTGAAATTGTCGAGCATCGTTGAAAAAAAATTCTACGTCGCAGCATGTACGAGCAATTTCAGATAAACACAGTTTATATTTTAATCGATGAACGGAGGCTCGATCTCGAGAACGTTTGTCGAAATTAATATTTGTAATCGTGGATTTCGATAATCCGAGAATTAGCTTTTACCAGATAGAAAAGAACTTAGTGGTAAAATATTGTTTTGTCAAACGAGAGGCTGTCTTTAAGTTTCAATCATTTGAAATTTACTTTAACTAAAAAAGAAGACAATTTAAATAAACAAAGGAAGAAACAAATTCATTTAAATACCAGTTTTATTCACACTATTGTCGTACCTTGTAATTTTTAAGTGTATGGTATATCTTGAAACAACTTCCAGGATGCAATCCTGGCTTTTTTTTCGCGCGTTTCACAAAAAAAGGTGGGTCTGAAAGAATGTCTAGTGGGACTCGACAAAGGAGTTCCTGAGGTAAAAACTGATGTCGAGTCACACTCCACACAGGAATACAAAGGGTTAAATATGCCATGTATCGTTCGTGTACATACATAATTTTCTAATGTAATTTGATTAAATCCGCATGTTGCACGGTTGCACTTGATTGTCCGTGCGTTAAACCACCAAGATCAATTTACTGCCGGTATCGACATTAGTATTGACATTGCTAGTATTACGCTTGACGCTTTACGCCATCAAGATCATGAAAATCTATTTCGTCTATTTTTTCACATATGCCATGCAATTTCACTCCTTATCGATATATTTCAATTTAACTTTATTCCAACTTGATCGTGGTGTTTGAAATGAGAGAAAAACGTAAAATAATAAACAGAAAATAATTCTAGTAGTTTCTTACAGTAATTTTCTAAAACGATGCTACGCAATTGATAGAAATATATAAAATAACGCGTAGGGCAACTGCTGTATCATTTTACCGTGTTGCTGATTTTATCGATATAGACGTAAATTCGAAATATCAAATACCTTGACAGGATATTCGACCTGTGATCAAGCTGCTATAAACTCGATGGTATAAACTCTTGGCAAATTATGTCGTAAGCATTAAGAATTTGCTATAAATCGTTCGTCGTGCCGTAAAACGTATCAGTTACAGAGCTGATAAAATTTTTCCATCAACGAACGAAATAGACACGCGAATATTTATTCACTTGACCGTGTAACACTGGCAATTTGCAAGTCGTGCCAAATCCGCCGACACGGTTTTGCCTCTTTCTCGCCATAAATCGCACGTGTCAAGAGATTCGTGTGACAATCGATTGCGTTGCTCTTGCTTGGTGATGTTAATCGTAATTAGAAATATGTGCGCACGAATAAATTTGCAAATAAAGCCAAGAGCAGCTTGCAGCTTGCAATTTCCGTTCCGTCGGGCGATACTGCGCGAACAAATCGAAGAGGACAACAGAGTCTCATAAACAAGCGAATCTGCTAAACAAGATCTAAAATGTTAAAAACACGTCGCTGATGGCCACGAGTGGTTTACTGCATATCGAAACTTTAAACTACGTTTCTAATTCGCGAGATGCGCGGGTTACTCGTGAGATAAACGAGATATAGTGGAAACTCATTGTCTAACTCGCTACAAGTTGCAAAGAAGAAGCCACTGATCATTACTACGACGTCATGCACTGTGCACATTGATTCGTTTGAAACGAGGTCTATTTATTTTTAAGCGAACTCTATTTATTACCGAACCGAGGTTTTACCAATCTACGCAATTAAATTTTTGCGTTTGCACGCGAAAATTTTATCCGTCGCTCGACCCTTGACCCAGACTAGTCGACCAAACTCGCGTTTCCACAGGGAGAGACTTACTCAAATTTCTCATCGACCGCTCAATCGACCCGTTTGTACCGTAACTACCCTTAGGTAACACGAAAACAGAGGTCCTTGTGCCCCGGAGTACCACAGCACAGCTATGTGCCTGACGATATACGCGTTAATAAGCCACGACCCATGCGCATTCTTGAACCCGATAACAGGATAGTTGCGTTCATGCGTAACATTAACATTCGTCATTTTTTCGATCAATTTACTTTATCCAATTCTATGGGATTCACGTTGCAACTATGAAAAGAATTTGCGACTGTTTAGTCGGTATTTTTCTTCTTGCTATTTATTACTCTTCCACCTTTTTTTTTCTTTTTGTACGTGAAGAAATCCTCATGAACACTCCGCTGCAGCTAATAATCGGTAACAGTAGAGTACGACAGGAGTGCTCCAGGAACCTCTCATGAATTGTCTTCAGTTGCACCCTTTTGTTCGAGCCAATCCTAATAATTCTCCGACTGTTGAATTTGATGCTAGGGTGGGGGGGCATTGCCCCTAGCGTTATCCCCTGTTTTAGTCGTGGGTCCGTTGGGACGGCGATGAAGCGGTTCTAGGGCCGCCTGACCGCCATCCCCCTGCATGCGTTATCCTACAAGGGTGAGAGTTCTTCTTTCTCTCCCTTTCTGCTCGCTCGCAAAAGAGGCGGACAGTCTCGTATTCCTATGGTTCGCTCTCAACATCGTTTCTAGAATCGCCGAGGGTGTGTCAATCTTTCACCTATAACGTGCCGCAGGGAGTAGCTGTGTAGCTCCCACGCCGAACAAAGCTCCATCGCGTGCTGCGCCGTGTCCCTGCCCTCCCTGCTTTTTCAAATTCGCGATTTAAAATTTATATTAATTTATATTATATTTAAAATTTTCGCGATTCAACGTTCAAATTGAAATCTTTTTCGTTCTTCATTAAGTTAAGATTACTAGAAAATAATCGTAAATGCTGCTTTATAATCATATAATTCAAGTTAGAAGTGTGCACATACCTTACTATTATATATAGAATGAGCAAATACTGTTTACTAATATCTTCTACACGTTTCAACGATATATTCTGGACGTTTTGCTTGCGACGAAATAACGAATGCGACTGGTTTGTTGAAATAAACGAAGCCTTGTTATAATGCGTCGCTATCAATTGTTACCAAGGCGCCACGGTGGCCTCCCCTGACCACCAATAAGATAAATGGTCCATTGGGGAAGAATGTTGTCTTACATCGTCATTTTATTTTGCCATTATATGCTTGGAACAATAAAAATATTCCCGTGGCGTGCTGAGTGAAACATGTGATTTCGGCGTGTCAGTCAAAGTGTTAAGGAAATTGAGCTACTTCGTAGTAATACGTCGAACTATTTTCTTTTAATTACACAACTTCCGTTTGTGTCTTGAAGTTTCGTAATAGACCTCCGTGGCCTGTCCGTGGTCCGTCGTGTTGATACGTCTTTTGCATATTCTCACACTGAGTTTCACATCTTGTACGTCTGTACGTTGTCAAAGTTTAGGCGCAGCGATAGTGCAAGTAGTTAGAGGTACGTTCGAAGGTGAAGTTCAAGTTTCAAGCTTCGAGCGTAGATGTTCAGTAGGAGAGACGCGAAGGTCGTTGGTTGAAAGAGTAGACCATGGACGTAAACCAAGGAGAAACGTAACTGAAATTCTGTGCTACCCAGGAGAGCGAGGATGATGAGAAGCGAATATAAAACAAACATATAGGTTGCTGGCAAACTCGAGGGAACAATAACTCGCCTCGTTCGCGTCAATGTCGCCATTGGTACGCGGTTATTCCGCTTTTTGATCCTCGAATTGAATTAACGCGAAATAGCAGCCGAAAGCCTTTGTGATTGACGTGACTTTGAATAACAGCGAACAACAAAAATTCGATGCGACGCTCGAGCGCGTGGCAATGGGAGCAGAGGACGCAAGTACGTCAACAGTGGTGCAATTTAACAATTCGAATGTGGTGAAGTGCATGGAAACCTTTAATCCGAAAAATAGCAAAGAAATAACTGCTGTCCCTTGCACGATTCTCGAGCGGCGTCATCGACCGTCAGCTCTATCGATAGCGTCCGTCGCGAAACAACAGTTTGCGTATTGTTCGTTGATAAAATTGCCGAGTATCGATTATCGTTCAACCCGGCGCGGCAATCTTTGACCAATTATTGGAAGAATTCGAGAATCGACGCAGCTTCCTATTGGCTTTGTTCGAATTCACATCTAATTCGCGGAGTTAATTGGATTCATTCCTTCAAACGTATCTTCATTTATCTTCGATGTGCGAACGAGTTTCGCAACGTGATGGAACGTACCTTGTGCTACTTCGTTTACCCCAACAGACACAAAACAGAACGATTCTATCGATCAACGAGGATGAGGTGCCTTTATTTCTTTTTTTTTTTCCTCCTCGGTTTGAGCAGAGTAAAAACAGTGCGCGTAGAGTGCGTTTTGGCACTCGGTTCGGGGATCGGCAATCCATTAACGCTTCTCTGGCTCGTGTTGTTGCAGTTGTTTGCGATTCAAAGTGATTCGAGTTATCAAGCGACGTATAGTTTGGCGGCGTAGCCTGTACAGCTCTTAACGTACCAAGCTAAGAGTTCTCGTAGAAATCACCTCGAGTGCCAAGAAACAAGTTTTTTCGCCAGCAGGAGAAAACTTGATGTAGTTCAGCCTTAACATAACATCCAGATTCACGAACGAGGGAAGCGTACGGGTAGAGAGGCGTGTGTGTGTGTCGGCTGTTACTTGCAAAGGAAATTCTATTCGTCGAGATCGATGGCATAGACGAAAGCTAAGAAACGATCGACCAATGTTTATTGAAATTTATATTCTTTTTTCAGAGAAACGACGTTGCGACACAATCTTCCAGTGTTAGTGGTAGCTTATTCGGTAAGTGAAATCACAGTTAAATTTCATAATACGGTATTTTTATCGGTACGTAGAACGTTCTCCGGTAAAACATCAAAATTATTCAATTTTGCAATTTACAATGTTTTCTTCGCGCAAGTACCCTTCAAGTAAATTTATTAATTTACTGCAGAGATTACTCGCGTGTTTTTATTCTTCGAAAGAATTGCAAATTAAGCGTCTAACGCAATTTTACGTCGTGCATATTTATGCGCAACTGTGATACGAATTCAGAGGTTCGATAAGGAAAAAAAAAAAAAATGAAAAAATAATGTGTATTCTTTGCAACCACGGAGAAAGGAATATCCGTGGAACAACCAGTTTGTGAAATATCGATTGAATTTTTTACCGAATAACTTGCTGAAAATAACGTCAATTGTTTTAAAATTAATAAAATTTGTATTCCATGCAAAGATATTAAACCGATAGAAATGCTGATTTTATCTTGACGTTTTCCATTATTTTCAAAACAATTTTCTCAACATTTGTAGCCTGACCTTTTACGGTACACAGTTTAACCTTTATACGGTAACGCACTGTCGTAGAACGTATTTCGCGTCGTATAAGAAACAACAGAGAATAGATTTTCTGTTCGAAAACAATGAAAGAGATTTAATAAAAACAGTTTTATTATCGTGCAGGTACGAGAGACTTTTATCGTGAAAGCTATTTCACGAACATATTTACCATGGTGTACAAAACGGTGGAAAATTCAGGAGATAATTTTCACAAAAAAGAGATATATCACGTAGAAACGTATCATCGAGAAATATATATTAATTATCGTTTGTTCTAATAAATAATTAATAATTCAATTACGATACGCTTATGGTCGATTACAACTCATTCGAATACCTCGTAATGATTTAAACGAAGACGTTTAAAAGACATGCATTGCTCCTTCTATCAGCTCGACCATCGTTAAGATTCTCTGAAAAAGATCATTCCGCGAGTATAAAAAATTACCTTCGTTAAGTCCACACCGTTCATCAAGTCCGTTAAGAAGTTCATCCTCCGAGGAAATGTTTAAGATAGGGGACCGAGGCAAAGCGTTCGATGAAAGGGCAATTAAAGCGAACGCGTCCAATGAAAACATATCAAATCGAATTCGTTGTTAACTAATTTCTCGAATTATCGAAAAACATCGCTTTAATTGATTTTCGAACGAAATACATCGGTTCGAGGGTTTCAGGGTTTCAATTAGACTGCCGATGTTTATATATTTATGGAAATTCGCGTAGCATGAAAAAAAAAAAAAAAAAAATATACGCGAAACGTGAGAAGCGGAAAACACATTGTAGATGTGGCAATATCGATAGTGGACGAAACAAATTTTAATTTGGCTCGCATATTTTTATGGAAATTCGTAATTCCATCGATCCGAAATTTTATTAAAAAATATTTTTTATTGCTTCGATGAAGGTACGAATGAATTTACGCGTGAACACCAGCGATCTAGTTATCACGCAGTTGTAAGTTAGTTATGCTCTTAACGGGACCCAGAACTTGGCAGATTTGTCATCTATTTTAAAAAACCTTCCATCGTTCGATTTGATAGGCTGTTTCCCTTTTTGATCTGGTATTAAAATATTCCCTTTGCTCAGCCTGGAAGTGATCTCCAAGTCATGGAAATAAAACGATAAAAGAAAAACAGAGCGCAGATAAAATTTTCCACGAAACGTTGGACATGTCTTATGCCGTTAAAATTACTGAACCTGCTCGAACGAGCTGAATAGCCTTTTTCGCAGCTGTACGACTAGTTGCACATCGTTGCACGCCATTTGTCGCGATTAGCTGCCGCCGACTAATGTGGAGAATTTCGTACAAGTCGTTGACTCGCTGCTAATTAAGAAGGCAAAGTTGCCGAGTAAGACGTCCGAATTATCTCCCTTTCTTTTTTCCCTTTTTCTATCCAAACGAAACTGACAGTATCAAAAATGAACGTTTTGGCAGCGAATAAAAAAGCTGAAACTACGTTCCTACTAACGCGATTCTTGTCGTGATAACAAAACGCAATTACTATGCACGCAGATTTATTTAATTTTGCTTCTCGTTGGAATTTCTGAGAGAAATTTTTAGTGATAGTGAAAGTAGCGCAGGATGACAGCTAAAACAACTTAAGGCAACTTCGACGAGTTAAAAAAAGGGCAGAAGTTTATTCTACGTCGAAGATAATACCGAGCTTAAGCGGGCTTTATCGCGATATCGTTTCACGTCAAAATATTTTTCTCGATAACGTCAAAGTCTTACGTTCGTTTTTAAAATCCTACAATTTCGATTTTCTTAACGTCTCGGAAGATCGCAGAGGAGAAAAAGCGCGACAAGAATATTTTCATTGACCTTTTCGCTTTGTGACCACCTTGTAATTAAACGGAAAGATTTTAATACTCCATTTATTCCATTCCTAGGATTCCTGAATTCCATTCATAGGAAATTCGAAATGGAACACGAAAAAATATATAAAATATATAAAGTAGCGTTTTCTACAGCAATTGGTTGGTAAGGCAATTTTCAACCGAGATTCTACCTTTTTACATTCTCCAAATAAGGATCCGCGGTTTAATTAGAATTTATTGGGAAGAATATGCAGAAACACGATGCAAGGACGAGATACAAGTTACGAAAGGATTTGCGAGTAACTTACGAGTAGCTTAGCAGCTACGATCTGTGAAATTTCAACTTAGTAAATCTTCTACACGAGGAATAGCGAGAGACAGGAATTTTGCGGAATTGGTCTTGTCGAACTTGGATTCGGCTTGGATTATTCGATAGAAAGAGTGACGATCTGTCGTGTGTAGCGGAAAAGCGTGTGAAGCTTTTCACAGAATCGTCGCAAAGGGAAACGATTATCGCGTGAATCGCTTCTCCGAGATATCGAAAGCTGCATCAGACCTGTTTCGAAGAAAAAGAATTTAACATACCGTGTCCCTTATCGATCCGGAGCTTTCACGGGCATTTATCCGCCAACAAGAGAAAGCTTTCGCTTTCGATATTTCTATCGGGCGCGGTGTGCGTTGTCCTGGAAAACGGCCACGAGTTTAAAGCGTCGTTGAAAGGCGTATTCGCAAGAATTGTAAAGATCAGATCGCAAGCCGAAGGCAACGGGAAACCGATGCTGACAAATGATGTTCACCGTAATATCGTAACACGACGTATTGTACGGGATATCGACGACGTTGTGTTCGCTACCGATGTTTTCCACTTAGTTGTAATTAAATAAAAGCGAGGATGATCTGAAAGATCAACGACGACAGTCAGTGGCTCGTTCTTCAACGTTACAAGTTCTTGCGATTATCGTTCATTTTCAAAAAACGAGATGCATAGAACAGTCGTCGCGTACGTTTTCTCTGCGTTTATGAGAAATTCGAAAACGAGTACACAGAGTGTACGAAATAATGCAGAAGCGTATAAAATATTCAAAACAGATATAAGCAAATTTTCTACTTACAAGACAAGTTTCGAAAGATTATGAAACTTCCGAGACGCGTACAGCACATTCTTTCGCTGTCCAAAGTTGCTCTAAGGGGATGAAATTCACCTCCGAGAATCGGCCTACTTTCCGATTTTCCGTTATAGCTTTCAAGCCACAAGTATACATAGAAAGAAACTTTTCGGACGAGAGTTACATCTTTCGATCAGCGCCTATCGTTCGATAAAAGTATCCGTCAATGTTACAGCAATAGCGGGAAATTGTCAGAGGTAGATTTCACTCTCCGAGGGTGAATTGTGGCAGAAAATAAAAATTGCGCCATACGCATCCACGCGTGCAATTTCAAAGTTCCACAATTTGTTGAATTTACGCGTTGACGTGTGCCTGGTTAATGAAGCGCGTTTTTATTTATTTTCGTTGGAATATGTATATCGTGGTCGTTTTATACGTTCAAGAGAAATCTGAAATCATGCAGAAATGGATACAACGTGCTCATAACGTGTAAAAACGTATCGGATGTCGTATACGTAAACGTATAAAATATCTAAAGTAGAGTACCTGTTGCTTGTAACAACAGCAGGTTGTCCCCTAATCGTCTTTGTTTTACAAACATATCTTTTACGACAACGCATCTTTATACAAACACGAAAATTCAGTCAAACAATGCGATCTTCATCTTAATAGGCCAAAATGGATCGTACGTAATTCGATAAAATAATAGAAAACAGAAAAATGTTGCGCGTCTATGATTTCCTTATAGAACGAAAGAAACTTTTGCCACGATCTAATATAATATTTAACAAATAACGGCAACTTCCGGTTCAAGTGTCTCTCTTAATTATTTTCGTGGAAATATGAGCGCGCAATAAATATTCACAGTCTAGTTAGACACAGTACTGTGAGAAGAAAGTAATAGAATTTTTATCACTATAAATAATAGATGCATATCCTTTATCACTGGTGGCATCCTAAATCATGCTAGTGTTTTTTTTTTTTTTTTTAACTTTGTTTATTAATTCCAGGTTTTACATATATTTTTTTTTACATGATTTTTTTTCCAGAATAAACGCTGAATTCTAATTGTAGGGTGGTACAGGCAAAAGTACCGATACGCGACGGTACGACGTAGCCATGCATTATTACATTCTTTTCTCTTTTTTTTTTTAAGATTATTGTTGTTAATGTTAGATAAAATAAAATTAAGCCGCTGTTGCGCTGTGCTTATGTACGATATTTTAATTTATGTCCTGAAAGCCTGGACGCAAAAACAGGACAGTTCGCTAGCCTATTAGGGAGGGGCTGGGAGGGGATGGACTGGGACTGGCGGGGAGGGGTGGGGAGGGGGTGGGGAGGGGTGTTCTGTGGGATTAGTATAATATTTGTTTATCTATTTACATATTTACATATTTACATATTTACACTTTTATTCGGTGAGCGTTGCCGTTCTGTGGCTCTTTATCTTGTTGTTTTTTGTTATGGGTTCCGTATCCACCAATATTTTTTTGTGTTTTTTCTGTGTTTGTCTTCTGTATCCTTTTGGGGGAGGGCCATGTTGTATCTCCACCTAGTGTCTGCCGAGCGGCCATCTAGGTTTTCCTCGTATTGAATAGATTTCATTCCTATTTTCCTTTGCATATGATAAATTATGGGGATGTTGTTTTGGTCTTGGAGATAGTTTCTTTCGTCTAGGTATAGGAAGGCTTCGGGGGGGATGTAGCCTGTTAACAGAGTGTTTTTGAAGTATGCGTCGTTTGGGTATAAGCAGCCGTAGATTAGGCTGTTTTCTTTGATCTTCGCGGCTTGCGAGAAGTGATTTCTCGTTAGTTTTAGGATGTGACAGTCGATGCGGTGGATGTTGGCTAAGTCGTATATTTTTTTGTTTTTTATGTATTTTCTGTATCCGCTGTGTTCTGATCTGTAAATGCTCAGGCAAGCTCTGATGCATTTTCTTTCAAATATGCGAATTTTTTCCATTATTGACGCTGGTATGTTGTACCATATTGGGCAGCCGTAGGTTATAATGGGTCTTATTAGCGATTGGTAGCACATGATTTTTACTTTGCTATCGAGAATTCTGGAGTAAAACAGCCTTTTTGTATTCCAAAAAGCTTTGCTGGCTTTGGAGAGTTGGATTTCGATGTGTTGCTTATAATTTAGTTTTTCATCTATATTTATTCCTAGGTATTTTACGCAATTTTTGTGTGGTATGAGGTTCTCTTCGTTTGCTTTTTCTTTTAGGCGGAATTTCCTGACTTGTTCCCTTTCTGCTGGGCCGATTTTGCTTGTCATGGGTCTGAATAGTATGGTTTCGCATTTGCTTGCGTTAATTTTTAGTTTCCATGTATGATAGTAATCGCTGATTTTGTTAAAGAGTTCTTGCAGTTCGGTTCTTATCGTTTTGGTTTTGCGGCCTGTTACGTAGATGATTAGGTCATCCGCGAAGGCTATGGAGCGTTTGTGTGTGGATGTGTTGAGGTTAAAGAGGTTTAGTAAGTCGTTATTGTAGATGCTGAAGAGAAGCGGGGAATTTACTGTTCCTTGTTGCAGGCCATTCTCTATGGAGAATTCTTTGCTTGAAGTGTGCGAGCCGTCGGTCATTATGAAAGTTTTGTTTATTATCATGTCCCATACTATTTTGATTAGGTATTCGGGGAAGTTCTTTTTAATCATTTTATAAATGAGTCCTGGGATCCAGACGGTGTCGAAGGCTTTTTCGATGTCTATTAGGCAGGCGGCTACTCGCTGATTTGCGTTAAGTGCCCAGCAGATATCCGACGTAAGTTTGTTTATTGCGTGGATTGTGGAGTGTTTGTGGCGGAAGCCGAATTGGTTTTCCGGGATTATCTTATTTTTTGAGCAGAAGGCTGCTAGGGGGTTGTTTATGATCATTTCGTATACTTTGCTTATGTTGGGGAGGAGGCTTATGGGTCGTAGGTTTGCAGGTGATGAGCCATCTTTATTTTTTTTTGTAATGGCTATGAGTTTGGCTTTTTTCCATTTTTTGGGGAAGTACGTGTTGTTTAGTGCATTATTAAACAGTACTGTGTAGTACCATTTTACTTTGTTTGGTAGGCGTTTGAGCGAGATGTTTGGGATGCCATCGAAGCCGGCGGATTTTTTGTTGTTTAGCGTGGAGAAGATTGTACTTAGTTGGTTGAAGTTTGTAAAGTAGTTTATTTCTGGGTCGGGCTGTTTGGGGTCATCCGATGTGTTTTCGTTTGAGAATGTGCAGACTGTTTTGTTTAGCGCTATGTCTTGTTTTATTTTATTTTTTAGTATGTTTGTTTCGGCGATGATAATTCTGTTTAGTTGTTCTCGGCCCATGTGTTCGTTTTGTGTGTGAGTTTTGACGAAGTGGGTACCGATAATGTCTAGTTTTTCCGTTGTTTTTGATATTATGAAGTTGCCCTCTGTGTCTTTGTTGGTGTTTTGTATCTCGATGCCTGCTTCTTGGATGAGGGAGGCTTTTTCTGGAGGCAGTTTGAGGGGCGGGATGGAGTTTTGTTCCTTTGGTCTGAAAATTTGATTTATCTGCGGGAACTTGCTAGCAGAGTCTTTTTGGAGATATTTTTTATTTTATTTGTCCAGTATTGATTTATAGAGTTTGCGAATTCTTGTTTTAGTTGTGATTTTATTTCGTGTAGCAGGTACTTTAGGAATTCTATGTCTTCTCTTTTGTCGTAAGAGTAGTTGTGTCTTAGGTTGTTTAATTTCGATAGTATGTAGCTTTTGTCTCGTTGTAGATTTTTTATTTTATAGTTTATATATGGCTCGCAGGAGTCTTTTTTTTTAAATGTCGGTACGGATTCTTGTAGGGCGATTTGTATATGTTTTTCTATTTCGTCTATGAACGAGTCGATTTGTCTGTCTGTTAGGTTGACATTGTTGTAGATTTTTAGGTCGCAGTTCTTTTCGAGCAGGTTTTGGAACTTCTTCCAGTCTGTCTTTTTGTAGTTGTACCTGGGTGTTTCGGTCTGCGTTTCGAGTGTTAGGTCGTCGGATGTGTTTTTGCTTATCTGAAATACTATGGCGTTATGGTCGCTGTCGTAGTCTATGGTTTTGAGAGTGTTATTTGGTCGTAAGTTTTGGAATTTTATTCGGGCGTCTGCTAGGCATATGTCTAGGTAGGAGCGTCCTTTTGGGTAAGAGGGTAGCTCGGAGCCATAGAGGTTTGTTTTGTAGAAAATGCTTTTATTGTCTAGCCAGGTTCTGACGGAGTTTCCTCTCGTGTTGTTTATTTCGTTTTTCCAGCTGGTATGTTTGGCGTTAAGGTCACCGGCTATTATGTAGTAGTTTTCCTGTTTGTCGAGCTGTAAAAGTTGGAAGAGATTGTCGAATTCGTCGTTAAATTGTTTCTGGTTTCCGTAGGCTGCGTAGGCTGCGGAGATAAATAAGTTTTCCTTATTGTTTATTTTTATTTTTATGATCGTCGTCTCTAGGATTTTGAAGTTTGTTATTTTGTCGTTTTGTATTGTTTTGAACTTCAGGGGGTTTTTTATGAGGATTGCCGTTCCTCCTCCTTGGGTAGCGTTTGGTCTGTCGTGTCTTATTATAGTGTAGTTTTTGTATTGCACCTTATGTCTATAGTTCAGTTTGGTT
The DNA here is from genome assembly GCF_024516045.1 of Bombus affinis. Taxonomy (NCBI): domain Eukaryota; kingdom Metazoa; phylum Arthropoda; class Insecta; order Hymenoptera; family Apidae; genus Bombus; species Bombus affinis. Next base: position 13,692,452 of record NC_066346.1, on the reverse strand, counting down.
TCTGAGATGAGTACTATGTCGGGGGTTTCTTTCTTAATTAGTGTTAGCAAGCTGTATCTTTTTTGGTTTGAGATTAGTGAGTTGGCGTTTATTGATATGATTTTCAGATGATTAACTTTTATCTGGTTTATTTTCTGCTGTGATTGGTGGGCGGGTGTGATTTTGGCTAATCTTCGTCTATATTTTCGATGATGTTGAAGATGGAATCGATTCTTTCTTCATGCGTATTTAGTGCTTTTTTGATTTCGTTTAGTTGTGTTTGTTGGTCGCTTAGGGCTTTTAGGATGCTTTTTTTGAAGTCTTCGATGACATTTATTATGCTTATTTGGGGTGAGTCTATTGTCGGGTTAGGGTTTTGTTTGACTTGTGCCGCTATGTTTGTTACTTGCGGACTTGTTTCGTTTATACTTGTTCTTTGTTTTACTATGTCCGCGAACTTTAGTTCGGGGACGTACTTACGGCTTATTTTGGCGATTCTTTCCATTTTTGTTGCTTTTGCTTTGGTGATTTTTTCATTAATCTTTTTCCGTAATTCGGCGAGTTTTGGACATCCTTTGTATGATGCAGGATGTCCGTAGTTTTTGCAGTTTACGCAGTAGATATTTTCTTTGCTTACTGCTGCTTCTTTTTTTATTTTGCATTCGCCTGGCCCGTGCGGTTCAGTGCATTTTACACAGCGATAGTTTAGGTTACAGTTTTGTGCTGTGTGGCCTATTCGCTGGCATTTGTAGCACTGCGTGATTTCGTTTTTTTTAATTTTTTCCCAGGCTATTTTCAGATAGTTAAGTCTGTTTATTTTTAAAAGGTTCCCGATGTTGCTATCGGGGGAGATTTGGATTATATAGATTGGGAGCAATGTGTTGTTCTCCCTTGATTTTCTTGTTGAGAAACGCGTCACTTTGGTGAAGTTTTTTTTTTTTTTTTTTTTTTTTTTTATTTATTAGAATATTTACAATCAATTCTCGTTGAGAATTTTCAGTAACTTAATTTGGCGTGGTACAATGACATGGATTATAATAGTTTTATATTGTTGGTTCTAGTAGAAACTAAGGATTTAATCTAGAGGGTATTTTCTTTTTAGTCTGCGGATCTGGTCTGTCGTGTCCAGTAGTTGGGTGACTAGTGGGTTGTGGTGGTTGTTGACTCTTGTGCTATATCTGCTTCTGGACTTGTGTATTTCATCTTTGACTGTAGGTATCTTGAGGTCTCGGTGGATTGTTTCGTTGGTAACATACCAGGGTGCATTTAATAGGGATCTTAGCGTTTTCGATTGGAAGCGTTGGAGTATTTCAATGTTGGAGTTACTTGCTGTTCCCCATAGTTGGATTCCGTAGGTCCAGACAGGTTTTATTACGGCCTTGTAGAGGGTTATTTTGTTCTGTATGTTTAGTTTGGAGCGTCGGCCCGTGAGCCAATAGAATTTTCTTAGTTTTTCCTTTAGTTGCTTTGTTTTTTCCGAGATATGTTTTTTCCAAGTTAGCCTCCTGTCCAGGGTCATGCCCAGGTATCTTACGGAGTCCTTGCTTGGGATTATTGTGTTGTTAATGGTGACCTGGGGGCAGGTTTGTTTTCGGAGCGTGAAGGTTACACGGGAGGATTTTTTTTTCGTTTATTTTAAAACCCCATTTTTGGAACCACTTTTCCATGGAGTCGAGACTTCGCTGGAGAGTGGATGAGGCAATTGCCGGGTCTGCGTGGGTAGCTAATAGTGCTGTGTCGTCGGCAAATGTTGCTATTGTTACCTCGTTTGATATGGGTAAGTCGGCAGTGTAGATGGAGAATAGTAGGGGTCCGAGGACACTACCTTGCGGTATGCCGGATTCTATTTGGAATGTTGCGGAAGTGGCGCCTAGACATTTAACTATGAATTGTCTGTTGGTAAGGTAGGATTTTAAGATGGAGTAGTACGGGTGGGGTAGGATTTTTTTAAGCTTGTAGAGTAGCCCTTCATGCCATACTTTATCGAATGCTTGTTGGATGTCTAGGAATACGGCTGAGCAGTATTTTTTCTTTTCAAGGGTCTGGCTGATCATGTGGGTTATGCGGTGGATTTGCTCTACTGTTGAGTGTTGTTTTCGGAAGCCGAATTGGTGATCTGGGAGAGTTTTCAATTCTTCTAGGAGTGGAAGGAGACGATTCGTGAGCATCCTCTCGAATAGTTTAGAAAGGGTAGGTAAGAGACTGATTGGGCGATAGGAGCTGGCTTCATATATTGGTTTACCTGGTTTGGGGATGAGAGTGATTAGTGAGATTTTCCACGCCTTAGGAAAGTGTTCAAGGCGGAGGATTTTTTTTTTTTTTTTTTTTTTTTTTTTTTTTTTTATTTATTAGAATATTTACAATCAATTCTCGTTGAGAATTTTCAGTAACTTAATTTGGCGTGATACAATGACATGGATTATAATAGCTTTATATTGTTGATTCTAGTAGGACTAAGGGTTTAATCTAGTGGGTATTTTCTTTTTAGTCTGCGGATCTGGTCCGTCGTGTCCAGTAGTTGGGTGACTAGTGGGTTGTGGTGGTTGTTGACTCTTGTGCTATATCTGCTTCTGGATTTGTGTATTTCATCTTTGACTGTAGGTATCTTGAGGTCTCGGTGGATTGTTTCGTTGGTAACATACCAGGGTGCATTTAATAGGGATCTTAGCGTTTTCGATTGGAAGCGTTGGAGTATTTCAATGTTGGAGTTACTTGCTGTTCCCCATAGTTGGATTCCGTAGGTCCAGACAGGTTTTATTACGGCTTTGTAGAGGGTTATTTTGTTCTGTATGTTTAGTTTGGAGCGTCGGCCCGTGAGCCAATAGAATTTTCTTAGTTTTTCCTTTAGTTGCTTTGTTTTTTCCGAGATATGTTTTTTCCAGGTTAGCCTCCTGTCCAGGGTCATGCCCAGGTATCTTACGGAGTCCTTGCTTGGGATTATTGTGTTGTTAATGGTGACCTGGGGGCAGGTTTGTTTTCGGAGCGTGAAGGTTACATGGGAGGATTTTTTTTCGTTTATTTTAAAACCCCATTTTTGGAACCACTTTTCCATGGAGTCGAGACTTCGCTGGAGAGTGGATGAGGCAATTGCCGGGTCTGCGTGGGTAGCTAATAGTGCTGTGTCGTCGGCAAATGTTGCTATTGTTACCTCGTTTGATATGGGTAAGTCGGCAGTGTAGATGGAGAATAGTAGGGGTCCGAGGACACTACCTTGCGGTATGCCGGATTCTATTGGGAATGTTGCGGAAGTGGCGCCTAGACATTTAACTATGAATTGTCTGTTGGTAAGGTAGGATTTTAAGATGGAGTAGTATGGGTGGGGTAGGATTTTTTTAAGCTTGTAGAGTAGCCCTTCATGCCATACTTTATCGAATGCCTGTTGGATGTCTAGGAATACGGCTGAGCAGTATTTTTTCTTTTCAAGGGTTTGGCTGATCATGTGGGTTATGCGGTGGATTTGCTCTACTGTTGAGTGTTGTTTTCGGAAGCCGAATTGGTGATCTGGGAGAGTTTTCAATTCTTCTAGGAGTGGAAGGAGACGATTCGTGAGCATCCTCTCGAATAGTTTAGACAGGGTAGGTAAAAGACTGATTGGGCGATAGGAGCTGGCTTCATATATTGGTTTACCGGGTTTGGGGATGAGGGTGATTAGTGAGATTTTCCACGCCTTAGGAAAGTGTTCTAGGCGGAGGATGGCGTTAAAGATTGATGCGATGAGTGCGATCCCTTTTATGGGGAGTTCCTTGATTGCTTTATTTCCTATTAGGTCGTGACCTGCTGCTTTCTTGGGGTTTAGGCGACTGATTGCTTCTATGATCTCTGCAGAAGTGAAGGGTTGGATAGGAGGGGACATTTGGAAGGGAGTGTGCAGGTATTCGGTGACGTCTGCTGCAGCTATGGAGGAATGGGGTTGGAATACTTCAGTCAAGTGTTTAGCAAATAGGTTGGCTTTTTCTATAGGGCTACGCGCCCATCCACCCTGCGGGCGGCGGATTGGAGGTATTATTTGTGGGGGGCGCGTGAGTTTCCTGGAGGCTTTCCATAGTGAGTAGTTTGAGTCGGCTGTGGGGGACAGGCTGGCGAGATATTTGTGAAAACGGTCGTTATTGTAGTTCTTTATGGTTTTGGATAGTTCTCTAGTTGCGTTGTTTAGTTTGCGTTTGTCCTCCGGTGTTCTGTGGGTCTGCCATATCCTTCTTAGTCTACGTTTTTCTGCTATTTTTTTTAATAAGTACTGGGGGTATTCGTGATTGCTGATGGACGTTTTTGCCGGTGTGGAGACGCGGATAGCGTTTATTATGCTCGCATTTAGGTATTCCGTGGCTGCTTCGATTTCGTCATTGGTTTTTAGTGAGGTTGAGGCTGAAGTTGTGCGGGTAAAGACTTCTCTAAAGAGCTGCCAGTTGGTGTGTTGGTTATGAATGGAGCCATTAGGTGTATTCTCGATAATAGTTGAACTGACTGTTACTATCACGGGGGAATGATCAGAGGAGAGATCGGCCGAGGAATTGATTTGGACGTGTCTTGGCGAGATATTTTTGGTTATGAAGAAATCAAGGAGATCGGGTATTTTGTTTGTGTCGGTGGGCCAGTGTGTGGGTTCGTATGTGGTAAGGTAGTTGAGGTTGTTGGTTATTATGCTGTTGAGGAGGTTTTTGCCTCTTACTGTAACCAGTCTGCTACCCCATTGGGTGTGTTTAGCGTTATAGTCTCCTCCGGCTATGTATCTGTTGCCCAGGGTGTCCAGGAAGTGGTCGAAGTCTTCTTTGGCGATGGAGTGTCTGGGAGGGCAGTATACAGCTGAGGTGGTGATTGTACCATGATAGTCTTCTATTGCTACGTTTGTTGCTTGGAGGTAGTCTTTCTGGAATGGTGGAAGTTCGTAGTGCTTGATGTTTGCTTTGATTATGATTCCGGTGCCGCCGTGGGCCTTTCCGCTGGGGTGTTGGGTATGGTAGAACTTGTATCCGTTTATGTTCAGGTAGTTTTTGTCGGTGAAGTGGGTTTCAGATATGAGCATTATGTCGATTAGCTGGTGTTTTAGGAAGAGTTCTAGCTCAAGTTTGCGTTGCGCTAGACCATTGGCGTTCCACAGAGCTATGCGTCTTGGCTTTATTTTGTGTCTGGGCGTATTAATTTTTCCATTATGTGTGTTAATAGCGATAGCAAATTGTTTATTTGTTCTGATTGTTTCTCTATTAGCTTTTCCAGTCTAGAGACGTTGTCTGTGTTAGGTGAGGTGGGGGCACTATTTTGGGGAGGATCCCTGTGGCTATTTGGTGTATTTTGAGTGCCTTGTACCGCTTGGGCATAGGAGGTTGAGGGAGTGGTGAATTTGGTAGGGCTGGGTGTTTGATTGGTTGGGGAGATTGGGGTAAAGATGAATTTCGGTGAGCTGGGTATTTGGTAGGTTACCTCTTTTGTTCTAAGTTTGGGGTACTTGTTTGAGTACAGTGTTTTGTAGGCTGAGCAGCCTTTGTAGTTGGCAGGATGATCACCTTGACAGTGGATGCACTTCGCTGGGGTTTCCGGTGATTTCCTGCATTGGTCGGTGGGGTGAGTACCTGCACATTTGACGCAGCGGAAGGTGTGGTTGCAGTATTTCTGTGTGTGCCCATATCTTTGGCACCTTTTGCATTGGACTATCTCCTTTTTGGTTTGCGGTGGTTCGAATTTAACGATGGCGTTCATTAGGCGACTGATACTGTAGATTTCCTTGTTGTTTGGTTTCTGTTTTAAATCAATGAAAAATAGGGATAGCGGGTCTTTTGTAACTCTGTGCCTTATATTGCTGACATTGGTGACTTCGTGGCCGAGTTTCGATAGTTCTATTTTTAGTTCGTCGATGTCTGCGGAGTGGTGGATGTTTCGTAGCACCACCCGAAAAGGTCTTTCTTCTTTGAGTTGGTAGGTGTGGAAGTTGGCGTTCAGGGCCCTGAGTGTTTTGGTGAGCTTCCTGTAAGCTTCTGGATTTGTCGGCAGGATTTTTACTTGATTGTTGGCTATCTTCAGGTTATAGTCCTCCTTGGAGATATCTCTCTCTAAGGACTTGGTCATTGTCTGGATGTCGATGACATCATTAACAAATATTGGTGGGGGAGGAGGGCTTCTCTGTGCTTGTTGGTTTGGTGGCGGGCCTGCGATTTCCATGGCGTCGTTTGTGGATTCAAGTATTGTGAACCTATTGTGGGTGTTGAAGTGTGTTGTTTGCTGTTGGTTTGAGTTTGTATTTGGTGGTTCAATTTTACGTTTTTTCGCTTTATTGGCATCGTTGGCGCGTGGAGATCTGCTGCACTTCTGCCACGGGGGGAGTAGTGCGGGGTAGTTGTAAGTTTGCGTGGGCGAGCCTGGTGGTGAAAGCTGGGCCATCATCGAGCTAGCTATTTCAATATAAATAACTAGTCGTGAGGCTATGAGTCAAGGTTCGGGTAGGGGTTAGCTGCGTAGGCTTTTCTTCTCTCTGGCGGATAAGAAACACTTGGAAGGATAGGAGCACGTTATGTTCACGTTCGACGGTTGGGTGACACGTGTTGCTTTCGAACTTCACTGGGCACTAGAGACACGTCTGTACGCTTCGGCACTCAACAGCGAACTCGTTTGGTGAAGTTAACTTCTTCTATTTTCAGGGCTTTTAGGTCTTCTAGAATTTCCGCTTCTGTGTAGCTGTTTCCTAGCCCTTTTAGTAGGTATGTGTGGGGTTTTTGAGATTTTGGGGTATATGTGAAATAGGCCGTGTTGGCTGCGGTCAGTATTTTTTTTGCGTTCTCGTGGTCATTTAGGTTTTGCAGATAAAGTACGTGCTTACCTGAGTGGATTCTTTTGATATGGAAGTTCTTGATTTTGAGGGACTTTTCCATGAGTGCTATTGTGTCTTTTGGGTCTTGTAACGTTATGTTGATGGGGGGTGGCCTGGCCCCTTTTGCTGATGTGGGGGGGTCTGCCTGGTCTTCGGCTGGGTGGTTGGGTGGCAGGCCCTTGTGCGTTTGGTTTTTCAGTGCTGATGAAGGTTGCGGTGTTGTTTTTTTCGGCTGGGCGGCGGGGGGAGTGCTTGTCCGGGCGGTGTAGCTTTTGCTTGTGGTTATTGGTGTCGTGATCGGGGGAGTGGGCTGTCTGGTTGCCTTTTCTCTTAATACGTCGTTTTTTTTTTTAATGTTATCGATAATGTTTTCATGCGGTTGCGGTGTGTTGGGGTCTTGTGCTTGGAGGGCATCGAATCTGTTTCTTAATGTGATAGCCATTGGTTGTGGTTGTGGGCTTCTTCTTTGTTTCATATTTTCGTTTTTATCGTCGCGCTCTTCTTGTGAGTCGCTTTCTTCTCCTTTTAAGTTTTCTAGTTTGGGGTTTATTTTGTTCCTGGTTATCAGGTTTGGGGGCGGATTGAGTTTCCGCGTCTTTTGTGTAGCAGTTCTTATGCTGCTATCTTTAATTATTTGTTGTTTTTCTATTTTTCTTTTGATTCCTTTTTTTGACGAGTTTATGGCGGATTCCGCCTCCTTGGTTTCGAATTCATTTCTCTCTTCTTCTATTTTTAACTTGGTTCTAAAGTGGTTGATGTTGTCACTATTTTTTCACTGTTTAGCACTTTTTTTGTTTTTCTTTTTTTTTTGCTCTCTCACTGTCTACTGTACACTGTATAGCTTGCCGCGCTCGCTGTTAGGGCCTACGCCTGTTTATCCCTTAGGGCCGAGAGGTCCGGCCTGCTCGGAGGATCACGGTCAACTCCGTAAATCATGCTAGTGGCTTTTGTCGTGTGACACAGCCTGGATATTTCTCTTCGGTTATTATCTGTTAGTCTGTATGTCCGGAGCAAGCTACATATATAAATGTACGTACATATATACATACATACATACATACATACATACATACATACATAGTATATAGCAACGACAGGAAAAAGAGTCGCAGCGATTAATTTTCGTTTGCCACGAGTCTATGAATCATTGGCGTTAGTCTGCTTGTTCGACTGCATTTTCCGTGGTAGTTCGATGTGATTAGGATAGCTCGTTACATAGTCGAAACATTGTTGAAACTGCTATATGACCATGATATTACACAATGAGTGTGTAAAGATGAGAGAAAAGAGAGCGCGATAGGGAGAAATTTTGGATCTTTGTTTTGATCTCAAAATGGATCTTTGTTGAAACGACCTTTTTCGTTTAAATAATATGTAAGTTTTTTATTTATTCAAAGATAGCTACGCATCTTTCCATTTACGTAAATCGATCTCTTCCATCTTCGTGAGTTAGATCTGTCGAAAGTTTTTTCGCTTTCTCGAGTTGGCAAGTTGGAAAAAAAAGAATCCCTGACATCGACGCGAAAAAATAATCGATTTGCCATAGAATGGTCATGTACAGTGAACGGCAATACTATCGCAGCATCCTTCGCAATTGAATAATTTCTTCGTAAGGTCAGATCAAACGACTTGAGTTTTTGCGATGAACAAGGTAGAGGTTTATTTTTCAAGCTTTCTTTTTCTGGGTTTAGAGCAACGGAAATTGGAACACCTTTCGAAGATTCGCACACGTACAGAACGTTAAAAAAATAATTTATTCCGAAATCTTTCAACTTTCGATTCGCCTTTCATCTTTTCGATTCGCCTTTCATCTTTTCGATTCGCCATCTGAACAAATATTTCGAAAAATTCAAATCAATTTATATGCTCGTCCTTGCTTCTTTCATAACACGGATTACTATCATTTTGAATGAACATGTGCTTTTTTCGTGATTCGAATTAAAAGAATTAAACAAATCGGAACGTTGTTTTCCTTGTTGTAGCATTAACATTTTTATTGCGCTCGTAATTCACGATACTTAGGCTGCAACATACCGAAGCTCTTCTCATACTTGTATCGCATTAGGGGCAAATGTTACATGGTTGCAGAACCGTACAAGCAATATGCTGGAGACAAAGTGGGGTGGGATTTTATGTACCAAGTTAATGCTACATTCCGTTCTCGTTCACTCTAATGGGACGGCTTAATAAATATCATTCGATATATCTTGAAGGTTCCGCCATTTCTATCTGAAAGTTGTTCACCAAGGGTAGAAGGTAAATTATCGTTGACATTCCCTTCCTACACTCCCTTCCATCTGACATAAGAGACACGAAGGGGACGAAAAGATTGAGAATTAATGGTCAATATGATCTTGTAGATGATTTCTAAAATGTTCTGAAAGGGAGATAGCGACTGAACCTACACTGAAGCTATACAATCTTTACATTTTTTTTTCGTGTTTAAAATTACCAATTTCTACATTTTACGTTTCCTTCATAAAATTAGAAACTTTCTTGACGAAGTTGCTAATAATCTACTTGGCCAGTCGACTGTTGCCACCTGTTTGGAAAACGTTTTCCTAAAAAGCGATGACGAGTATATTCAAACACAGGGTATGTGCAACTGTGTAGTATGGAATTAAGTTGTCAAATAAACTAAACCAGAATAACTAGTGAAATTGACTGGTTTTACAATTTTATTTTAAAATTCCTACTTCATGTTATATTCTTTTCCGCAATGATGTAATGACTTTTGCAACGATAACTAAAAGAATAATATAACGAATCTTGTTTTGTTTTTTATGTATTCAAACTCAAAATAATGTATCAAGGCTACCTATACCAATATCAGTTAAAATACCCGGTACTTGTCAAGGTGTAAAAGGGTAAAAGGGTCCCACAATCTGTTTCCCACAATCTGAATCCCAATTAACCAGTTTCCTCGTTTTGTACAACTTGCCACGCGTTCTTAAAATGTTTATTGCGTGTCATTCGATATAATGATAACATTTATCAGGAAGTGTATCAATCCTATTATAAGTGTATCAATCCTAGTTCAGGGATGATGGTCCCAGATGGATTAATAATCCCAAAAATGCACTACATAACATGGAATTCCTTCTGTAAGAAAGTAATAAATCACTAAATATAAAAATATTCCATTGTTACGTATTTTTTAAAGACCAGTCATTTTCGCTGGTTTTAGTAGAAATAGCTTCGTGTTAACTATCGGTAGTTCTAGCGTTAAGTTGTAACGAAACGACTTTTTTATTTTTCAACTTTATTGCCGAAATTTATCGCAATTGAAAACAGCAAGTTTTAACTATTTTTTACGCACGACGAGTATACTCGTCAAAGACAATTAACTGATTAAGATATTCTGTATGAATTTACCATAGAATCTAAGCGGACTGACATCGATGATAAACGTACTGTCTTTTTCACCTTAAAAATATCTTCTTATTAGGTCTAAAATAATGAAAAGGGCAGGAAACTTGTGAAACTGCTTCCGAGGTATAAAAAGAAGAAGATATAGGGGGGGGGGCGTTAAAGGTTTTTAGCAGGGAGCGTTTCAAAGTCCCCAAATAAAAACTTCGAATGTGGTAATTTTTTTTTAATAATAAAAGTTTTATCGATGCTATATCGTTTCTCCCTGGTGTCTTCTGTACGCTTTGAGACATTTATGACCATTCGTAGGTGAGAGTGAAAGTTAATGATATCTCGCTTACATCGGAACAGCGACTTTATCCCTTCAAATTTATAATTTCGATCTTTTATTTTATCTTGTGAAGTTTTATGCTTCCAGCGTGTAGAGAGGTGTCTTTGCATCTTCGACTTTGCTTTGATCAACGATCGAGAATTTTATCTTCTGCAATCAAGTTTATTAAGTTGGACCAACAGAAGAGTTGCTCCAGTATTACTGTTCCTTTGCAAAATATTCTAGATTTACTTATTCGTTTATTTTTATAATTATCATTTATCGATTATGTCTTATTTATCAAAATATTTCTTTGTAGTCAACAAGCGACACGAAGGTCATCGAATGAACAAACACGAACTTATCGTATTTGTGGTTTTCAAGTATGCCGCTAATATTTATACGTTTGTTAGAAAATTTGTGCGTAGCACGGCGAAAATATGTGAATTATCAGAGGCAAGGTACTTTATTTAAGCTCCGTTCCGCCAATAATATTTACAATTATATTAATATATACAATTATATTAATTTGTACGACAATCTGCGGTTTATTGACAAATTCTCGTTTGATAGATTTTGTATAATCGGACAGAAAGCTGGCAAAGGCAACGGAGAATTCGCAGAAGCGTTCAAAAGGGAATGTTACCCTCGTTCGTCAGTCTGCTTGTTAGCACCCCCTGTAAAATTAATGAGGAGATCACACAATAAGAAATAACTGCAAATTTACAGATAGGGTTCCACCCACGCAGAGTTTACCTTCTAATGAAATTTCCAAGAGATAATGCTTTCTTCAGACAATTCCTCGGACTATTCGCGCGTTCAATTTGTATAATTGCTTCCTATCAGCCAGGACAATTTATTACGACGCAGTTTGCTAGCGATTAGCTATCAAACTTAAACGAAACTATTCAGATCGACGCTTTGGTAATGACATTATCGATGATATATCATTCCATGATACGTGATATAATTAATTTATACGTTATATCAACGTATTATATTATTTTCATCGCGTTGCTCTATCTATTATGGTTGTCGGAGCATCCCATAAATAATTCGATTGATCGAGGAGCGAAATTTGCGACAATGGAACTCGTCTCCGTAGAAATTTTATAAGAGGAAAGTAGAACATTTCATAGGAAGACAGCAGGCAGCTGTGGAAAATGATAAGAACATTAAACGAATAGACTTAACAGTTAGCCGTCTTCGACGAGTATAGTCGTCACGAAGAACTGGCAATATTTTGCATCACGACGAGCCCTGTTGGTAATAACATTAAAAAATGAAACGGTCGTTTTATTACAATTTAATTCTGTATTCTAGTAGTCACATTGTGTTTGACGAATATACTTGTCGTTTCAAACAGATTGCAACAGCCTAATGTAACAACATCCCTGTAAGTGGAAACTTATAAGCGACTATTATTATTATTATTATTGTTGTTGTTGTTGTTGTTGTTGTTGTTACTATTGTTATTGTTATTATTATTACTATTGTTATTGTTATTGTTATTATTGTTATTGTTATGATTACTGTTGTTATTATTGTTATTGTTATTGTTATGATTATTATTACTGTTGTTATTATTGTTATTGTTATTGTTATTGTTATTGTTATTGTTATTGTTATTGTTATTGTTATTGTTATTGTTATTGTTATTGTTATTGTTATTGTTATTGTTATTGTTATTGTTATTGTTATTGTTATTGTTATTGTTATTGTTATTGTTATTGTTATTGTTATTGTTATTGTTATTGTTATTGTTATTGTTATTGTTATTGTTATTGTTATTGTTATTGTTATTGTTATTGTTATTGTTATTGTTATTGTTATTGTTATTGTTTCTATTATTGTTACTATTATTACTATTATTATTATTACCTTATTTCACGTATATTTATGTGCAACATAATATGAACAAAAGAAAGAAAGTTTAAAAACATTATTACCATTGCCAGTGCGTTATGGTTATAGCGTCATAAGAAGCAAAAAAGGGGAATAAAAAGCGTTAAAACGTCCTAACTTCAATTTCCACGGCAAATGAAATTGTTTACTAAAAGGTATAATTTACATCTCATGGCTAACATATGTACATGCTCGTTAATGAACGTTGCAACACCTGCTGGTTTTCTATAACATTAGAAAATAATTGATCAGGATTACTAGATAAATGATATGATAAAATAGAATTTTTCGGTATTCGTACGAACCAAGGATAGACGAAACGCTGTGTGAATGTTTCTGAGTGATAATTTCATTTATTGTAATTTCTCTTTCATAAAAATCAATCTAACGTGCGTTTACTCGTTAAGTTTTTCCTTTTATATTCGGACGTACATGAACGTTAAAGATTCTAAAGTTCTCCGTTATACCGTGATAACCGAAATGAAAATTCAGATTTCAATTTCAGAATCGAATGGCCTCTACTGTGTCTATTTATTGAAGGGTTAAAAATATGTTGACGATCTGTTCGGTTTATTTCGTATTTGTAAAATTAAATTTCCCTTTATCGAAATGGTTTGTGATTACGTGTAATTGCAATTGAAATGATCAAATGTTAATTCTCTTCTTTCCTGAAATTCATTTATCTTACATCGATCGACAACGTAAATGTCAGAGACTGTCGTTATAAATATCTATAAAACGTCAATGTAATGTAACGAGCGACGGATATATAGAAATTTAATTCCCTGTTATTTCTAGTTTTCCGAAACAACTGGTAATAGCGACAGCGTGTAACGGCAATAAATAAAATAGCAGGCTATTGTATTTCGTTCTAAATTAAAAAAAAAAAAAAGGATCAATGCAGCGGAGAGTATCGTTGAATTATTAATAAGTTGAAATGTTAATTTAACACATGCATCGAATTTAAGCTTGGCTCAAGTACGTTGTTGGTTGGATTTTTAATTTGATCCTTTATGGAACTAGGCTAATTAACCTGCTCAGTTTTTAATTATCATTCCTGATTACATTGTAACAGATTAGCTCTGACGATTTATGAAAGTTGTTCGTGTACTAAAATTAAAACCTTGAACGAAGATATAAAATATGCGGAAGGCGGCGAAGCTATAAGAAGTAAACAAGCGATGCTCTTTAATATTGATAATCGTTAGATTGTATTCTAATGATTAACCGATTACTTTAACGAAAGTGAATATAATACCTTTACTTTCGTTGCATTCATTATTACGTTTATATATGTAGTATCGTGAACAAAAGGCCTACGATATCTGCCGAATCGTAAACAATGTCGCGAGAGCCGCGGCATCGTCGGGTACATCAATGTGTCGTCGATCCTTTTTAAGTGGATAGTTTCGTGGAAAGGGCCCGCGTGACTCTGGCCACGGGCGTTTCGGGACACGTGTCTCGAACGGCGGGAAAAGACAAAGAGACGTTAAAGTCAGTATTAGTTGAGAAGCCGGAGAGAACGGATGCAAAAGGTGTGCAGAGTGAATTGAGAAGCGAGAGCGAGCGAGTGTAGAAGCCGAAGAGTGTGAATCGGGAAGTCGAAAGCCGCGTCTGAAAATAAGACGTACGACAGCATTGTAATTATTTCGTTGCTTCGAATATTATTAATTAAATCAAAACATCATTACTTGTCCTTTCCTCTAAGACCCATTAAGATACTACATATATAAAATTTGCTGCTATTAAATTCATTATGATAGTGAAAGAATAATTCCGCCAGAATATTATATCGAATTTCAACGTTAAATGATTATTAAATTATAAACGATGATAAACCATAATAATAAATTATGTCTACCACGTAGTAGGTACGAGAAACGTATAAAATTCTGTTCAACATACACATAATAAAATAATAGAATAAACGAATTGCTAGCTAATTGTTTCATTATAATTCGATGAATAATATCGTAAGTTAATTTCGTGTATATTCAATTACTGAAACACATTGTGTATAATAAGAAATTTTAACATCAAATTACCAAGTAATTTAATTTCTGATCTCGAGATAATCCGCGTGACATCCTCTTTATCCTATCGATATTAAATTTTCACGAAGAAGTTAATTTCAAGCGAATGGTAATATTAATCGAATGTTAAGCACGTATTCCTTGCTACGCTGTCGCAATGCTATGTTAATTTATCAAGTCGATAAACTTTTCGACCGGAACACGTAATACGCAAACTTTCACCAACTAATACGAGTTGCAAATTATTAACGCGCTATTCGTTTCTCTAACGTTATTAACTAAGAATTTGCACAAATTTCTATTCAATTTCGAGCAATATACGCTGGAATAACGTTTGAGACGTTGTTAAAATTGGAAATTGCGATAAACGAATCGTTGACTTTTATCGCTTTCCTACTTATGTGTTACGGGTTTGTATTTGTCGAAAATTTCGACAATGTTC